>NC_142026.1:3986104-4320390 GCF_982192425.1 Myodes glareolus | reverse complement strand
AAAGATAGAATATAAATAGTAAGTACTCAGGAGATAATAGACTACTTTGCTTGCAACCAGCAGTCAATAGAGCAATGGAGCACTGCACTGATGCTGCAGTTCACATAGCAGCCAAGCCTCCTCAGAGAACAAACTCACAGTCTTGAACCACACGTCTACCCAGAAAGAGGCTCTACCACTAAATGAAGGGGCGACCAAACAACATCAACACCCACTTGGCTAGCCAACAGCTGCTAACTTTACAGGAGTATCTAAAAAGGTAAAGAGAGAAGCTAACCCCTGGCCTGGGAAGAGCCTAGGGACCAGTTCCCACAACAGCAATGTCATGAAGACAGTGACAGCCAAGGGCAGAAGCTGAGCAGGAGTGCTGAGCTGCAAAAACAAAGAGCCAAGGATGACAAAGAAAAAGTCAGAAGAGTGAGGCTGAAGGACAAACAGTGGCCTGCACGGTCATGCCTCAGCACCTAAGGGTGGAAGAGGCACTACATCATGCCAACAGACAAGGAGAGCCCCAGGAACACAAGTGCCTTCAAAGTAGAAACTGCTATTTAGTAGGTATTTACCATAAACTAAAGCCTGGATCAGCTGGCAGGCACAGAGGCTGTTGACACTTCCACACACACACAGAATAAAGATCACACAAATGGCCAGCTCTTCCTCGGCTACAGACAGATATGGGAGAGTCTCAATGACATCATTAGTCTGGTAGGAGAGAATGACGGCACCCTTCCACCCTGTCACAAGGCATCAGATGAGATCATGCATACAAAGCGTCTAGAGTTCAGCATGTGTCGCAGAGGTGAGGTCCTGTCCATCCACACTGCTATCGTTATCACCATGGTTATGTTGCCCACAAGGAGTCCTCCTCCCAGTAGCCAGTGCCTCAGAGTGAAATCAGGCATCGGAGAGGAAGGATGGAGATCACAGTGTGGATCAGGCCGATCCGACAGTGTCCTTCACAACTCCTCCTCCATGTATTTGCCTTAGGCTGGAAATGGAATGGCAAACTGACTGGAACAGCACAGTGACTAGCCAGTCACCTCAGGCTGTCCTCGGCTACCATGCTGACACTGGTTTCTGTGACTTCTCTGAGCCAATAATTTAATGAAGCAAAGGAGTCTGGTTTCAACTACTGTGGGACAGTTCTGAAATCCTACCTTTCCACAGAGAGAGGTCATTCCCGAAGTCATTTCCAGACATGATCATATAAGGAACATGTACTAGCAGACAGCAATATAATTTTCTACAATAGATAACCACTACCATCTTGATTGTAGCTCCAAGGTTTCTGAGACATTTGCCAACCAATGAATATGGACTGAGTGACTGAGGTATTTCTCAGAATTTTAGTCATAAAGTGCAAATGTTCTCTGCAGCATCTATGTGTTCAGTTCATTTCTTCAGAACAACTAACATTCTAGGGGGGTATATATACTCACTGTGTTTCTACAAATATCTGCAATTGATCAATGTCCAGTTATCCCCTAACTGGATGATGATACAGGGTCTTGTAGAATAGAAAATACAGCAGTGTTCCCTTATGCCGACAGTGAGACTCCACTGTGACCACCAACTCAGTTCCAGGTTAAAATGTAAGAGCACCCAGGGGCACTGCTCCTGGAGGTGAGGCTTCCTGTGGGCTGCTACCCCCCCACCCTGTTCCTTCCCTCCTCTCTCCCCCACCACAACCATGTGTACTGTGCCCATCCCCATCTGTACATCAGGCACATTCTTCTTCCTCCTCCTCCAAGCTTGTTTCTAGTTCTCTTGTTTCTGGCTAGAACAGAATTCAACTCCCAGATCTCAGAAGGTCTTCATCTCAAAAATCATTTTTTTCTGGCCAGAAAACTAACAAAGCCCTTTGTTCTCAGTATAATGGACCATTATCATTCCTGAGTACACTTTCTTCACTTCCTCCTTTTCTAATTAGGAAGCATTATTCTGGATTCTGGATAAGTAACTCAAAGCCTGATCTCTAGAAAGCGATACTTCCTCTTTGGTATTGAGAATAAATGTTACAGGGTTCTGAGTCAGTCCTAACATTCTTTTCTTATGGCATTTTAATGTGATTGGTCCTGTTAGTCACACCTTCATAGATCTACAACAATAACAAAGTTAACACAGGACAGTTCTGACATAGTAATATTCTAAACCTTTATCTAAGTCAGGGTGTAATATTTGTCAGTTCATAAGTATATGCTCTGGTTACTTGTTCATCCAGTTTGATTAAGTGCTTTATGCATATATTCTGCTATTGATAACATCATGACCAAGTAAAGGCGAACCACCGAACAAATCAGAGCACATTACTTTTGGTGGGGTAATAATCTTTCGATGAGACTGAGATACCAGAAACTTTATATTCCAAACAAAATTTTGGAATATATTTTTAAAACTTTATATTCCGAAACAAAAGATGCAAACAAAATTCTGAGAGTGAAATCCTACCTAAGGGAGAAAAACTTTTATGAGAAACTTGGAGCTCAAGGGCTACTGGTATGGTGATATACACAGTTAATTATAAATGAATCATCTATTTATCATACTTCATCATATTAGGGCCCTGAGAGACTGTTCCTTGGCAGCTTATGGAAGTTAGCACTTAGAATGAGTACTTGAAAGTAATAAATCAGGTAATACAAAAACATTTTTACGGCTGGGGAGGAGCCTTCAGGGTAAGTTTCTATGACTGTGTCTTGAGAGCTCAAGGACCTTGCTCATATGTCCAGAGCTAGTTCATATTCATCGGGGAGCCAGGACTGCACCTCAGGTCCCAAGGGCTAAGCCCAATGTTTTCCCCAGAATCCTCATAGATGGTCTTGACTTCTGTTGTGACCTTGACGCCTGTTGGTGGCATTTTTGTTGTCCTTGCTGCCTAGGCCACAGAAACAACACATTTGGAAGGCAGACCTAATACCAACAGGTTTCACAACTCTCAGTCCTAGTGTATTACCTGTCCTATCTTAAGCTTTCCACTCTCCGCACATCCTTTATATGGTGCCTGCAATGGACCTGAAAGCATTCTCTTAGGCAGCATTTACTCTTGCCTTTAGAGTCGAATTACTACCCACCCAATAAAGACTCACAATATTCTTGAGAAGTCCCTAAATCACAATGTTCTCAACCATCTCTCCTCTGAGATTGAGTCCCTTTGTCCATACTCACAGAAATCATGATAGATATGTTGATAAGCTTCATTCTATCTGCTCAGTTTTGCCAAATTAAGACAGGAAGAAGCTCAAAGCAATATATTTAATCAATCCTAAAATTGGCATCAGCCTTTAAAGGTGAAGTGGAGACCAGCTCCATTAGAGACTGGAAGGTCTCTCCTTCATAAACAGTCAAATTCTTTACCCTTCCCTATGTCAGCTGTAGCAATGAATGAGATACTAACAACAAGATATCCCTTGGGGCACAAAATGGTTGTTTTCTCACTGATCTGAGCTCTGACTTCTGCATACTTTGTGCCTCACAGAGATCTTATCTCTTTTTAGATTTTTTCCTTCCATGAAAAGATCTCAATATTTGACTCAGCAGACAAGTCCCCAGTCAGCAGTACATGCTGAATTCCATGTAGTACCATCATGTACTATAATGCACACTTTAAGAATCTTGAGATAATATTCCAACCACTAACAGGTGACAGCAGAAGTGGTATAAAGAAGAGGGCTGTATTTGGTGCCATCTTGACGATGTTTAACCCTTGATGGCACCATAGCAATGGGGCGGCATACACAGAGGGCTTCTCACAGTATGCACCGTCTTGCCTATTTATACAAATGGGAAGTCTTCTTACACTTCTCTCACCCTCAAATTCCAACTGACTTTCATCATTACTACATAAAAAAATTTTTAAAAATATCCACAAGCATATACCTCCAGGTGTTAAAGAAAACAGGAATCAAGACTAAAATCTCTTTTTTAAAAGTTTATTTATAAAGTCATATACTAATTGTTATACAACTACCTACTAAAACAAACCAAGAATTCCAGGCAGCACCGTGCAAGACTACCAGCTATAGGATGCAGGATGTTCAGTTAATAGAGTGACAGGGAATTATAAACAGTAAATACATGCATGTCTACCATTCAATTGATTACTGAATTTCCATACTACCCAACTTATCATATAATTTCAACCCGCATGTTGATAACTTATATGCAGTATTATGTAAACATCCATACTCTACAAATACACTCTCCAAATTAGAAGAGTATTCTGGTTTTAAGACAGTATGGGGGGCGGGAGGACTGGAGAGAGGGATCAATAGTAAGAGCACTGGCTGCTCTTTCAGAGGGTTCATTTCCCAGCACCTACATGGTGGCTCACAGTTGTATGTAACTCCAGTTCCAGAGGATCTGACACTCTTAATGCAGTTAAACACAATAAACATAAAATAAAGATAAATAAATCTTTAAAAAAAATACAGCATCTACATAGTCATATGAAAAGTGATTACAACCTTTGATTTCTTTAAAAGAAATAGCAGATATGAGCTACAGACTTGGAGACAATTAGTCATATTTGGAATTGCTCTTTTGATGAACAGAGGGCGAGACAGTGTACAGACAGTGTACAGAGGGTGAGACAGTGTACAGTGTACAGACAGTGTAAGACAATGTACAGAGGGTGAGACAGTGTACAGACAGTGTACAGAGGGTGAGACAGTGTACAGTGTACAGACAGTGTAAGACAGTGTACAGAGGGTGAGACAGTGTACAGTGTACAGACAGTGTAAGACAGTGTACAGAGGGTGAGACAGTGTACAGTGTACAGACAGTGTAAGACAATGTACAGAGGGTGAGACAGTGTACAGACAGTGTAAGATAATGTACAGAGGGTGACACAGTGTACAGACAGTGTAAGACAATGTACAGAGGGTGAGACAGTGTACAGACAGTGTAAGATAATGTACAGAGGGTAACACAGTGTACAGACAGTGTAAGACAATGTACAGAGGGTGAGACAGTGTACAGACAGTGTAAGATAATGTACAGAGGGTGACACAGTGTACAGACAGTGTAAGACAGTATACAAAGGGCGGGACAGTCCTTGACTTTGTCTGCAGCTGAAATCCAGCTCCTCCACTCCTGGTGCTCAACAGATGGATGACGGGGAAATTAAGTCCTCCTGGTGCATTGCTTATATTTCTGGTGTCGCTGTAAATAATAGCTTATTAGAGTTACACAATGTAAAATAATGTGCCTACCTTAGGTTACAAATTTTCATTAGTAATATTCCAAGCATCTCTTCCAATCAAATAATTCAATGGAGACCAATTTCTTGCTTCTTATCTTAAGCATACTCTTCACAGAAAACCTAAATGCCAGCTGAGATTTGAACCATACGTTTTCAATCTTCTGAATAATTGTAATTGCTGCTTCAAAGAAATCTTAATTATGAGACTGATATGCACCCTCTCGTCAGGATTATTTAAAATACTAAGAAAGCTTAAGAACAGGCTTAAAATATTTCCATGGTGAGAAACGAATATTTGACTCCTATTTTCTATTGTCTGTCCTGCCCAGGGTCTCAGCTAATGACAAACCTTCCTGTCCCCGTCTTCAGGACAACTGATTGTTACTCATTATCTCTGTTGCTGTTAAACATACATGGTACAATGGACAATAAGAACTAAGCTGTCAGTAAATAGACTTGCACAGCAGAGAAATCACTATTCTTTGTTTCTAGTTGCATCTTCTTTGTCTTTTCATTATTATTCTTTTCTTTCGCTTATTTCTCCCTCTCTATTTTCTCCTCTTTTTCTAGTATTATTTTCCTGTACTGGTTTCATTTTTCCCCACACCTATCCTTATTGTTTAATATCTTCTTAGCTAGCTCAGTATTATCTCCACTCTTTTCCTCTGATGTGATTGTAGCTGTGGGTTACCCATGTCATAGCTCGTACTGTACTGAGTTCTGCTCTGAGTGGTGCTGGGAATCCACTAATGCCTTGAAGGTGGTGGTGGGCATCAAGCTGACTACATTGCTAGCTGAGTTCTACAAACTGCACCTCAACCTTGCCAGCACTTGTTTCAACTAAAAGAAGAGATGAAATTAAAGTTTTAGTCAACAACTTGGCCTCAAATTAACAAATTCCAATGCAAAAACAAAAAAAATAAAGAGCAAAATGATTTTTCCAAATGGTAACCATTCCACAGTGAATGATTATAAAAATAATGGATGGAATTGCAGAGCATGTGAAAGAATGACTACAAAAATGACAAAAAAGATTACAAGTAGATACAGATCAATACCTTATGAGGATACAATAAGGAGCTTACAGAATAAAAGAGTCAATGCAGAATGCAAAAGGATTTCGATAGATGGAAATTCAGAATAAACAAAAACTCTAATTGAAATGTTATAAATGAAAAACTCAACAAGTTTTGTGGTTTGGGTTTGTTTAAAGCTGAATTGAAAGCCTCAGCAATGGACTGGATAAAAAGTCAGAGCACCAAGGTTTGTAGGAAAGGAGACTATATATATATGATATTCATATGTACAGGAATTAAAAATAACACAGTATAAGTACAAGGCTTCTGGGGCACCATTCAAAAACAAAACTTGTGATTTATAAGCATAAAAAGGAGATAAGGCATAATCTAAACACATAGAAAATATGTTGAACAAAATGATCATAGAAAATGTTCTGAGTATTATTGGGAATTTTTCCTAACGCGAGCTCTCTGCTGATGCAAAAATCACAATCAAGCCAAATCACAACAAGCCAATTTAAAATATATCCAGGTTTAATGGGATTCCTGTGCTCTCAGGTGGCCCCGAGGGGGAACCGAGAGGCTGAAAATGTGACCACTGGTCGGGGCGGGGAGAGGTAGAGGAAAGAGACCACGTATTCCTCTTCTGGGAGGAACACTTAAATACCCTGTGGGAGGTGGGGGGTCAGGACCTGGCATGCTGGGATATAGAGTCCAGACCAATACAACTCTCAGGCCTGGGGGCCAGGATGGATGCGAGGGGCTGGGGGCTATGCTCCCAACTTAACATTCCAGACTCTTTGGATATAGGTATGATAGAAAATTGAAGTTATAATTGTGACCAACAATTGGGTTCTCTAGGAATAAGGGTAATTAACTCAAGTCTGGCTACTTCCTGCGGGTATAGGGCGACGTGGGGAAGGGGAGAACTAGGTGTTGGTGGGTCCATGCTCAGCGAGAGGTGTTCCTGGAAAGGCATCCCATGTACTGTCATCCTGGAGACATCAGGCATCTGTTCCTTGGGGGAGGTGAGAAGGCAGGTGTCTAGGAAGAAAATATCGTTATTACCACAGATGAGTGTGCCAGGATGAGGAGCAGGTAGGCATCCTGGAAAACTGGAGGGTGGAAGGTCCTGTCTGCTGGACAGACCACGTGTCCTGAGTAGGTCATAGAAAATGTTCTGAGTACTAGGAAAAAGATGGACATCTGGTCCAGGAGGCTTTTAGGATGCCACAGACATGGCCAGAGAAGAGTCTCCTCATGTCACATTATAGCTCCAGTGCTAAGACTACAGGACAAAAACCAATAGTGAAAGCTTCAAGAGAGATGTACCAACTTACAAAGAAAAGCAAACTCATCGGAATAAGTTTTTTCATACAACTCCTACAACCCAAAAGGATTTGAAATGACGTACGTCAAGACACGAGAGAGTAGCACCATCAACCGAGACAAATACATCTAGGAGCCTTCCTTTGGAGTCAAAGGAGAAATAAAACCCTTCCATGATAAATACAAGTTTAAACAAATAAATTGCTAAGTAATAATCCACTGCTAGAGATAGGAATTATGCATATGGGGAGGAAGATAAACACAACCATGAAAATTCAGAAAAGATCAATTCTTGCTAGAAGAGGGGGTAATCAGATGATGATTCCACAGTGACCAACATGAAGGTGGAGTGCGGAAATTGCACACATGATGAGGTGAACAGTGTAACCAGAACACTTTATATACGTGTATAAAAACACCACAGAGAAAACCATCAACTTGTATAAATGATATACGCAATGAAACAATTCACACATAGATATATGATCTAATCAAGGAATAATATAAACCATTGAATTGTCACAAATATGAAAATATCACTCCTGTGGTTTCCAGTTCCATATTGAAACTAACCTTTAAAAACCATGCTGGGATGCCATTGCCAGGCTGCTGTTTAATGTTCTATCCTGCTGGCTAAATAGCTCTAAAAATGAAGCAAAGAGTCAGGCTGGAAAGTGTGCATAACAGAAAAACAGGTGGTCTCCAAAAAAGGAAGATGGCCTCTGAAACTGGGGATAGCTTGTAGCCATCAGGAGCCAGGGTCCTCAGTCCTGCAGCTGCATGCAGACTTTCATGTACACAGTCTTTCCAGTGAGGCCCCTAAATGACTTTGCAACCTCATCTTGACATCTGAAGGTTCATAAGCCTTGAACAAAGAGAGCCCAAGAAAGTTGTGGTTAAACTCCTGGCTCATAGAAAGGTGCATACATTTGTTTTAGGAATGAGAAATGAAAGTATCAATTACTACAAAACCCTATAACTAATCATCTGACAATGCTATTTAAATGTACCTTTTTTTTCCAATTACACGGAGCTGTAAGGCAGGGCTTCTCCATATATTTCAGTCAAGATGTGCTGAATGGATTGAGTGAAAGAGCAGATTTGAAAATGAGCCAAAGGGATTGACAAATGGTACCTCATGCCACGCTTCTTACTATTCTTTTTATTTCTGATAGTTATTTTTATAAAAACAAGAAAGTTCAGCTTATAATGGGTACATTCTAATTCATCTTAATTTCTACATATAAATCAAAATACTTCACACAAAGATCCTTTTGAGTGTACGAGGACATTAGGACCAGGAGTCAGAGTATCACAGCAGTGTTCCTCTCTCCTTTCATCTCTTGTCACAAGACACACACCATCTACCTCCATTCTCTTCAGTTCTCACATTTGGCCATTCTAGCCTACTCTGAGCACCAAGGGAACTCATTTAGTGCTACCTTGTGCTTTCTTGTCACATACATACATGATGGTGACATTGTGAAGGAAATGTAGCAGATCACATGAGCTATAGGATGTGATAAATATTAGACACACTTGACTCCTAAATCCAGAGAGGCACAGATGCCAAAATCTCAAAGTCTAGTAGTAGCAGAAGTAGTATCAGATCCTAAGACCCGCAGTTCCCATGAAAACAGAAAGTCGGTAACCTATAGGCTATGATGAGGGAAAGTAAAATAGGATAAATTAAGGAGTAATAAATTAAGCTACACTGAAGAAAATCAATGAAAAAAATCAGTTTCCCATGTTTGTTACTGGGGGGAGATAAACACAAGAAACTAGTACAGCGAATCCTCCTGCAATTATCTCAGGAGAGGCTGTGTTCTCCAAGAAAGTAATGTTGAGGTTCTAAGGCCTGGTACCCACGAACATGATGCAATTTAGAAACGAGGCCTTTAAATATAGAACTCAAGATATCGTCCTGATGGTGGACTCTCATACAATGTTACTGGCACAAGAGGAGGACAGACAGAAGGGGGCATTAATGATGGAACCTCAGGGCTCACTGGATGTGAAAGCGGGCAGAAAAGACCTTTGCCTAGAGGCAGTAAGCAGACAGCACCTCTCTAATATTTCAATTTTGAATGTTGAGACTCAAAAATTGCATGAAAACAAAAAATAAAGTTATTTTGTTTCAAGGCACCCAGCCCACTGTTCTTTGCCATGGCCACCCTAAGAAGCTAGCACAGTAGCAGAGTGAAGTCCCTCACTCTCCATGGACACATTTCCAAGTGACCCTTCTTTACCAGAAGATAAAAATAGAACAAAGCAAGAGAAATATGAAACACAAATCTGGCTACAGCAATCCCCCCCCCCAATTTTGTTTTTACTAGCAATTTCTGAACTTCAGTTCCATTTCATCTTGAAGGTTCTGGATAAGTGTTTCTGGTCAAGTACTGCTATCAAAACTCAAGCCCACTGAATCTCTCGAAATGTGTCTATAAATGAAGACAAGAATTATTTACCTAGCTCACATTTCCTCAAGTCTCTGCTACAAAGAGAAATAATCCAGAACTAACATTTAAAGTTACCAATACTATTACTGTGTCACAAAATAAATGGAGATGACGGGTAGAACTCTATTTCTCCAAGAGTTAATCAGGTCACATGCATGCTGGCAAGGACAGTTCATTGTGCAAGTGCTGGCACAGAGTGAGCCACAGGATCCAGATCTTATCTCCATCAAACACAAGGGGCCGGCATCCAATCCACGGCAAAAATCATTTCAACACTTCATTTTAAGAATTTAATTCCAGTATAACAATTTGATCTATAATTCATTGTAGAACTTAGAGCTACGGTCATTGCTAGTACGCTGGCCTAATGCTCCCCTCAAAGTTCCTAAACATTAAGAATGTAATGGTATTCAAACTACAATTCCTAACCAATCAACAAGCAGTGCAATCAAAACGTCCCAACTACCTTCCTGTCTAAGTAAAACAAGTAAACAAAAAACCAGAATAAAAGCCAGACAGTATCATTTATAGTAACGAATGTGTTCTTTCATAAGCCTTTGTCTGCTGTAGGCGTAGATACTGTGAGTGCTGAGACCTGAAGGAAAACATTCTTTCTCACTGGGATCCTCTGTTCAAATTCTGGCACGAAACAGATGGTTTGTTCAAACTAGGCACTTAGGAGATTACCAAGGAAATAAGTTACAAAGATTTGCCAAAGATCTCAGAAATCATCAAAGGATAGTGTGCAGATGAATGGTGAGCCCTTGCCATGGTCCTAGGACCCCCAGAGCATCCAGGAAAGCAACTGATACTGGGGATGGCAGGCTATGGGTAGCTGCCTGACAAGAACTATGGCCTTTTAGAAAAGGGCAGGCCCATCCCCAGTGACCTGGCAGGGAGAGAGCCTCCTAACCTCTATTCTCAATAGCTGACCCTCATAAAGAGTCAGAGGACAAGAGCCCAAGCTGTCCAGTCCCTGGACTGTAGACAAGAAGAAGGATAATGGCCAGGCATCCAGTCACTTCCTGGAGCCTAAAGGCCACCAATGCAGTTTGCATATTTGCTAAATTAATCCAATAGTTTTTGTTTCTAGATACTACTTTGCTTTTTTCCCCACCTCTACTGAAATCTCAACCTAGAAGCAAAGCCCTAAAACAGTACAAAACAAACAAACAAAAGACTGGCACTTTTATGAGGCCATGATTTATGATCTCAGCCTGGCCCCCTCCCCTAACCCCGAGGGCTCTCTAAGGACACCACCCATGTCTTCCTTATGTGTGTGCTCTGCCGCAGGGGCTACAGCACAGGTGCACACTCGGAGTCTTTGGATTCCCAGTGTGAAGCTCTCACTGCTTCTCCCCCAGGTCCCCCTGTGCTGCTCTGGCCACACACAGAGAATTCCACACTTCCTTTGCCTCATGCGCCTCAAAGCTTATTTGCTGACCTGTTGCCTCTACACAGCTTCACTCCAGGGCCAGACCTGAGCAGCTTCTCCCTCTACCCCTGCACTATCAGCTCCCTCCATCCCTGAGTCCAGAGCTATGGGTACAAAAAGGTAAGTCAAACAAACCACCATATGCCCAGAATGTTTCCTTGACTCCTTGCCACAACAAAGGATACTTTGGCTGTGCACAACCCTGTTCCTTCCTACCACCTCAGACAAGCACTCTAGGAAAAATTCCCCTCTTTTTTCTTGCTTCTCCCCAAAAACAAACAAACAAACAAAAAAACCCACCTCAGCAAGAGGCGACACATATCTGTCATCTCAGCACTCAGGAGCTAAGGAAGGAGGACTCCTATGAATTCAAGGCCATCCTGGGCAACAGTGACAACCATCTCAAAACAAAAACAACTGACAGCTCCCTGAGACAGGGTAAGTCTGCCCCTGTCCTCTTCTCACTCTGCTCCTCTGTCTATGTGTTTATCCATAAAAGTCCCTAGGCCCACAGAGTAAAACTTGCTCAACTCCTGCCCTGTTTGCCCTGAGCAAATTCCCTCTAAACACTATCCTCCAGTCCCAACATTATAAGGAGCACTTTTCAGCTACACTCGTGGCTCTGGTCTTTCTTTCCACTGACTTTCCAGGGATTATCTCAACCTATATCTCAAGCATACAATATTTTGCACGACCCAGCGTAATTCTCTCTCTTGTCTTCTCCTAAGTCATCAAACTGAGCTTTGGGTTGCTATAAAACAAATGCCACTGTAGATGACTGAATGTCTCCCATCCAACAGATGCCTTGTGAATACACAGCTTTCATACACACAGGCCTAAGAGGCAGCAGTAACTGCCCTTTGATCCAAATATAGGTACGCATAACTCTTCCCTCCTATGAAGAAACACGATAGCCCCCATCTATGTCTAGAGGTCACTATTTCTAGGGTTCATGCTTTTATTTTGAAAAAATAAGGACACTATCTGTGCTGTGCAATAAAGGCATCAGAAGCCTGTGGCTGGAACTCCCCATAAGCCTTTCATCTGTACTCCAAATCAGGCCATGAAACAGTTCTGAGCATGGCTCTCTGTTCTTACTGAGAGATGAGCCAAGAGTTGAGGACATGCTTCTAACGTGGGCTTCCACACCAAGTCGGCTCTAGGACCACCATGAGAGTTTAATAAGCTCACCTAGAGTCAAAACAACAGGAGCAACATAGGCCTTTCTTATCTGGACAATACATGGCACTGAATCTGACAGAAGCCAAATTGAGGGTAAAACCTTCTTAGCAGCCTGTCTCTTGATATCCTGCAATTGTATCTCAGTGCAATGCAGAGTGAGAGTCCTGCAATCAGAGCTGGCTGAGCTCAGCAACAGGAGACAGACTTAATTTTAGTAACCCCCAAGACACAGACATCATGCCTGTTAAAGATAAACCATCAAAACTGATGAAATTCAGCATCATTTTAAAAAAATCAACACGAAATTAAAGGATACAATGCTGAAAATCAAACACCGCTCGGATATAAGGTTGCATCGCACCTGTCTTCGTGAAGAAAACCGTGATGATGTTGCTTCCCTGAGATCAGAACTGCAGAGCACTCAGCATCAAAACTCTGAGAAGTGAGTCAACCCGTCAGAGTGGGAAGCTGTTATTTAAGACAATCAGCGTGGCAGATATAATGGACCACTAAATGCCTGCCTACAGCAAATGTGGGTATGATGAGGCATTTGAAGATAATCAAGAGAAAAGTTGCATTTAGACTTTAGGAAAAATTCTACCACATATAACAATTTCAAACTTACAAACACTGGGCTGATGACAAGGTCACCCTCACTTCTACAAAAGCAAGAAATATAAAAGTTGGTATAATTTAGCAAGCATTTTTAGCATCCATTCTGCGTATCAGGTACTATGCTAAACATAGGGACAGCAAAATAAACAAGACAGACTCCCTGCTCTTGTATAGCTCACAGGGAAGTTTGATAAACTAGAAGATTACAGCATGTGACACAGTCAGCCTGGCTACTCAACTGTAGTCAGGTACAGAATTGTCCCCCAGGACTACTTAGGGCATGTGGCCAGTGTCACCAGCAGAAGTGGGTTCTGCTACTACAAGGCCACACTCAAGCCTCCAAGAGCGTTTCCAGACACGTGTTCATCACTCAACACAAGCTGGTGGATCTGTGCAGAACTCTGAAGACGACAAAAGCAGGGGCAGGCGATTACATGGGTCAGCACCCACCACCTTCCACCGAGGAGGAGAATCCCTAAGTGAACAACTTGCTGTGATTTCTGGGATTTTCCCATCTTGGCAGCCTAATAGGAAGTGTAATGGAAGATATGTTTTACTAAATTAAATCATAAACATGGAAAGTTAAGGAAACTTAGACTTGTGGCAGTGAAGGGGCAAATGGCAGGAGGGGGTTCTAGAGAAAAGGAGGTTGGAGATGTACCCTACCCATCAGGAGGGCAGTATTTACCCATAGTGTTTGCAAGCCTGAAGTTAAAAGGGGAAACTGGATATAAAGGCCCTGAACAGGGCAGCAAAGTTTTTCACTGAAAAGTAGAGAACCATTTAAATACTGCTGACAGTACTGCTGAGGTCATTAACTTCGTACTACTGAGTCCTTGGTAGAGAATGACCAGAGGGTTTAGGAGCTGGGAGAAATGGAGAGGACTGTTGACAGTTTGTTAAAATTATCCAGAAGAAATGTAAAATGTTGTAGCTTTGGAGGGAAGAGAAACAAATCCAAGAGACACAGTTCTAAACATCAAGGGGACATGACAATTAGCATGTGACCTGAGAAGAAGGAGCAGGATTCAGCAGAAAGTAAAGGATTTCAAGGTCTCCAAAGAGCTGCAGCAGAAAAGGTGTGGAGCCATGTGTAGAGCAGCAATTAATAGAGAATGGTGGCGGCAGATTCACGGAAGAGGATGAACTCATACTGCATGTGAGATACTCATCAAAGTCTGGAAGCAGGAAGATGCTAAAGCTAAGATAATTCCAGAGAGTGTATATTTGTGACCAGGTGAAGCGATGATATAAATGAGAGGGAGAACAAACCTTGTTGGACACCAGCACCTAAGCAGGTGGTGCAGGGGGCATCAATGAAGGCTAAAAACATTTCAAAAAAAGCTTCTGGTAAGGGTAATACACCCTTAACATACATACTTAGCTCATTATCTAATTATCTGGAAGCCCCTATTTCTGTTTCATTTCCTGTTGATGTTATTTTTAAAAACATATCCTGATAAAACAATGTAAGGGATAACATGTTTCCCGGGCTCCCAGTTCCATCTTACATACTGTCATCGCAGGGAAGTCAAGATGGATGGACTGGAAGCAGCTAATCCCATTTCTTCCATCCACAGCCAAGCGCAGAGAGCAATGCATGCATGCATGCGTGCACTCAGTTCCGGATACCATGCCCAGAAAATGGAACCCCACACAGTCTTCCCACGTCAATTCACATCATCCAGATGATTCCCCAGATATGCCCAAGGGCTAACTTAATCTAATCCTTGATTGAGACTAACACTTCTTGGTGATTCTACATTGTGTGGAGTTCACAGTCACAATGAAGCAACACAGTCTATACTTTAAATTCATACAAATATTTCAGACTGATCATATTGAGTAAAATATGGATGAATTTCCAATAGAGACAGTAACTGAAAGCATTAAAAATCCCTCAGAGTAGTCAGCAAGGTCTTTCACAACCTGGACCACATTGGTTTGTACAATGAATTTCTTCCTTGGCCTTCTCGCAATGTTTTGTAACTCCCAGGACCCCTTTGCTGCCTCCACTTCAAATGTCCATCATCATTCCAAGCAGCTTTCACATCTTCCCTTTTGATGAATCAGCATCAACTAACTATATAGTTTCTCAGCAGACAAACCTGGCTGCAAATCCAGTAATTCTTGACCTTCACATCTCCATCATCATATTGAGTGACAACAGTCTGAAGGCCTGTGAGTGCTAGTATTTAATTTCTGGTGCAGTTCTCTCTTCTGATTTGAGGCTGAAGCTAGAATTTGCTTTACTAATAGATTATAAATGTAAGAATATGCCTATCAAAGGCCTAAGCTTTTGTTTTCTTTGTAGACTTGTGTTGCCATTTTGCTATACGGATCGTTGAGAAGAAATTTGTGAGAAGTATCAGGTCCTGAGAATAACTACAGAAAACAAACAAACAGACAAGCCAAGAAATTCAGTAGGTAGCCAGACCAAGGCCCAAACATACAGTGAAGAAGATACTATAGTAGTGACACAGCCAGCAAAGACAGGGAAAACAGAAACTTAGAGCTGGTAAAGTGCTTGCCACACAAGCATGAGAATCTGCGTTTGGTCCCCAGCACCCACATAAAAAGCTGTATGTTGCTTTGTCTGTTAGTACTGCCAGTGCAAAAGGGCAGAGACAGGAAGCTCATAGGTCAGCTAGCCCAGCCTGATCAGCAAGCCCCAGGTTTCAGTGATAGGCCTTATCTCAAAATGACAGTCACATGCCTGTCAGCAGCTCAAATGGTAGCAACATACTAAGTGACTCATAAAAACAGGAACAGTGAGAGGACTCACTAGATAGAGGTCCTTCCACCAAGCACGACTACCTCAGTTCAATTTCTGTACCTACATGATAGAAGGAGAGAACCAATGCCTGAATGTTGTGTCCTGATTTTCACACACATACCATGCCACGTGTGCCCCAATGCACACACATACATGTGTGGATACACAACAAATGAAAATATAGTACAAATTTTAAATAAAAATAAAGACAGAAAAGGCTAGACATGACGGTAAGATAGTAATAACTAACCCTTACTGGTGGTTAGGTGGTAATGGCCAGTGAAGCACACACAATTCCTCCATGGAGAACTGGGTGTCTGAGTGTTGGCGGCCACCACGAGGAAAAGTAAAGCCCAGTGCTGTCAAAGCATCTATTGGTTTTCCCTAATAGAAGACAGAAATCTGGAATTGTACATGAAATCTCAAAATTCTTACACAATAAGAAAACAGAACTCTAAGAAGACCTGTCACTGAAATCCCCTGCGCCCCGTTTGCAATACATTACCAGCTCAATGGCAGAACCCGAACTAAATCAGAGCATGTGCCTTGCTATGCTAAGTCACTTGTCTGATGCTTCGAAGAGCCTGTCTGTCTGAGAAGTAGAGGACTGAACAGAGGCTAAAGACCACAACTAAATCAGACCCAGCAAATTGAAGAGTAATTTACAGATTCAGGCTGAGACTAATCTGTGTACCCAAGAACCAGAAGATCAACTTAGGGCAAAAAAAGGGGGGAATCACCAAAGGCTGAAAAATTAAGAAACTCAAGAGCTCTAGCTGTCCCAGGTCACACGGTGTCACTACAGGTCACACGGTGTCACTACAGGTCACACGGTGTCACTACAGGTCACACGGTGTCACTACAGATGCCGTTATTGTATAAATTCACTTAGGTCCAGATACCACAATTAGTCAAAAAATGGAGTCAGTTTATCTATTTCTAGCTCTGGGGGAAATGTTAACATGGAGAACAAATTATTCAAGATGTCGATATACAGAAAAAGAAAATTCACTTTGAAAAAGCTACTAAAGTTTCCTTGACATACAAGGTTACTCATATATGCAGTGAGAACTACATGTCAACTTAAAAAACAATTCCATTATGTCCACTATCACACTATTTCATTCAACTCTCTCAACACACTGCTTTCCCCTACTTCTACTTTGTTCAATTCATCCAGCTCACCAAGTACATGTGCACATGCTCAGTTCAATAACGTGGGTGCCTTCTATGAAAACTTATTCTGGGTGGAAAGAGAAGTAAAGTTGCCTGGCCATAATCAAAAGGTTATTTGTAGACTTCTGTAACACAGTGTCTGCCATCAAACAAGTTTAACAACCAAGTAAAGCTCACAAAAGATTAGTGATAGAATAGCCATTGATCCTGGTTGGACATTGGAATCCACTGGGTGCTCTTCATAACACCTGAGCCCAAGGTCCACATCATACTCACTTGATCAAAATCTTCGGAAAAGGGATTCGGGAATTCATACTGTTTGAAATGCTAAATGTAAAAATCAGATGTGATACACAGCCTGGTTGACAGTCCTGCAGGTTACAGTTATTATCCATTCACCTGTGACATGTAATTTTGATGATAAATTTAACTAATTACTCAGTGATCCACACCTTGACTGCTTAAGGAGACAATCACCTTTACAAACTACTTCACTAAATTGGATTTAGTGCCCAAGACACTGATGTAGTACCAGGATCCAAAGATAAGAATCCCATAATTCTAGCCCCTCCATCAACTCACCTTCACAGTAGAATTCACCCAATAGGAATGGAGAATTCAAAGTCTCAGAGTTCAGAGCATATTAAAGCTTCCCTAAAGGTCCTCCTGTTGACTCAGCTGGTTCCAACATACCTCAAATTCCAGTTCTCTTGGCTTATGCTCAGCAGGTGGTGTCCCACCTCTAACGCTGGGTACAAAATCTACAACTGTCTCCTTGGGATTCACTCGCCCTCTAGCCACTAAGAAATGACAACTTCTTTCCTCAGTCTTGAAACTTTTCTCCGATCTAGATTACTCAGAACTCTGGGAGAAACTGATACCTTACATTCATGTTCCCACCAAGTTTCTAGATGTGTGAAGTATCTTGCCCAGTTTTTGGTTTGTTTGTCGTTAGACTGAGGAACATCTTTCACAGATGCTCTGGAAGCCCAGCAGTACTCGCTTCATAAACAGAACTTCTCCTATAACACATGCACTGTGCCATAACAGATGCAATGAAGAGGAACGCAACAACTCTGCTGCCGCTGTGGGGAAGCATGCATGAAACCCTTGCTGCATAAGAAAACAATGATGCTATCTTGATGTATTGTTATAGCAGCTAACAAAGGCAACATAGAAGGTTATGTGGTTAATGGCTGAGAGTAAACACCAAAAAAACACAGCCCTTGGATTCAAGTACAATTCCAAAATTCACAATTAATCTCGGTACCATGCAAATCATTTGGTAAATAGGAAAAACTAGCTCTTGATGCTGTGAGAGAGAAGCCACAAAAGCTCCTAGCATAGTGTCTGCATGGTGTAACCATAGTACATGTTAACTGTCATTTTTATTGGGCACAGGGATTAAGCTTTGCTACCCAGAATATCAAGCCTTTTGAATCTCTCTACCTGGCTTACAGACAGTGAATTCATTACAAACTGTTGTACAACTGGGGAAGTGGTCTCCTGTGCCAATGCATTCAAGTGTACTTCCCACTTTCTCTTCTATGAGGTTCAGTGTGGTTGGCTTTATGTTGAGGTCTTTGATCCATTTGGACTTGAGATTTGTGCATGGAGATAGACAGGGGTCTATTTTCATTCTTCTACATATTGATATCCAGTTATACCAGCACCATTTATTGAATATGCTTTTTTCTATTTTATATTTTTAGCTTCTTTGTCAAACATCAGGTGTTCGTAGGTGGATTGATATCGAGGTCTTCAATTTGCTTCCACTGGTCCTCCTGTCTGTTTTTATGTCAATACCAGGTTGTTTTCAGTACTGTAGCTCTAAAATCGAGTTTGAAGTCAGGGATTGTGGTACATTCAGAAGATCCTTTATTGTACAGGATTGTTTTCCCTATCCTGGGTATTTTTTTCTATATGAAGTTGAGTATTGTTCTTTTGAGATCTGTGAAGAATTTTTCTGGGATTTTCATGGACATTGCATTGAATCTGTAGATTGCTTTTGGTAAGATTGCCATTTTTACTCTGTTAACTCTGCCTACCCAAGAGCATGGGAGATCTTTCTACTTTTCTGGTGTCTTCTTCAATTTCTTTTTTCAAAGACTTAAAGTTCTTGTCATAAGGTCTTTCACTTGTTTGGTTAGAGTTACCTCAAGTTATTTGTGACTATTGTGAAGGATGCCAGTAGCACAGACACTGAGAACAACATTAATAAATGGGACCTCCTGAAAGTGAGAAGCTTCTGTAAAGCAAAGGACATGGTCAACAAGACAAAAGAGCAGCCTACAGAATGGGAAAAAATCTTCACCAACCCCACATGGGACAGAGGACTGATCTCCAAAATATACAAAGAAGTAAAGAAACTTGACATCAAAAGAACAAATAATACAATAAGAAATTTAGGGTACAGACTGTTTAAGAGAATTCTCAACAGATGAATCTCAAATGACTGAAGGACACTTAAAGAAATGCTCAAGATCCTTAGCCAGCAGAGAAATGCAAATCAAAACAACTCTGAGATTCTATCTTCCACCTGTCAGAATGGCCAAGATCAAAAACATTGATGACAGCTTAAGCTGGAGAGGATGTAAGGGAAGGGGAACACTCCACTATTACTGGTGGGAATGCAGGCTGGTACAAGCCCTTTGGATATCAGTATGGCAATACTTAAGGTAGGAAACAACCTACCTCAAGACTCAGCAGTACCACTTTTGGGTATCTACTCAAAGGACATTCAATCATATCTCAAGAATATGTGCTAAACTATGTTCATAGCAGCATTATTTGTAAAAGCCAAAACATGGAAGCAACCCAGATGCCCCTCAACCAAACAATGGATAAAGAAAATGTGGTGCATTTACACAATGGAGCACTACTCACTGGTAAATATATATATATATATATATATATATATATATATATACATATATATATATATTGAAATTTCAAATTTCAAATTTCAATTGACATCTTGAAATTTCCAGGATCTAGAAAAAAAACATATTGAGTGAGGTAACCCAGACTCAGAAAGACAAATATGTACTCACTCATATGTGGCTTTTAGACATAAAGCAAAAAAAAAAAAGACAGAAAGAAAGAAAGAAAGAAAGAAAGAGAAAAAGGAAAAGAAAAAGAAAAAGAAAAAAACAGCCTAAAGAAACAGTTCACAATCCCAGAGAACCTAGACCACAAAGAGGACCCTAAGAGAAATATACATGGATCTACATAGGAAGATGAAAAAGACAAGATCTCCTGAGTAATTGGGAGCATAGGGCTCATGGGAAAGGGTAGAAGGGGAGGCAGGAAGAAGGAAAAATATATAGGTCAATAAAAAACAATAAAATAACAAACTTGTACAAATTGGATTTTGACATTTTTGGTCTTCCTCTATTACTTATTTTAAAAATTCAATTGATAAAAGCATAGGATTTTTTTCAGAGTATTACATGACATTTCAAGTTACATTAGAAACATTAATTAATCTCATGCTTATAATAACCCAAAAATAACTAAAAATCTCCTGCTTATAATAACGCTTAAGATGAAAGTAGAGGAGAATATTTAGGGAAGGGAAAACATTATTCACATAAATTGAAATTTTAAAACTCAAAAGTGAGAGAGAAATTTCCTAAGCTTTGGATGCCACGCTCACTTATATATAAACGTAAACACAGCAAAGCATAATGTCTGGCAATAACGGTAACCTGATCGACACAATTCCATTGAGTTCTGTGATATAAATTAGGCTTCAGTTCAGAGTAGCAATAGCTTTTTAACCCTGTTAAGATCTAAGTACAATCCATGGAAGATCAGTGGTTACTTTTAGTGATTATTTACGTGTTTGTAGCTTACCTCTGTGTAATAATGTCTACATTTATAGTAAACTTCGAAATATACAATATTTGAGGCTGTACATTATTACTAACGAGCTAAAAGGTTAATTTTTCATATGAATAAACAATTCTTCCATGAATTCAACTTTAATAATTTGTGTAGATTATAAAAGTGTTGCTGCTAACCTTATCCAATTTTCAAAAGCCAGTAAAATATGATTTCAAAAATAATCGTTTATTTGGTCAAATCTCAATTTTTAACTGAATTACATGATATAAACTGTACACCACTGCAACAATGACACAAAAATGAAACCTCAATGGGTTAGAATCATACATTGCTTTAGATGCACATCAAATCTTTCCGCTGCTTCAATTCTATTGTAACAAATACACGTTAGGAACTATTTGTAGTTTGTTCGTTTTGTTTTTTGGGACAGGGTTTCTCTGTGGGTTTGGAGCCTGTCCTGGAACTAGCTCTTGTAGATCAAGTTGGCCTCAAACTTACAGAGATCCGCCTGCTTCTGCCTCCCAAGCGCTGGGATTAAAAGCGTGAGCCACCATCACCCAGCTAAGAACTATGTAATTTTTTAAGGCTTTTTGTAAGTGTGTGCGGGGTTGGGGTACGTATACATATATGAGCACACATATGCGTGCAGATGCTTTTGGACTGGCTCATTTTAGAGTTTGATGTGCAGTTTGTTGTGAGCCTTCAGATATTGGTGGTGCGAAATTTACTCTGGTCCTCTATATGAACAGTATCTACTCCCAATTGCTGACTCATCTCTCTAGCCTCTGGCCTCCGATTCTTGACTGTTCAGAATAATATATACATGTATCTATCAAAAGTCTGTCTTCTGGACACTAATTCTTAGGAGAAGCATCTAGAGATTTAAGGCAAGATGGCTCTTGCCACCAAGCCTAAAGGCCTATGTCGAGCCTCATCCACACAGTTGGTGGACAAGTCATTCTCTGACCTCCACATATGCATAACAGTGTATGTGAGCCCTACATAAACACAATAAGCAAAGATAATATTCTATGTGCTTGGAACTGTGATTTCTATACTTTGGATGACATATGATTTTAAAATAAATTAAAATTATATTTTTTCATCTCAAGATTGGACCAACTTGCTGACTATAGTTTACAATACTATGTGAACAAATACGAACAGAACTATTGCCTCCTAAAACAAGCGTGTGTGGCTTATCTGTTTGAGACGTTGTTGAGATATACAGAACAGGCAATGTAAGAATTGAAAAAAAGAATAAGCCACATGTCTTTAATCACAGCACTCAAGAGGCAGAAGCAGGTGGATCTCTATGAGTTGGAGGTCAGCCTGGTCTACAAAACGAGTTCCAGGAGAGTCAAGACTGCTACACTGTTATACAAGACTGAGGAAGGAAGAAGAAAGGAAGGAGGGAGGGAGGGAGGGAGGGAGGGAGGGAGGGAGGGAGGGAGGGAGGAAGGAAGAAGGAATGAAAGAAAAGAAAAGAAAAAAGAAAATTGAAAAACTTAAAGGCTTTTCGGAGCATTTCTTTAAAGGTTCATAGAAGAAAACAGAGAAGCCCCATATGTCACGCAGACACCTGACAAGAGATGGAGTCTTGCCCCTTTGTATGTGAGCTCTTGACTTTCACTTGATACTAACTTGAGCAGCAGAACGGTGGGTCATCCTTCTCATTTTGGTAGTAAACTAGGCCCGGCAAAGTCCCCAGCTCATAGAAAGTGTGGCATCCAGCAGAGACCCCAGAACACTAGCTGGTATAAGCAAGTAGCATCCCACCTGAGCTCCTGCCCAGGTTACTGGCAGACCTCCAGCCAGCCTGAGAACTCTAAAAATAAAAAAAATTTAAAAAAAAACCAAAAAAAAAAAAACACCCCAATAGCTCTAACTTTGAAAGTTTTCTTGAGCCAATTAATGCTCTAACTCCAAGGTGCCTCATTGGGGAGGAACTAGGAAACCACACTTCAGGTGAGTAGGTGAGTAGTGCAGGTTACATCACAGTGTCTAGTAAGTAGGTGCCAGAGTCCTGCTACTCAGACACCTGGGGTTGTCTTAGAGGACAGCCCGGGTTCAGGACTTGGAAGTAGGCCTCAGATGCCCGAGGTGTAGGGACCCCTCCAATGGGGGTGGGAGCGAGCCTCCATTCCTCCCAGGGCTCTGAGTGACAAGGCAGGGCTACCCGGGTCCCTTACATTAGCAGCCTGCAAAAGTTGTGACTGCGGGCAGCGCTCACCCGCCTCTGGGGTCATCTGGGTCCCATAAAGAGCGCCACTTGGTCCAGGGCGCCGGGCAGGTGCGTGGCCTAGGGCACTTGCTGAGCCCCACCGCCGTCGCGCTGCTTCCCCGCCCCGGCAGCACCCCTCACCTGGTCCCGGGTCTTCAGGTACCGCTGCAGCGCCTGCTGGGTGAGCTCGCGGACGCGCAGCTGGCCGTCCTTGCAGGGCACCACGATGCCGGTCCTGCCGAAGCACACTGTCACTTTCATCCTGCCCCTGTTCCCGCGCGGGGCCGGGCCGAACAGGTGTCTGACCCCCAGGCGCAGTCCCTCGCTGGGGAGATGTGGGGCGGACACGCCGTTGTCCCGCGCGTGGCTCCGCGGCCGGGGGTCACCGCTGCAGCCCTGCAGCCCCGCGGGAGACCGAGGGCGGGAAGCGGGCGCGGGGACGCGGCGGGTCGGCCGGGCGCAGGCGGAGGCTCCACGCGCCAAAGTGAAACTGCGGGCGCGGCCCGCCGGGCCCTGCCTCTGGCGGTGGCCCTGGCGACCGTGGCAGGGCCGGCCCCAGGCCCCGGGCTGGAGTGGGCGGCGGCGGCGGCGCGCGGGGCCGGAGTTGGGAGGAAACTTTTGCGCCGGCTCCCAACTCCTCCAACGCGCGCGGCGCTCTGGGCTCCAGCGGCCCGCGGGCCAGCCTGGGCCCGGCTCTTAAAGGGGCCGCGGCGCTACCGGGCCACAGAGCGCTCCGCTGCTTTGCACGGAGCTAGGGACTCGCCCGGGGTAACTGAACCTTGAGGAGCCTAGTGCCAGGACTTGGTTCTCTACCTCCCTCACACATACACGGAGCTCTGAGGATTGTAACGGGATCTGAGAGCTACCACAGGGGAATTGAAACTGGATCTCATAACGCACACTTGGAATAGATAGGAAATGGCAGAGCAACTCCCTAAAAATGAGAGTTGGAGCGAGAATCAAAGGAAGCTCAAGAGCAGGTGCTTCTTGCCACGCCTTTTAAAATACCCAAGGGATTGCTTTCAGGGATAGAGGGATGGGGACCGCCTGAGGGCACAGCTTTGAAGCTATCCTCTGGAGCCCCAAGAGAGCTGAACTGAAAGAAATACTATGCAGACACCCAGTGTTACGCCAACGATCACACCCAAAGTCCAAATATGATAGCGTGTAAAAGTGTTGAAGGGTGACTCCCGTGGTGCATTTGACTGGGAAAAGAAGTAACACCTTGACTCATGTTTTCTCGGGTGTGTTTCCTTGAACACTTGAGCACAAGGCATGGGGAAAAGGGCCTGATCAACAAGTAACGTTTGTATCCTCAATTCTCTCACAAAATGGTTCCCCCCACCCACAACACGTCTTTACAGACAGAAGGGTGCTTAAATTCCTGGGTGTGGCTCTGTGTTGGAGCTTTTTCCCCGACAGAGTCTAAGGCACTGGAGATTGACAATGGGAGACTGAGCAAGCCGTGGGGTTGCTACTGTGAAAATAACACAGGTCCTCCTCACTAAATCTCTAATGTCTCCTGGCAGTTTACGTGTAGACTCAGTGCCCCCAACAAGATCTCCAGGGATGCACCATTTTTCCTCAGAGTTGCTGGGATGTCAACTTAAACTGAACTTGAATTGCTTGAAATGGTAGGGATGAAGGGAGTCTTAAACTAGTGGATTTGGGAGTTATCATCAATTTAAGCCCATTTATACATTACATGTGTTTATACATTACATGTGTTCCATGTAAGCACCTTATATAAAAGGTCAATGACCACAAAGAGGCTCATGTTAACTGTGTCTACTTAGAAACAACACACAGTAAACAGTCTAGTTTGGTTGCAAATCCCCACACTTAAATTTAAGTAAACCAAAGACAGAGGCCTTTCTTTGTGATAAAACCAAAGAAAAGCTTCATCAAGCACCCCACTGAGGCAAGGCTGGAGTTGCCTCACAATGTATGTCTTCAGGGACTAGCTCCGGCGATTAACTATATTGTTGATATTATCTCTGTTCACAATGAAGTGAACTTGCAGGCATTATTCTGTGTCTCTTCCACAAGAAATAGTAGAATCAAGCAAATACAAACACCAGTCATTGAAGAGAGATCCTCACTTTAGCACTGAGGGTGACTCGGATGTGTAGGAAGGATTTTCAGCTGAGGAAGGGAGCACATGCTGCGTCTTTTGTGCTTGCCTTTTCTTTGGCATGTCACCGAACTCCTCTTCCTCAGACTAGGTCTAGTGTTTGCTCCTCTTCTTTGCAGCCTACTGTAAGTTCTTCTCTGGCAGCCAAAGCCTCAGACTTCCAGAGCCTCAAAATCCCCAGGTCAGCCATGTAGAACACCGCAGGCTCCTCACCCCTTAGCCCCCACTCATAGGAACACTAGAATCGGGTCTCACAGAATGCAGCAAAGTTCATGGCTGAGGTAGATAATAGAAGCCTGGAGCTAGGCTCTGATGTAAGCAATGCTCACACACCCTCCAGTGAACCTTCACGACCCCGCATTAGTGACTGGGAATAGGGTTTAGTGTTCATATTTCATGTTTATTAAATAATCATGTTTAATTTGCTTCTCAGCCTCATCACAACACACATAGAAACAATTCATCATATGTTAAGAAGAGTAACACAGTCATTCACGGCCTGCAAACACCTAAATCAATATTTCATGCCCTGTGGGACTTCCTATGCAGAAGACAATAAATAATTTGCCTTGATTGAGTAGCACTGGAGGAGTCTAGACCTGGGCTCCATTTTCTTGTTTTCGCCTGCTGGATGAATTAATGCTGCCTGTAGTGCGATATTTTTCTATTTGTTTTCCAATAGTTTAGTAGGCAATCACACTGGCCATCATTATTAAACTGCCCAGCCTTGTGAAAGGTGCGGTGGAAATGTCAGGTGCCATGAGGTGTCCACTGACTAAACAGTAGTAATTGCTAACCCACGTTTGACCAGTAATCCATCCCAATTTTTTATTCTAGTAAGACAAACAGTATTTTTTGGCTTTCAAGGATTCAGTTCTAATGTCACCATTTATCATAGAAACTTTGTTCAATTGCAGATGATCTTTACTTTTGAGGTCCTAGAAGAGTAGTGGTGGTCAATTAAAATGGGTACAGTGTCACATAGATCCTCTGTCTGGGCTGTGATGTCTCAGTGCTACAGGATGCAAAGCAGTGCAGTCTTTTATGAACATGTTAAGTGTTTGTATATCGTCTCTTGAGAGATGTCTATTGATATCTATCAACCGTCTTAACGTGATTTAGAGTTGTTTTTGCCTTTGATGGTTTTGCTTTTCCTCAAGCACTGTACATTAGCTCTGAGAGAGAATGTGTGTAACACTTTCTTCACTTTGTAGGTAGTTTCTACACTCTGATGCCTGTTGTGCAGAAGCTTTCTAATTATATGGAATCCCATGTGTCTAGTCTTGGTTGATGCCTGTGTTTTTGAGGCCTAATTTAAGTAAATCCTTCCTATTCCAATATCTTGAAGCATGATCTCTCTGTTTGTCTAATTGTTTTATAGTTAATCAGCACAAAACATTGAGCCATCTTAAACTGATTTCTTAATATGGGTAAAAATACAGGTCTTTCTCCATGTGAATATCTAGGTTTCCCAGCCCTGTTTATTGAGGACACTGTCCTTTTCAAATACCATTTCTTAGCCTCTTTGCAAAATCTCAGTCGGCCATGCATGACTGAGTTCACATCTAAGATCTCCATTCTGTTCCATGGTCTTCACATCTGTTTATATGCCAGTAGCCTGCGGTTTTGATTCTGGAGAGTATATTCTGGGGAGTATAGACGCTTTCTCAGTATTTATTCTTCTGACATAAAAACACAGACTGCCATTCTGCTTCTGGGTAGTGTGTCTTCTTCAGTTTCTTTATTACAATAGCCTTCTCATGACGAACTTGTACCATTCTGTTTGAATGCATTATACATAATCTTTTACGGCTATTATATATTGACTTACTCTCTTGTCAGATTATCTGCTACTGGTTTATAGAAATGATGCTGACTTTTGTATGAAAGTTTTATGTCCTGAAACACTGCTAAATTTATTTAGTGTTTTTAATCATTTCCAGTGGTATCTTGAGTTTTCTACATATAAGATCATATCCAGCTTAAAGCCCACACTGAGAGAAGCCAAGACAGAAACCAGGAAGCAGGAACTGAAGTAGAAGCTACGGGGGAATATTGCTTACTGCCTTGTTCTTTCTTGCTTGTTCAGCACTTTTTGTAGAACCCAGGATCACCTGTCCATGGGTAGCACCTCCCACAGTGGGCTGGGTGTCCCAGATCAAACATCAATCAAGAAAATGCTCCCACAGACTTGACAACAGGCAATCTGATAGAGTTATTTTTTTCCTTTTGAGGTTCCCTCTTCCCAGATGACATTTGCTTGGGTCAAGCTGACACACAAAACATCTGGTACACTTGTACTGTTCTAGATCGTGGAAAGAAAGGTTTCATGCTTTCCTTATTTAATATGCCTTAACTACAAATCTACAGCCTTTATACTGCTAAGTGATAGTCTTTCTATATTTATCTAGTTCTGTTTTTGTCATGAAAAACTGTTGAGTTTTATCTTGAGCTTTTCCTGTGTCTACTGAAAAAATATATTTTTGTCCGTCCTGTTGATATGCTATATCATATTTATTATTTCCGGTATATGGAACCATCCTTTTATTACTAAAGGGAATCCTATGTGATTACAATGAATAACCTTTTAAATGTGCTGCTAGATTGGGGTTGGCAGTATTTTATTGATGATTCCTGCATCTATCTTTATCAAAAATGTTGGTTTGTAACTTTTTTTTCTGGTTAGATTCTTGTTTAGTATCTAAGTAATTTTAGCTTCATAGAATGCACTTGGAAGAACTTTGTCCTCATCAATTATTTGAAATAATTTAAGAAGAATTGGTAAAAATTCTTCTATAAATATTTGATAAAATTCATCAGAGAAGCCGTGTGGTCTTTTGCTTCTCAACAAAAACAATAAGGTTTTTGTTGCTCATTCAATCTTCTTCTTTACTTTTATTGATTTGCTCAGATTTTCTGTTTCTGCATTACTCGTTGGTGTGTTGACTGTACCTCAGCAGAATGTTTCTGACGCTGTCCTTGAGCTATGAAGAAAAGTGCTCTGTGCTCTGCGGGGGAGGGAACTTCCCCATTGGGAACAATCTGTTTTTCTAATGGTCTATCATTACAAATATTTTATAAATAGATCAATAAACCTCCATAAAGGATGTAGCTCGACCCTCCTTCTTTAGACTGAGCTCTACTCTCTGGATACTAAAACCTTCCCTTAAGTCACTTTCTTTAGAAGAACTTGGATCATAGGAGGATTTCTCCTTAAATTAAAGGGCAAGCAAAGAAACTCTTGTGATGATGTGTGAAGAGCTGGTCATTGTATGCTCTTCTATGAAGATCCTTAGGACCCACAAGAAATTCTTGTGGTGATGTATTGAGAGCTGGTCATCATATGCTCTTCTGTGAAGGTCCTTAGGACCCATGAGTGCTAACCACTGGCTATGCGCCCAATTCAGGGTAGCACCAGGTCCATCAATGGGCCTCGTTAAGAAGCTGAGAAGAGTCAGGTGGTGAAGGTGCACACCCGTAATCCCATCTCTGGGGAAGCCGAGGCAAGCTGATCTCTGTGAGTTCGAGGCCAGTCTGGTCTACAGAGCAAGTTCCAGGATAACAGTCCCAAAGCTACAGAGAAACCCTGTCTCAAAAAAAACAAAACGAAACAAAATTCTTACTTTTCTTTCATCAGCAAGATGGTTCGGCAACTAAAGGCACTTACCACCAAGCCTGACAGCCTGAGTCCAGTCCTGGAGCCCACACGATGGAAAGAGAATGAACTTCTGCAAGCTATCTTCTGACTTCATGTCACACACACACGAGTAAAAATAACAACAAAAAGCATGGAAGTATGGTGGGCGATGGGGACACACACCTTTAATTCCAGCACTTTGGCAACAAAGACAGGTAGATACCTCTGTGTGTTCAAGGCCAGCCTGGTCAGCAGAGCGAATTCCGGGACAGGCTCCAAAGCTACAGGAAAACACTGTCTCAAAAAAATATATATTAAATAAATAAATAAATTTTAAAAGGCAAAAAAGAACAACAACAAAAAAAGAAGCTGAAAAGTGTGGAACCAGTTACAACGGTCGGGGAGGCATTCTCACAAGCTCAGTTATCCAAAGAAGTGGACTAAGGTAAGGGTACAACATGAATTCTCACTTCTATTCTGTTCAGTTTCTTGATGAATTCCATCTGTGGCTCATTTATGTTCTTCTGCATAGTGATGAAATGGGCTGGTGTCCCTGCTGTCAGCACACGGTAGAGAGAGCTGAGATGGGGTCCTGGAGCTGTGGATAACTATGTGCTAAACTTTCTGCTACATGATCTCAGTCTACTGGTTCTGTCCTTCTGTGTAAAATGTGATGATAATCTTGCTATATGTATAACATATGTAACATACCTAGCACATAGTAGGCAAGAAATATCATCCTAGCCCACCTACTACAGAACCAGCATTTCTTTACTGTGTATTTGCTCTTTTCTTCTTGAGACAATGTCTCCTGTTAGCCAGGCTGAGGATGACTTTGAACAACTCAGGAGGCTGCCTCTCCTTCCTGAGCAGTAAGGATGTCTGCACTGCAGCGCAATGCCCAGCTAATACAAGCATTCTTTATTTTGCTAGTAATTAGCAAAATAGTATATGCTAGCTAAGTACTGGCAAAATAAATAATTCTAAGTATTTATTTTCATGAGTCTTGAAATGTCTTCTACAGAGAAATAGCCCAGATGATGTTTAGATTCTATACATCACCAGTCTCCTCCCCAATTTCTAAAGCTCAAATAGAAATAACTCTGTAATGAGGGCAGCAGGCTCCCAGCAAACCTAATAATCACATCTGTATACTGTACCTCACGACAGTCTACTCATCATTTTATCTGAACTAGTGAGGTTGCCTAACCCATAGCATTCTGGTGCATTGATGAGATCCAAACTCTGGGCCCAAACTCTATATCTGGCTCATAGTCTAGAGTGTTAATAACTTTTTTTGTTAGGAAAACAGGTTCTTGACCATCATGAGCCAGAACATGCTGATAAAGAGCTCATTCTTCTGCCTATGCCTACAGTTTCAATTTCAACTTGACATTCTGCACCTTTATTCTAATACAATGGCTATTCTTGAAAAGATTGGCTAGGTGTTAAAGTGACAGGTATAAAAGCTGGGAAACTATGGACGTATTTCCAGCAGGTCAGTATCATACTCAGATTAGTGCTTGAAGGAATACAGAGAACCTAGGAGACAGACAATGCCCCTGCTGATTTCATTCCATCGGCCATTCATTCCCTTTATGCAAGGGATTTATTCAACATTAACAATCAACTGCTCTCAAGGTGATTATGACACTTCGGCTTTCGTGGCAAAGACATAACAAATGACTAACCAAATGAACAACGTGTTCGCAGATTGCAATGAGACACAAGGAAAGGTGTGAGCAGCAAGCTGCATGGTTGAGAACAGTGTGGAAAATTTTACATGAATGGTGGCAGGAAGAATCTGAAGGGGAAAAAAAAAGCAAGATAAGCCTCAAGGTCCTGACTTTTTGGAATTCAGTATAATCGCTTAGGTTTCTGGGTCATTAAGGAACCAGAGAGAATGGAGAATGAGACTGACGAGATGGTCTACGGCAGTCCTTCCTCAAAGTTTTCCTGGGTTCTCTAAGCAGGAAGGATGTATGGTCAGAATGACCAGAGTTTACGATAAAATGAGGAGAGTAAGATTTAGGGCAAAGAGAAAGCCATTCATTTTATAATTCAGGCAACTAATGCCTTAAATTAAAGGCATCTTGCAAAATCGAGAGACCCATGGGTGACAGGAAATGAGAACTTCTGCTGGGACTTTGTAAGTTGAATACCTGTAAGGGAACAAAGTAAAGTTTTCAATGAGCTGTAGCAACAAAATCTGTGGCTCAAAGGGGTATCCGAAGACTGTATATTTAATTTAAGACTGTATAGTTACAGTTTGATTTGTTAGATGGTATGAGATTATTGCAAGAAATTTAAAATAAAGAGGCAATAAATAGTGCTTAGACTAAACTCTTGGAGGGAGTCAGAGAGTTACATATGCAGATGATGATGACTGAGGATAGCAAGTTCGTATTCTTAGTCTACGTTAGGTACCATCAATGCCAAAGGCAGGAAAGGGTGGCATTGCCCGAGAGAAGACACATGGCAAAGAACAGGAAATTGAATGTTAAGAATAGAAAGCAAGACAGTTTGGCAGGAACAGATAGTCCACATTGGAGCACAGCATCGGTCACAGGGTTAGAAGATATGGGAAGAGGGAAATGATAGAGGAAGGGCTATGAGAACCAGATTACGGAGTCGGGATCTCATACACCAAAGAGAAATCTTATACATGCTTGAGCGAAGGAGTAATATGCAGAAAGCATTACTTGTTATCACTTATTTTGACAGCTTCGTATAAAAACATAGAGAATAGAACATGAGAAATGGTTAACAAAAGTCCAAAATATGGAATTTGGAGAAATGCACACAAGGCTGAATTTAAATTAATCATTTGTATATTTGTAAACTGTTCCCATTTATGTAAGTTTACCCAACTAGTCTATGTCATTACAGCCTGTCCGGTCCTTCCATTCTACGATTTCTTGAGGCAGAAGTGGGGTAGAGTCCTGTGTTCATATCTAAACAAACTGAGAAACACACCTAACTCAAGCAGAGAAAACTGAATATAAGGAATCAATTACACTCATAGGGGAAGATCTGACAGGTCCTGCAGGATATGGGAACACATGTAGAGGCAACCACAGCAAGAGGATGTTTCTCTCCATGGCCAGCTAGATAACAGAAGAATGTAGTAAACAGAACTCACAAAATGAAACTGGCTGACACAAGATGAATTCATAGTATGTTCTGCTGACATAAGCTGTAAACATGGTCAGAGGAGGGACTGTCAAAGGGGAGGAAGGCTGGGAAATACAGCAGCGGGAGAGGAAAGGGGGAAAAAACAGAGGGGGGAGAGGGAGAGAGGGAGGAGGAAGGAAGACCTTGTCTTCTGCCTTTCACTAGTTTGCCTTGCTTCCTAAACTGGCTGAATGCCAATTAGCAATAGAAATTGCAGGGGAATATTTGAGAACAAACATAGTAACTGTCCTAAGGTCAGCAGTCTTCTCATAGAAGATATTAAGTCTCACAAGCATTTCAAAATTAGGGAAAGCACACACAATATTTCCAATTCAAATTTATATATTCAGAAAAGTGATTTTTTTATAAATCTAGGCTAAGCTGATGTTTTTCTCGTCAGAAAGTACTTCTACATTTATAAGCTTTTTCTTGATTGCCAAAATAACTATTAATTTTCATAATCATTTAAGAATTAAAAAATTCCTACTCTCACTCAATCATCAAATTCAAATTAATCATTTTGTTTAGCTATGATTGCATAGTACTATAAGCAGAAAATCCAAAAATCCTATTAATATTGAATACTAAAATTGCCTAACTACAGTCCTATCAGATAATATTTCATTTCTTTCATATGCCAAATTTTATACATTAATCCGTGAGCTCGTGAGGGAAACTTTGAACGACTGAGTTTAATGTTATGATGCCTTTGTATAGAATTATTTAAGAAAGTCATTCCTTTTACCTTGTATGTATATTAATTATTAAGTGCTTTATTATTTCAATCTAGTGGGAAGCTTATTTAATTAGTGTTTTCCTTTCTTGTTACCATCTATACATATTTGTTACAACTTTTTAAAAATGATCTCACAATTCCAGAGTATAAAAATAAAAAATATGAATAGGGAGCTGACTAGATGGATCAATGAGTAAAGTCCCGCCACCAAATCTGATGATTCAAGTTCAATCCCTGGGATTTACATGGAGGAAAGAGAGAACGGACTTCTGTTAGTTGTCCTCAACACACATGCACTCACACACACGCCCACAAAATAGATAAATACAAATGTAAGAAAAAGAGTATGCCTAGGTTTCATAGAGACAGCATACCCATAAGACTTACAAGGAGTAACTTAGTTGCAAACAATTGTTGACAATTGTCAAAACCTTAAACTTTTCATCTTTCTTATTCACAGAGTGGTGATCCGGTTTCAGAATAGCATATTGGGGCCATAACCTCTGCCATACGCTTTGGTCCATACACATTGCTTTAGCAGAAACAAGACAAACACTTTCTTCACTCTTTGTCTAGAGTAGTGGCTCTCAGCTTCCTGTAGCATGTGGTGCTGGCTTGTTGGGGTTTATGTCCTGCCCAGTTCCCCACAGCTGGCAATCCCCAAAGAAAATCACACAGAGATCTCCATAAGTTATAAAACTGATTGGGCCATTACCTCAGGCTACTTATTAGCTCTTGTAGCTTATATTAACCCATTATTCTTATGTATGTTAGTGACATGGCTCAGTACCTTTCTCAGAGGGGCAGCTCACATCTTGCTTCTTTGGTGATCTGTGCAGGAATCTGGAGGAATGGGCTTCCTCCTTCCCAGTATTCTCCTCTTCTACTTCCTGTCTGGTTTACCTACCTATACTTTCTGACTGGCCAATCAGCATTTATTTAAAACACGATTGACAAAATACAGACAATTATCCCGCACCAGCCTCCTAGTGCTTTAACCCTTTAACACAGTTCCTCATCTTGTGCTGACCCCCAACCATACAATTATTTTCATTGCTACTCCATACTGTAATTTTGCTACAATATGAACAATAATATAAATATCTGATATGCAGAATAGTTGATAAATGATCCTTTGACCACTAAGGAGGTCGTGTCCCCCAGGTTGAAAACCACTGTGCTAACTGCACTAGTCCTTAGGGTCATCCACACAAATCTCTTCCCTGCCATGGCTTTATGAAAATTTGAGAAGTCAATCACTCAAACACATGTCGATTCATGACAGTCGTTTCTCTCCAGTTTTACAAACCAAACCGCAGTAATCACAGAGCAAACAGTTTACAGTATATATTTATCAAGTGATGCTATGTATGGGATTTTGTTTATAGAGTCCAGGGAAGCAATGGTAGCTTTTCTTCAGAGGTGACATCCAAGACTGAGATGAGCAAAATGCAGTCAGAGAGGAGTTCTTATGAATTGTTATATTAATGTTGGTAAAATTTCTATAACACTTTCTTTTTTCCCCCATGAGATGATAGCCTTCTGAAATATGACAACCAATAAAGTTTTTAACTTCTTTGGGCCCCCCCTTAGAGAATCACCCAAAGGACACTTTGAGTGAAGAGAGCTGAAGAGAATGGTGCTTAGTTTATGTCTAAGACTATAATTTACATCAAAGTTAAGAAGTAGGAGGGGCAATCATGCTGAATCTTTCTTGACTCTCAAACTCTTTTTGGTATGACTATTTTGCTGAATACAATGAAAGCTTCTGTAATTTTGTCTTCAAGGCACTAATTGCAAGGACTCTATGAAATATGCTTACCTGACCAACATCTTGACTCTTTTCTTAAATTATGGTTCAGATGGATGAACAATGAATTTGTTCTTCAAGGCTCTAACTCACACTCTGACACCTCTCTCTTGTTCCCTCTCTACACGATGAAATAAAAACTTAGTCACGAGAAAGCCATCCTGTACATGTTTGCAACTAAATCAACATGCATGTGCAGGGCTGGCTAAGTTTTCAAGATTACGTCTTGCAAATGACCTGGCCTAAAATGGATGGTTTCCAGTTTTGCTGTTTTTAACAGTTGGTTTCTAGACTGAACTATATGACCTGCTTACACTGAGTTAAGAGTTTAAACCTTAGCAAAGGAACTACTTACAGATGTGGTCAGCTGTGTGGAGACCAGATAGGGGTAGAGTGACATTGGAATGACTGCCAGATATGTCATGGACAGAGATGCAGCCAGTCCGGTATTCAGCCACATTTGATCTACAGGTACCCATTGAAAGACAGAGAGAAGGAGTCCAATAAACTCCCAGAGCTGAGGGTGGGCAAGGGAGAAAGATGGGCAGAATCAATAAATCATGTTTTTACTTGTTTTTCATTTCCACATTATTGCATATACACTAGGAGGCATAAGGTGGCATGCTTGCCATGAAGGGCAGATCAGGATATGCAGTGGTATGGAATGTGAACTTCCCTTCTTACTGTTCTCACCTATCCAAGATCTGGTTACATTGCTGGGCTTAGCTGAGGGACAAAGGTTTCCTGACTGTCTCTGGGATGGCTTTATCTCTCAATGCACACAACTTTCACTAGATAATAAAGCCTTTTATTATTGGTGAACCAGCTAGGCCCTACAGTTAGTCACTAGACAATTAAGACTGACTAAGGGTTATTTGAAATACTTCCCTTTTTCTCTTAAGATTGGTTCTTGTGTTTCAGAGTAACGAAGCTTTCATATAAAATATCATTTGAACATTAGAATTATTATGGCAATGCTGCTTTTATATTCTATTTGGCATTTCTATTATTTTTTAAAGCATAGCTATAATCTTCATACTGTTATATGTTACATATTATATCTGTGGTAGGAGTGAGAAGGAGCCCTATAGGTTCCTATGTTTAAATACTTGTTCCAAATTTGTGGAACTCTTTGGAAAGGATTAGGAGGTGTGTCATAGGAGATGAACCTCCGGGTTTCACGAGACTTGTGTTATTCCCCCTGCATTCTCTGCCTCTACCCTGTGGGTTGAAATGTGGGCTCTCAGCTCTTGTACCGTCATACCTTCACAAAATGCTTAACATCCTCAGCATAGTCTCTGACTTTGAAGCAATTTTTAAATGGCATAAGTAGTGGAAAGGCAATTGAGAATTCACACCTGAAGTCTGTGTTCCTACATCCAAACTGGTGTTGGGAAGAAAGATATGAAAAGTCAGATTTTGTTTTTAGGTTTCTTTCCCTAAGATTTCTTTCCCAGTAGACCTAATAACTCATAACATCATGTGACTTTTTTAAAAGTGCCATTATTTTAAAAGGTCTTCCTGTTTCTGCCTAGGTTTTCCATAGTTCAGAAGAGCTCCGGCATTTTAGTGTTACTCACTGCTCCCACACAGTTGCAGAAAAAAAATTTAAGATTCACACCCCACATGTTCTCCTTCATATTCCAATCTAGTCAGTAGTGTGTGTGTGTGTGTGTGTGTGTGTGTGTGTGTGTGTGATACAATATAACATATAGGAAAGAGAACAAGAAAGGCTAACTATCAGTGGTGAGGAAGGACTGAGTGCAGATATTGAACATGAGCATGAAAGAAGATGAAAAGATAATTCTTTCTCTAGTTTTTAACTCTGTTGTGGTTTTTTTTTCTTTTTTAGTTGTGGATACGTACATAAAACTGCACCCAATAGTGCAAGAATAAATCCCTTGTGAAGTTCCACAGCTTCCCTTACAAATGGCTGCTCTAACTGTATAGACATTCATTGAGTTGTAAGGTCTTTGTGTGGCTCTAGTTAATTTCTGTGTACAATATGTTTCTTGGTTTTTGTTTGTTTGCTTTTTTTATATTTGCAATAGTTTTGTACAATAAAGATATGTTTTAAGAAAATGGGTTTTTTTTTAGGAAAAAACCCTGAACAGTTGATTTCAGATAGCTTTAAAAAATAGAATAAAATATCAGACCTGAGTTCTAAATTCCAGAGACATGCTAGACAATCACTGACTTGAAATATCTCCCCAGCAGTGACCGCCAGTTTCCAAAGACCAACCAGAAACATTCCTGCAGCAGTTTAATTTCCTAACTTTATAAAAACCCCCACCTATTTACAATAAAGAGCTTCTTTATTGGAATCTCACAGAGTTTGTGTCATTGACTTTGCTTATTCTCAATCCCTCCACCCCTCCCTCCCTTTAAATGGGGACTGCACACAGGCAGCAGCAACAAGCCAGCAAAAACTACAGTCAAGTATCTCCGAGTTTATAGTTAAACTAAGCAAAATCAAGGCAAAAGGACAAGACCAGAATAGCTAAGAGCTAATGCAGAAGCCTCCTTCAGGGAAGTCTGTCTATTAAGCTTTCAGAGAACCAACAGATTAGAGTCTAGCTGCAGTCGATGCTTACCAATTATATTTAAAACAGTGTCTGCCATCACTTACATTAGCGCCAAGGGGAAAGCAAAGGGTTAACAGAAAATCCTCTGAGTGACAGAATGAGGAAGAGGACCAAAGTCTGTTCTGTCCCTAACACAGAAGATTCTAGTCACCTCTGGCTAGTGCTTGTCCTCAGTGGGGAAAGAACCTTTCTCAAGCACTCTTAGCTTAAGAACTCTTCATTAGGAAACACTAATTCCTTTTCGTCTGTACTTAATATTCACCAAGTAACCCTGACTGTAGGTTGTGTTTTCATCTGTTTGCCTCAGGGAGGAAATGTGTGATCAAACACCACTTCATGAACATCTAGTGGAAATTGTGTCTTGAAGCTTGAGGCATCTCTTGAAGGCCCGGATCATGGAGCTAGGTACCATGGGCGTCTCAGTTAGGTTCTGCCCCTCCTTCCCTGTGGGATCTGGGACAGACTTTCTGTGCCTCCATTTACTCATCTTAATAAAAATTAGTAATGAAACCTCTGTACCTTTCGGGGCTGTTCTAAAATCTGACTTCTATTTCTATATGTGTGGGGTTCTAATGAGTTAGTCATTCCCTTAGGACTTTATTTGGGAACAATGAAAACGCTCTCAGTGTTGTCCTCCAGTGCTGGGATTGCCCTGAAAATTACCTCTGGACAATAGTGCCATTCTGCTGAGTGTGAGGAAGTGAAGGAGTTGAGGTGAGCACTGCACACATAAGGCAAATTCCCAGGACTTTCTGACCAGGGAAAGCCCTGTTTCCACCTTGGAACAATAAGGGAGCTGAATCTGACTGAAGGTACATTACCTTCTCTGTGTCCTGATTATTTCCCTGGTCCTCTGGTGGGAGAAACACACACTCAAATGAAATAAAATGTAAGGTTCTTGTAAAAAAAAAAAAAAGTTTCACTGTGCACGTAAAACGTTTTATTGCTCAAATCTCTTTGGCCAAGGACTGCAGTCATTTCAAGGTCAAAGTTCGACTTTGAGCAAGCTATTTACAAAGGTGTGTGTGTCATCTGACTGAACACAGAAAAAGAAATACCAAACTCTGCCTTAGGAAGTGAGTGTGACACTGGCCGAGAACAAGGGCTCAGTATTGAAGCAGGGACTGGAGGCTGATCCCAAAAGAAAGCCCCCAGCACTGGAGGGGTAGCAGGATACTCTCTGATGCTGTGCTTCGGGCCCAACTGAATTCTGCAGCAACTCTTAGGAAGGTACTGGCACTGCCCACCTGCCTCTGTAAGCCGGAGCTGTCAGTGCCTCTGAATTGGGAGCCTGTACTCCAAATGTGACACCACAAGCCACAAAACTACTAAAAGTATTTATATTCTGGATGCTATAAACTCAACGTCTTCCATCTTACCCTAGCCTTCCTAGACCATGACTTTTCATGAAAAATAACTCCAGGGAAGACAAGGTTCTTGGCTCTTTGTACACCAACCATCTGCTTCTGACATACTCTATATCCTGCAACTACAACTCTGAAACCTCATACCATCCAGGGCCAGATGGAAGGCAGACATACTCAGAGCTTCAGTGAGAAGAGTATATACAAAGGGACCATTTGCAGGAGTGGGATGGAGTCAACAAGGAGTGGCATTGGGAGATGAGTAAACCAGAAGGCAACTGAGACCTCAGAGAGAGGCAGAACTATGGAAGGGAACTCCTGTAGGGTCAGGGTCACCACCAAAGAGATGTAGCCATTGCCAGCATGCCAGATTTTTGAGGTAAATGTGTTAGACTGGTTGGTGAAGGTAGCCCAACTTTTCTTTTCTCTAATTCTCTATTCCTACCAAAACCTCTTAACCTTATACAACTCGAATCCACATGTAAGTCGTGGGGATGCTCTCCACGGCAGACAACATTCCCCCAGGGAAGGAAGGAGATCTAGGAAGGCAAACAGAATAATCACCATAAATATTTTCCTCTATTATTTTTAAGGTAAAATTTATTAGCTGGCTCTAACTTGCTTATAAAAACAATATTTGTTCATGTATGAAAAAACATTTTAAATCCAAAAACTAGGTAGATATAATAAAACTAAAAATAACTCAATATTCTGTCATCCACAGCTTCTGTTGGGGAAAACCTCTATATGGTCACATACTATTGGGATATTGTGAATTTTGCTTTTTACATTTCAGATGATAGTGTGAGCATTTCCTCCACATCACCAAATAGTATTTGTTTAGGCTGGAGAGGTTGTAGAGCAAGGAGAACATTCCTCCATTGCTCGTGGGAGTGCAAACTTGTACAGGGAATCAATCTATTTCAAGATCCTGCAATACTGCTCTTGGGCATATAACTAAATGATGCTCAATCATACACAAGGACACTTGCTCAACTATGATTATAGCAGTTTATTTGCAATAGCCAGAACCTGGAAACAACCTAGATGCCTCTCAACAGAAGAATGGATAAAGAAAATGTGGCACATTTACACAAAAACAATGACATCAGGAAATTTGAAGGCAAGTGGATGGAACTAGGAAAAAAATCATCCTAAGTAACCCAGACTTGGAAAGACAAACAGGGTATATAATCACTCATAAAAGAATAATAACTGTAAAGTAAAAGATAACCATGCTATAATCCACAGACCCAGAGAGGTTAGGTAAAAAGGAAAACCCAAGAGGGGTACAGATAGATCTCTCTTGAAAGGGGAAATAGAGAAGATCTTCTGGTTGGACTGAGGACAGGTGGGTGCAGAGGCAGACAGTGCTGAGAGAGATAACTGGAAAGGGGGGCTTTCTGGAATCAGGTAAAAGCCTTGCTCAAGGGAAACTCCCATGAGTCTTTAAGGATGGTCCCAACTGACTCCAGACAGCAGTGAATGCATAGCCAGAACTGGTTCTCCCCTGTGATCTGTGATCAGATTGATGACTACACAGGCTGTCATTAGAGAGCGTTCATCCAGTGACTGATGAAGGCAGATTCAGAGACATGGCCAAACACTGGGCCTAGCTCTGGAAGTCCTGCTGAGGAGAGGGCGGAAGGATTGCAGGAGCCAGGGGACTCAGGGACATTGCAGGAAAAACCCACAGAAATCATGAGCCTGGCTCATGGGAACTCACAGGATCTGAACCAATTATCAGGGAGCCCTCTGAATATATGTGACAGTTGAATAGTTTGGTCTAGTTATGAGACTCCTGGCATTGGGAGCAGGGCTGTCCCTGGTACTTTGGCTGGCTCTTGGGAACCTATTCCTCACGCTGGATTGCCGTGCCCAGCCTGGATACAGGGGAAAGTTCTTGGTCTTATAGCAGCTTGATGTGCCATGCTTTGCTGAAGCATGTAGGCTTTCCTGAGAGATTATGGAGGAAGGGTGGATCGTGAAGGGAGATGAAGGGGAGGAGGGAGATAAAGGGGAGAGGAAGCAGAGAGTGTGGAAAGTAAGGAGGGAGGCGAGGCTGTGGTAGAGTTGCAAAATTAATTAATTTTTAAAAATGCCTGTCTAGATGTTCATCTTTGACCTCACCAAGATTTGTGCAATGAGACTTTTTATGTTAACATTCAAATGACTTTAGGACATTAACTACTGTATATGATGTTGAAACAAATACTTGCCATTTTACAATGAGAATGTCTTAGGAACAGGTCTACTCAATATAACATTTCGTTGCCACTTCAGGGTCTTTAATTTTTTTCAATGTAATATTTTTATTGGTTATTTTGGAATTTCACATAATGAACCCCATTTACACTCACTTCCCCATCCTCCCAGGACTACCCCTGCCCTTGTGCCCCTCCCAATAAAAAGAAGAAAACCGAAACCAAACAAACAAACACACAAGTCCAGTTTGTGTTGCCCATATACTCAGTGTAGCCTGGTCAGGCTGCCAGTGTTAGCTTTTTAAAGAAAACAGAGTTCTTCCCCACGCCCACTCCCACCAGATGCCCTCTGCTGTGAAGAGCTACACTTCAGCATGCTTATCACATTTTTTAGGAGTTCTCTTAAACAGTTTCCTGGCTAGACTGTCACCTTTTCGAGGAGTAGTGGTAGTAGCTGTCCCAGGAGCCTTCTGTGTCTCTCTTTCTCAACTGTGAGTCTGCAGTCACCCTTAAAAGGTTTTTTAATATGCAGTAGTCAAGCTACAAATGCCGGCAGTATTAGATGGACCCGTCTCCCTAAGTACTCACTCTTGAAGAAAGCCACAGAGAACAATGCTGTCAACTGTCCAAAGAGAGAAAGTATATAATGTAGCAAAGCAGGCTGGAGGAAGAAATGGTGATTCTAGGGAAGGGCTGGAGAAGGGTAAAGGAAACGTGTATTTATCTCATACTCTAGGATCTGGCACATGGTGTGAAAGCCATCGTCATGGTTTTACTCCTAGATTTCAGGAGGCTGAGCATGAGGTCTAGTACGAGTTCAAGACTAGCCTGGACTACAAAGTAGGTTCTAGGCAAGCCTGAGACAGTATGAAAAAGTTAGTATTTTATCATAAAATAAAATAAGATTAAAATTTTAAAATTTCAGACAATTGTTGGACAACAGAGTACAATGTCTAATTTGTACACTGAATGGTATAATGGTCCTAACTGAAGCCAAATTCACACTATAAATATCCTAGATCTACATGCATGTAAATCAGTCCTGGTTGCCTTTCTTTTCCCAACATGATGCAGAATAATGTTTCTATACCAGGATCCTCCATGTACCAACATAGGAAAAGACACATGTGGTAACAGTCAAACATTTGGGGTATGAGGACATGGCCATTATTTTGCTTACTACAATACTTCACAATATAGTTACGAAATCATCAAAGATAATGAATAATTTTTGAATATTCCCTAACTTGATGATTGACATATAGAACAAATGTTGGTTGTAAGTTTTTACTAGCCTTTCTCTTCCATCCTTCCCAACTCCCAAACAGAGACTTATATCATTTTTTTTCTCTCTCTCCTTTTCTATTTTAAAGAATATTGGGAACCAAAGTGAAATATCTGATACTGAGGAATTAGTAAGATCTCTTTTGATAGGTTGGCTTCCAAATGCTTACAGAGCAGGTGAATGTAAATATGTAGTAAGCAATTAGGAATTTGGCTTGGGGCAAAAGATTCAGATCAGATGTAGGTATGGAATGAATGAATCCATGAAACTTGATACAATTAATAAGCGTATAAAACAGGAATAGAAAAGTACTAGATATTGATATCAGATAGCATGAATGCCTGAAAAAGCATTGTGCAGACAGAGGCAGGAGGATCACTCTAAGTTCGAGACCAGCCTGGGCAAGAGTAATAGCGGACACAAAAATGGAAAAGAACAATCTGTAACAAGTAAAAGACTAAGAACCACTGGGGTCACCTGTAGATCTTTCTTTCTTTCTTTCTTTCTTTCTTTCTTTCTTTCTTTCTTTCTTTCTTTCTTTCTTTCTTCCTTCCTTTCTTAAAAATTTCCATCTCCTCCCCACCTCCCATTTCCTTCCCCCTCTCTCCTCCCCCTCCCCCTCTCTCTCCAGTCCTAATAGCAGTCAGGGTTCCCTGCCCCTTGGGAAGTCCAAGGTCCTCCCTCCTCCATTCAGGTCTAGGAAGGTGAGCATCCAAACAAACTAGGCTCCCACAAAGTCAGTCCATGCAGTAGAATCAAAACCCAGTGCCATTGTCCTTGGCTTCTCAGTCAGCCCTCATTGACAGCCACATTCAGAGAGTCCGGTTTGATCACATGCTCCATCAGTCCCAGTTCTGCTGGCCTTGATGAGCTCCCATTAGATCAGTCCCACTGTCTTAGTGGGTGATCACACCCCTCACGGTCCTGACTTCTTTGTTCATCTTCTTCCTCCTTCTGCTCCTCATTTGGACCTTGGGAGCTCAGTCCAGTGCTCCAATGTGGGTCTCTGTCTTTATCTCCATCCATCGCCAGATGAAAGTTCTATGTCAATGGGACAAGGCCAGTTCAGGCACCCTCTCCTCTGCTGCCCAAGGAACAGGCTGGGAACGTCTCCTTGGACCTGGGAACCCCTCTAGAGTAAAGTCTCTTGCCAACCCTAAAATGGCTCCCTTAATTAAGATATCTACTTCCCTGCTCCCATATCTACCTGTAGATTTCTAAGAGTGGATATTATAGGCTTCTAAGCGGGCCCAATGGCATGGATAGCCATCCTGTTGTCTTTAGTGGACACTGAGAGCGAGAGTGCGCAGTGAGAAAGCTGTGGGGACTGGCGGAGGGTGCTGAGGACATAATTCACAGTAGGTGCTTCACCAGCCGTTCAGGCTTACAGGATAGCTCCTGAGCTTCTGAACTGCAGCTTGACCTTGAATCCTTGTTCAGTCACCCACACACTTGACTTCCCTGTCCCGCCAATCAGCTCACCCTCAAAGCTCTTTGTTTCTAAATTCTCCTCCAGCCACAATCTGAATCCTTCTCACCCCCGGTTCCCTCTTCCACTAGTTCCCTTTTCCCTTTGACCTTGACTCATCCTCTCAATCCCTATCCTTCTACCCCACTGCCTTTCTTTTGCATTAACTCATTTATGTCTAGCCAGCTTACACTCTGTCATTTATGAGGGCAACAAGAGACCGTCATCTCTCTTCTTTCCACTCTCCACATCCAAGAGCACGCAGTTTAGAAGGCAAAGCAGTCTTACAATTAGCTTGAGAAATCCATCCGGTTTGAAAGAATTCTGATCCTGGAAAATGGCTCAGTTTTGCTGACCCCAGAGTCAGAGTCTGTTCTGAGGAGCACCTAGTTTGTGGGGTCTTTATTTACTTTTATTTTTTCTAACATAATATTTTATCGATTATTGGGGAATTTTACATACTGCTCCCCAATTGCACACTCTGTCCTCCCAGGTCCACTTCCACTTGCTCCGTGGCCTCCTCCCAGAAAAACAAAAGTAGGAGAAAAAGGAAAAGAAGAAATACAAAGTCTATTTGTATTCCCACATACTCACTGGAGCATGGTGGCTATCCCCTTAAAGGGAGCAATTCTTCCTCGCCCCCACCCCTGCCAGAAGCTGCTAACTGTGGAGATCTACACTCTGGCATTCCTATTACACTTTCTAAGAGTTCTCTTCAATGGCTTTCTGTCTAGACTGTTTATATTGGAGGGGGGAGGGGCAGGTTGCCACAGAAGCCGTCTACGTCTCTCATTCTCAGTTGTGATCTGCAGTCCTGGATGTCACTGCAAAAGAAGCTTCCTTGCCTTTTATAGTCAGCAACAGAATGGATCATAGACACGGTTTTTGGTGGCAGCATGTACCACAGACCTCAGCATCATCTCCAGCGGCAGTACAGACCTTGGACACCATCAGGGCCCTTGGCCACAGCACGGGACATGGACACCATCATGGCCCTCCATGGCAGCATGGCCCTCCATGGCAGCATGGCCCACCAACACCAACATGACCTCTGGTGTCAACTTGGGCCATGAGCACCAACATGCCCTGCCCCAGAGGTAGCATGGCTTAAGGACATCAATAAGGCTTCAGGCAGGAGCACAGACCTCAGACATCCACATGGGTTTTGGTGGTGACAAGGGCCACAGACATCAACTTGGCCCCCAGATGAAGCAGGACCATGAACATCAAAGTGGCTCTCAACAGCAGCAGGGACTATGGACATCAACATTTCTTCCAGTGGTAGCACAGCCTATGGTTGTCTTCCCGGCCTTTGGTGAAAACATGGATCATGGACACCAGTATGCATGTGCACTTGCGTGCACGTGTGCGCATGCATGCACACATACACACAAACCATCAACAAATCTCTAGTTCTGCCTTTCCAACACTCATGAGTCATTTCATCCATTCCTCCAACTTTCCCACCTTTCCATGGCATATTTGTTCATTGAAGTGTTGCTGCAAACTGCAGTGTGTCACACAGTATACATGTGTGTGTACATATATATATGTAAAAGGCCAGCCTGGTCTACAGAGTGAGTTCCAGGACATTCAAGGCTACACAGAGAAATCCTGTCTCCAAAAAAAACCAAGAAAATAATAATAATAATAATAATACACACACATGAGTACATTGTGGGGGGCATGTATTTTGCCTAAATGGATTTATATAAAAGATTTCTGATTTCTGAAGCACCGTAAATTCTGCACCATTGGACAAATTCATCTCAGATATCCTCCTATTTTCAAGGGTCAGGGTGATCTTGAGGCTAGGCAGGGTGTCCGGGGCATGTTCTGTGTGGGCTCCAGACCGCATCATACCTCCCCATCATGGCTCCTTCAGGCAGTGCCTTGGCCCTGCACTCGTGTGCTCCCAGCAGGGAAAGCAGCAGCAACAGCTGCAGGCTGGCAGTATGACCAGGGCAGGCTCTATTCAGTAATGCTATGCTCTTTGTCCACTGTGTACCTGTGTTCTCCCCAGTGCATGGCTCTGTTCTGCAGTCCTGAGGTGGGTGCCGGTGGCTACTGCCATCTTCTGTCACACCCATACTTCAGACCGCAGCTCTCTGGATGTACCCAGAGGCTCCTTACATTAAAGTGGGTATTCGCTCTGCCCATGACCTTTAAGCAGGTTCTCATGGATTTTTATTATTATTTGTTTTTTGTTTTGTTTTGTTTTTTATTTTTTTTTTGAGACAGGATTTCTCTGTGTAGTCCTGAATGTCTGGAACTCACTCTGTAGACCAGGCTGGCCTTTTGCTCAGAGGTCTGCCTGCCTCTGACTTCCGAGTGCTAGAGCAAGTAGAATTAAAATCTCAGTTCTGATTAAGAACTCCCTCCATTCATTTCAAATCATTCATGTCCCCAATTCATAATTTGTTCGGTATGTGCTCCCTATCTATGACCCTCCCTACCAGAAGAACGGAATCAACTTCTAGCCACTGGAAAGCGAAGTGCTGTTTCACTAGGTATGTGGGTATGTATGTTCACTGCACTGGGGTTCTGAACCAAGGCCACAGTGGGAGTAAAATTTACTTTTCACTCTGAGCCACTGCTGCGTGTGAGAGGGAAGTGGGAACTAATCTGGAAAGAGAGTGCTTGGTAAATTTTTGTATCCATTTGTAACCCTACCCCCCCTTATTAGTCTCATACACTTTATTTTTATAAGGCATTATTTTCTACTATGCCAACAGTAACTTGAAGAAGTCTTAAGATAAAAACAAAACAAAACAAAACCAAACCTGGCCTCTCCTGTCCTGATCCACGTGGGCTAGCAGGGTGTTACTATGGAAGAACAGAAGTGCATGACTTGATGTTACACTGCTCTGACCCCAATTTTCTCATCACTCCCATTCCAAGGAAATGGAAATTAACTCATCTACTACATGTAAATCTTGCTGGATTGCACAAAACCATGTTTCAAAGCAGTAATGGTGCCGTACTGTGTTTCTAGGCTACAGTCACGGCCACCATCACCACATCCCAAGTCCGAGAATGATTTCCTAGAGTCTTCTGCCAGGCATTTCCCAGAGCTCACTTCCCTGGCTCTTCTAAAGGACCAGACATGGCGACTCTGTTTCTGAAGATCTCTAGGATCTTGCTCTGTAGTCCTGGACACGGTCCTAATTTGATGGCTGGGTGTTTGTTGATACTAGACTCTTTATGAACTCGGATTATGCCTCTCTTGCTAGTGCTTTGTGGGCATGGTTTGGAAGAGTTTTTCCATGCAAAACAACAATCTTATGTGTCAATTTCACTGCCTTGAAGGCTACACAGCTGGTAAAACATCACTGAGGCAGGCATAGTGGAACATGCCGATATCCCAGCTCCTCACGAAGCCTGGACTATGCAGCAAGACCCTGTTTTAAAATGGGGAAGAAAAACAACACAAAATAAAACAAAACAAAAAAACTAGGGGGAGCAGGCATTTGACTCAAAGGTAGTGCCCTATTCCAGCTTGTGTGAGCCACTGGGTTTGGCTCCTAACGCTGAAACAACAACAATAAAAAGAAGAATATCTGAGTGTGTCTATGAGGTGTCCCTGTACTAGGTCAGCATTTGAAGCAGAAACTAAATGAAGATTATCTGCTTTTATGATGTGGGCAGGCACCAACCAATTTGTCCAAAACTAGTGGAGCAAATGGTGCAAGACAGGCAAGCCCTCCTTTCTTCCTGACCTAAGGCATCCATCTTCCCTGGCCCGCAGAGTTTCAGACATGAGAACTCACTTCCACAGTCCCCATCCTGAGTCGTAGGCCTTTGGTCTCAGGTTCTGAGCCATTCAACTAACCTCTAATTCTTAGGCATCAAGACTTGGACTCAGCCCAGCTTCCAGCCAGAGGGCCATCGGAGGGGTGAGTTTGATTCGGGCCCGCGGCAGCGGCCCAGCGAGGAGGAGCTCGGACTCTCCCCGACCCCATAGACTCCCAGGTCACCCTGCTCTGCTGGCTCCACCCTGCTAAGCTCCCCTGCCAGCCATCCCAGCTTCCATCCAGAGGGCCATCTGAGGGGTGAGTTTGCTTCGGGCCCTTGGCAGGGGCCCGGCAAGGAGGAACTCAGACTCTTCCCGACCCCATAGACTCCCAGGTCACCCTGCTCTGTTGGCTTCACCCTGCTAAGCTCCTCCGCCAGCCATCCCAGCTTCCATCCAGAGGTCCATCGGAGGGTTAAGTTTGCTTCGGGCCCGCGGCAGGGGCCCGGCGAGGAGGAGCTCGGACTTTCCCCGACCCCATAGACTCCAAGGTCAACCTGCAGTGCTGGGTCCACCCTGCTAAGCTCTCCCACCTACCCTCCCAGCTTCCATCCAGGTACAAATTCCTATATTTCTCCCTTCCCACTGGGGCCATAAAATTTCCCCAGCTCAGCTGCCTTGCACACTGGGCCTGCTCTGTAAGCGCATCCCAGAAAGAGGGAGTGCCTGTGCTTCAATAGCCTGCCTGAGTAAAGGTAGGCATTCTATCAGTGAATTCCCTGCCCAACAAGGGAACCTGACCCGCTACCAGAAGTTCCAATAGAGAGCATTTGAACGAAGAGATGAGCAGATGCCAAGGCAAGACCTCCTTCAACAATCTGAAAAACAACATGAAAACACCAGATCCCAACGATCCTACAACAGAAGGACTTGAACACTCTAACCCAGAAGAAGTGGAAAAAAGCGCCATTATGAAAGCAATAGAGTCCCTTAAATAGGATATGAATAACTCCCTTAAAGAATTGGATGAGAAGTATAACAAAAAGTTTGAAGAAATGAGTATAGAAATGGATGAGAAATATAACAAAATGTTTGAAGAAATAAGTAAATCTGTGAATGATACCCTGAGAAACCAAGAAAAAACAATCAAACAAGTAAAGGAAACAGTCCAAGAATTGAAAACTGAAATGGAGGCAATGAAGAAAGCACAAAACGAGAACCGGCTGGATATGGAAAACCTAGGTAAACGAACAGAGACTACAGAATCAAGCATAACCAATAAAATACAAGAGATAGAAGAACGAATCTCAGATTCTGAAGATACCATAGAAAAAATAAATGCTCTGGTCAAAGAAAATGGCAAATCCAACAAATTCTCTTCACAAAACATTCAGGAAATCTGGGACACAATTAAAAAACCAAATCTAAGAATAATAGGTATTGAAGAAGGAGAAGAACTGCAGATCAAAGGCCCAGAAAATATATTTAACAAAATCATAGAAGAAAACTTTCCCAATCTAAAAACGATATTCCTATGAAGGTTCAAGAAGCATACAGAACGCTGAATAGACTAGATCAAAAAAAAAAGTCCCCTCGCCATATAATAATCAAAACACAAAACATTCAGATTAAAGAAAGAATATTAAGAGCTGCAAAGGAAAAAGGTCAAGTGACTTATAAAGGTAAACCTATCAGGCTTACACCAGACTTCTCTATGGAAACCATATAAGCCAGAAGATCCTGGATAGAGGTACTGCAGAAACTAAGAGACCATGGATGCAAACCCAGACTACTATACCCAGCCAAGCTATCGTTCACTATCAACGGAGAAAACAAAATATTCCAGGATAAAAATAAATTTAAACAATTCGTAGCCACAAATCCAGCCTTACAGAAAGTAATAGAAGGAAAATCGCAACCCAAGGGATCCAACATTGCCATCACTGCCTACAATAACCCAGACATCTAGCGACCCTTCACAAGCACAACTCAAAGAAGAGAAACTCACAAACTCTACTACACACACACACAAAAATAATAAACAAAACCAACAACCACTGGTCATTAATATCACTTAATATTAATGGACTCAACTCACCTATAAAAAGGCACAGACTTAGAGACTGGATAAGAAAACAGGATCCAACATTCTGCTGTTTACAAGAAACACACCTCAACCACAAAGATAGACATCTACTCAGAGTAAAGGGTTGGGAAAAGGTTTTCCAAGCAAACGGACCTAAGAAACAAGCTGGTGTGGCCATTCTAATATCTAACAAAATTGACTTCAAACTAAAATCAATCAGAAGAGATGGAGATGTACATTTCATACTCATAACAGGAACAATTCATCAGGAGAAAGTCTCAATCCTGAATATCTACACCCCTAATATAAAAGCACCCACTTATGTAAAAGAAAAACTTTTAGAACTCAAGGCAGTCATCAAACCACACACACTAATAGTAGGAGACTTCAACACACCTCTCTCACTAATGGACAGGTCAATCAAACAGAAACTCAACAGAGAAATAAGAGAATTGCTAGAGGTAATGAATCAAATGGACTTAACAGATATCTATTGAACATTCTACCCAAAAAGGAAAGAACATACCTTCTTCTCTACAGCTCATGGAACCTTCTCGAAAATTGACCACATACTCGGTAACAAAGCAAACTTACACAGATACAAAAAAATATTAGTAATCACCTGTGTCTTGTCGGATCACCACGGAATAAAGTTGGAATTCAATAACAATTCGAATACCAGAAAGCCTACAAACACGTGGAAGTTGAACAGTCAACTACTGAATCATCCCTGGGTCAAGGAAGAAATAAAGAAAGAAATTAAAGTCTTCCTTGAATTTAATGAAAATAAAGACACAACATACTCAAACCTATGGGACACAATGAACACAGTTCTAAGAGGAAAGTTCATAGCACTAAGTGCCCAATTAAAGAAAATGGAGAAAGCATATATTGGAGACTTAACAGCACACCTAAAAGCTCTGGAAAAAAAAGAAGCAGACTCTCCCAGGAGGAGTAGAAGATTGGAAATAATCAAACTGAGGGCTGAAATCAACAAAATAGAAACATAGAAAACAATCCAAATAATCAACGAAACAAAAAGTTGGTTCTTGGAGAAAATCAACAAGATTGACAAACCCCTATCCAAACTAATCAAACGGCAGAGAGAGAACACTCAAATTAATAAGATCAGAAATGAAAAGGGGGACATAACAACAGACACAGTGGAAATTCAGAGAATCATTAGATCTTACTACGAGAGTTTATATGCCACAAAGTTGGAAAATGTACAAGAAATGGATTGGTTTTTAGATAAATACCATTTACCAAAGTTAAATCAAGACCAAGTGAACAATCTAAATAGACCTGTTAGTCGCGAAGAATTAGAAGCTGTTATCAAAAACCTCCCGACCAAAAAAAGCCCAGGACCAGATGGTTTCAATGCAGAATTCTACCAGAACTTCCAGGAAGAGCTAATACCTATACTCTTTAATGTATTTCACAATATAGAAACAGAAGAATCATTGCCAAACTCTTTTTATGAAGCTACAGTTACCCTGATACCAAAACCACACAAAGACACAACCAAGAAAGAGAATTACAGACCAATCTCACTCATGAACATTGATGCTAAAATACTCAATAAAATACTGGCAAACGAATCCAAGAATACATTAGAAAAATTATCCATTATGATCAAGTGGGCTTCATCCCAGAGATGCAGGGCTGGTTCAACATACGCAAATCTATCAATGTAATCCATCATATAAATAAATTGAAAGAAAAAACCATATGATCATTTCATTGGATGCTGAAAAAGAATTTGACAAAATTCAACACCCCTTTATGATAAAGGTGTTGGAGAGATTGGGTATACGAGGATCATACCTAAATATAATAAAAGCAATATATAGTAAGCCGACAGCTAACATCAAATTGAACGGAGAGAAACTCAAAGCCATTCCACTAAAATCAGGAACATGACAAGGCTGTCCACTCTCTCCATACCTCTTCAATATAGTGCTTGAAGTTCTAGCAATAGCAATAAGACAACATAAGGAGATCAAGGGGATTCGAATTGGAAAGAATGAAGTTAAACTTTCGTTATTTGCAGACGATATGATAGTGTACATAAGCGACCCCAAAAACTCTACCAAAGAACTTCTACAATTGATAAACACCTTTAGTAATGTGACAGGATACAAGATCAACTCCAAAAAATCGGTTTCCCTCCTATACACAAAGGATAAAGAAGCAGAGAGGGAAATCAGAGAAACATCACCTTTCATGATAGCCACAAATAGCATAAAATATCTTGGGGTAACTCTAACCAAGGAAGTGAAAGACCTATTTGACAAGAACTTTAAGTCCTTGAAGAAAGAAATTGAAGAGGATACCAGAAAATGGAAAGACCTCCCCTGCTCTTGGATTGGGAGAATCAACATAGTAAAAATGGCAATTCTACCAAAAGCAATCTATAGATTCAACGCAATTCCCATCAAAATTCCATCAAACTTCTTCACAGACCTTGAGAGAACAATAATCAAGTTTATATGGCAAAACAAAAAACCCAGGATAGCCAATACAATCTTATACAATAAAGGAACTTCAGGAGACATTAACATCCCTGACTTCAAACTCTATTACAGAGCAACAGTATTGAAAACAGCTTGGTATTGGCATAAGAACAGAGAAGTCGACCTATGGAGTCGAATAGAAGACCCGGGTATTAACACCTGGTATGAACACCTGGTATTTGACAAGGGAGCTAAAGGTATACAATGGAAGAAGGAAAGCATCTTTAACAAATGGTGCTGGCATAACTGGATATCAACCTGTAGAATAATGAAAATAGATCCATATCTATCACCATCCACAAAACTCAGGTCCAAATGGATTAAAGACATCAACATTAATCCGACCACTTTGAACCTGATAGAAGAGAAAGTGGGAAGTAGTCTACAAGATATAGGCACAGGAGACCAGTTCCTAAGCAGAACCCCAGGAGCGCAGACAATAAGAGAAGCAATGAATAAATGAGACCTACTGAAACTGAGAAGCTTCTGTAAAGCAAAGGACACTGTCAGTAAGACCAAAAGGCTACCTTCCGACTGGGAGAAGATCTTCACAAACCCCTCATCAGACAGAGGTCTGATCTCCAAAATATACGAAGAACTCAAGAAACTAGACACTAAAACTCTAATTAACCCAATTAAAAAATGGGGTACTGAACTGAACAGAGAATTCACAACAGATGAACTCCAAATGGCCAAAAGGCACTTAAGGTCATGCTCAACCTCCTTAGCGATCAGGGAAATGCAAATCAAAACAACTTTGAGATATCATCTTACACCTGTCAGAATAGCCAAACTCAAAAACACCAATGATAGCCTATGCTGGAGAGGATGTGGAATGAGGGGAACACTCATCCATTGTTGGTGGGAATGCAAACTTGTGCAGCCACTGTGGAAATCAGTGTGGCGGTTTCTCAGGAAACTGGGAGTCAACCTCCCTCAGGACCCAGCAATTCCACTCTTGGGAATATACCCAAGAGAAGCCCTATCATACTACAAAAACATTTGTTCAACTATGTTCATAGCAGCACTATTTGTAATAGCCAGAACCTGGAAACAACCTAGGTGCCCCTCAATAGAAGAATGGTTAATAAAGGTGTGGAACATATACACATTAGAGTTCTACTCAGCGGTAAAAAACAATGACATCTTGACTTTTGCATGCAAATGGATGGAAATAGAAAACGTTTTACTGAGTGAGGTAAGCCAGACTCAAAAAGAGGAATATGGTATGTATTCACTCATATGTGGATTCTAACCATAATTAAAGGTCTTTGAGCCTATTATTCGTGATAGGCTAAATATCACGTTTAGGCTAGAGAAGCTAAATAAGAAGGTGAACCTGATGAAAATCATGTAGCTATCTGCCTGGAGATTGGAAATAGACAAGAGTCCCAGGTAACCTCGGGTGCATGGTGGGGTGGGAGGGTTGTTGGAAGAGGAGAGGGTTAGAGAGAAGGGAGTAGGGGAGGAATGGGGAAAGCTCGGTGGACTGGAATGGGGGGAGGGAGGAAGGATGGATATGGGATCAGGGAAGAATATATTTCAACTAAGGGAGTCATTTTAGGGTTTACAGGAGACTTGATTATAAATGGGATCCCAGGTCCAAGGATAGATCCCCAGATTGTGCTCTGGACAGAAGAGAGAGTGCCTGAAATGGCCTAGGCCCATAACCATACTGATGAATATTTTGCCTATCACCATAGAACCTTCATCTGGCGATGGATGGAGATAGATACAGAGACCCACATCGGAACACTGGACTTAACTCCCTAGGTCCAAACGAGAAGCAGAAGGAAAGAGAACGTGAGCAAAGAAGGCAAGATCAGAGAGAACCTTCATCCGATGATGGATGGTGATACAGATGGAGACCCACATTGGAGCACTGGACTGAGCCCCCCAAGGTCCAAATGAGGAGCAGAAGGAGGAAGAAAATGAAAAAGGAAATAAGGACTGCGAGGGATGCGATCACCCACTGATACAAGGGGACGGATCTAATGAGAGTTTACCAAGGCCAGTTGGACTGGGACTGAACGAGGACGCAATCCAACCAGATTCTCTGATTGTGGCCGGATTCTCTGAATGTGGCTGGCCCGGAGTCTTTCTGATAAGCCATTGACAATGGCACTGGGATTTGTTTCCTCTGCATATACTGGATTTTGCAGATCCAGTCCGTCTGGACACTCACCTTCCTGGACCTGGAGGGAAGGGGGAGGAACTTGAACTTCCCACTGGGCAGGAAATCCTGACTGCTCTTAGGGATGGAGAGGGAGGAGGAGAGGGAGTGGGGGGAGTGGGAGGGTGTTGGGAGGAGGGGCAGAAATGGAAACTTTTATAATTTAATAAAATTACTTAAAAAAAAAGAAAAAAAATCAATAAATAAGACCTTAAGAAATTGAAAAAAAAATACTTGGACTCAATATCCAGATTCCAGGTAGTGGAGTTTTGGGAACTCTTGATCTCTGTATCTGCATAAGCCAATTTCAATTTTTATGAATCTCCTTTTGAATTGGTCCATGCATCCCACTACCTGTGGGTCCCTGGACAATGCTATCCAATACAACCAAGTTCTGTAGTTGCCGATTTCTGTCTCCTCAACCTGCTCAGGAGAGATTTGACCTTCTTAACCAGTCTTACATCACTACAGTACCAAAATGATACAAGAGTCTTACCCCTGCAAACACACAGCTCTACATTTTCAAATAATTTCACCCTCCCCCCCAACATTTGATCTTAGCTTTACAAAAAATTGTTTGGCTCTACAACATTTCATTCTCACTTTAATTAACTTTTTTTTTTGATGTGTGGGTACATGTTTGTGTACATGTGGGGCAAGACATATACGAAGGTCAGAGGTCAACCTTGTTTGTCTTTCTTTGGGTACCATCACTTTTGTCTTTTTTTTTAGGGATTAAATTAGTTCTTTGACGATTTCAGACTGTATGCAATACATTATGATTGCTTTCTTCCCCTACAGCCTATCTCCTTCCCACCCTCATTATCTCCTCTTCTTCCTAGAGGCTCTCTTTCCACATTCAAGGTTTTGTTTGTTTGTTTTGGGGGTTTTTCGGCTTTTTTTTTCTCTGTGACCCTTTGATTTTAACCACAACTGTCTATGGATTATCTATTGGACTCTGAAAGGTTCACTATTGAATACACAACTGAAGTCGACTACGATCTGTCCTTCAAAAATCTGTCAGTTGCCCATAGTTCAGCAAGAAGTATGGCTCAATGAGCTCCTCCCTGTTTCATGATTGGCTGTTGACAGGCCCAATCTTGTTCAGGCCTGCCTAGTGTAAGCAACTGTAGCGACCTTACCATTTTTCTTGGCTTCCCACCTGAATTAAATAATAATAATCTATTGTTGAAGACATCTGCTCACTTAAACAAACAAACAAATGGAAAATAAACAGCATCTCTCACTGGCCTAGAATACTCCTGGTAGGCTATGGCCCCAGGGATCTACTTGTCCTGCTTTGGCAGCACTGGGATGATTACAAGAATATACCATCATACCTGACCTTTTAAAATGTGACTTCTTACTCTCAAATTCAGGTTAGGCTCTCTACTGATTGATCTATCCTCTGGCACTTATGAACTCTTAAAGACAGACTTTACATTGTCCAATGGAAGTTCATATTTGCTTATCTATGTCTGAAGAAGTGAAAACATGCAGTCACTATTTTAAAAAGTAGATTTCATTGGCATTTTATGAGCTTACTCAATTAATCTGACAAGCTGAAAGTCATCCCCTTGGCTCGTCCATGTTCTTATCTCTGCCTGTTTCCATTATGATTTATTGAGTGTGCATCTCCTGTTAGGAGGTTAACAATTAGTTTCCATCCATCTCTCTCTCCACTAACTACCCCATTGAACACTGAACACATGTGCTAAAGCTATAATTCAAGAATGAGAGTTAATGATTTGGTCACTGAATGTATTTTCAATTGTGTGTGGGTTAATTTTTAGATTGGTCTTGTTTAAGAGTGTAATTTAACTGTTTATAAAAATGTTTGATTTTGTCTGATTCTCATATCCTAGAAGCTGGGCTTGGGTGGTAATGAGAGCAGAAATAGGGTAAGTAAGGGATCTGTAGGATTATCTCTAGGTTGAGAATCCAAAGAACACCCAAAAGCTGTGGCATAAGGGTGGGAGCATAGGCTGACAATGGCTGATGTTTCTTGAGCTCTCATACCTTAAGACCTACAGTCTGACCTCCCATTGGCTGAATTCTAGCAAATTTCATTGACATCATCAGTAGGGGTTGGCTTCCCAGGGCAGAGAAAACAAAATTCGGGGTAGAGTATAGACTTTGAGGATAGAAGTGGAAGGTGTTCTCCCAAATTTTTCTCTGAAATAGGCAACAGCACTGTCCGCTTTACAGATGAAGACAGGAAGACTAAAAGAAATCAAATAGTTTCTCAAGGACACACAACTGGAAGTACAGGCCCAGGAATCATGCCTTAGTACTCAAGCTAAAGGCGGCTGTCTCTGGAGAATTTTACAAGAACACAGGCCGAGTATGGAGGCATCCTGCAGCAAACCACTCTGCAGTAATGCGAGAAGAGAAGCATTTAGACAGTCTGTGACTGAGTCATAACTGGGTTAGTCAAAAAAGACCAGCTAAGTTCAGACAAACTCTAAGACGTAATCCTTGCACTCACACATACACACACACATGCTTACAGTTTGCATAAAAGATTCAAAACAGATTCTTGTGATTATGTTAATCAGATGCTAAGCATGTAAAATTAAAAATTAAAATTAACTCATTTCTTCTCACTGTCCAAATTTTCAGAAGCAACATATTTTGATGATTCAGTGAACTTACCTGCTAAGTTTTGTTACAATAACTAAGAGTTTTAGAATATTTTCAAACCTTTCCCTTGCATTACCTCATGTAATCCACATTACAGCCTTTCTCTGTTAGTATTAGGGTTCTGGCTTGATAGTTGAAGGATGGGGAGCTCAGAAAAACCAAATGACTTGTCTGATATCCAAGAGCCAAGCTGTGGGAGGGTCAGCTCCCTGGCTGGAAGCTCTGTGATCTTTTTGAATCAGTAAGCCCCATCCTCAGCAGAGAGATATCGTAAGCCTTTAACAAACTGAAAACACAAAAAGCAAAACAAAATAAAACAATCTGCTATCACTCTCTGCCAGAGAGTAAAATGAGAAAGCAATAACTAAATTTGTTTTTGGAGAGAGCTTCCATATATCGCCTCCTTTGACATCAAGCCAGACAGAAGACTAAGGAGATAAAAACCCAGGAAGAGTCACAGCAAAGGTATGAATTAGGTGCACCAACTCCACAAGCTTTGCTGCAGGCCTTACGCTGACCCTGAGTTTGAGCAATAGCTTTCAATGGTACCATAACCGCTCCAGATCTTTCTCTCCAGGGACACTGCTTAAAACTCAGAACTAATTCAGAATGTACTTCAAGAAAAGAACAAATCCAATTCTCCCCTCTAGCACCACGCCTGAAATCTACCAGACTTCCAAAAATCTAGCCCTAAAAGTAAAAGTAAACCAAGTGTTTCAACTGCATCTGAGCCAGTAGGTCAATAATTATACATTAAGGCATGGTCATTCACAAAACAATCTAAGTTCTTCAAGGTTTGTCCCTCTGTTCCTGGGGACAATGGAAGAAGTCAATGGAAGAAGTGACTATTCCCTTTGAAGGTAAAGTATTCTTTTACATTCAGACGAAGTTAAGAAAATTACTACAACTAAAAATATTAGCATTGTGTTTGTCCATCCCATCATTCATGCTACTGTTGTCCTATAGGCCCAGGTTTAATTGATAAAGCAGTGGGTTATCGTGTATATATGCCCTCCTGTGAATGGACCAAGTTCTCTGTTCTCTGATGGTCAGTGTTAGACCCAGCAGGAAAATGGAGGCTGGGAGGTGAGGTCAGGGTATTTTATTTATTTGTTTGTTTGTTTTGGGCTTGCTGTCTGAACTTTTAGGTCATTCCAAATTCATAGGTCCTGTCAGGCAGCTTTCCTACAGCTGGAGATGCTCCCAGCTTTGGTCTCTTTAGGCTACGGACAAGCATGACTGTAGCTGTAGTGCCTCACTGAGCTTGTGGAACCACACCTATGCCTTCCTAAACAGTTCTTCAACTCTTTTCATGACCCGAGTATGCCTTTGTTTCCTGCCGAGACTTAGACTGTTCAGTCGAAGATGAGCAAGTGAAACAAGCTGGAAGATGCATACCTTCTTATGATCCCTCCTCTCCGCTCCTTTTCTATGAAAACATCCTGACCTCATGAGCATCCCAAAATGGACTCTGTGAGAAGGGAGTGAGTGAAGAGATACAGTAGTGAGAAAGGCAGAAGCAGAAAAGGGAAGAAAGAAGGAGAGAGTCAGACAGTGGAGAAGGCAGCAAATCCATCTATTGACTCTAAGACAGAAGCAGTATTGGTAGTAATAATATGGTAATAAAGTGCAGCTAGCTTAACCCATAAGGTTCCTGTGTGCAGTCATGAGGATATGAGTTTGATTGGCAGAACTCAAATGTTAAAAGCAGTACATGGGGACACATGCTTGTAGTTCCAGCAACAGGGAGAAGATCATGTATCCCTGAGCCAACCTAGAGAGCATCCTAGCGAGGAATTATCACACACACACAGACAAACACAAGCACGCATGCACACACATGTGCATAGACTGAAAAATCTGCCTCTAGAATGCATTTAAAGTAAAATCTGCTGCGGTAACGACTGCACCCAGGTGACAGAAAGGGCAGCCTGGAAAGCTGGATTGGAGTGAACTGGGCTGACACAGTAACATGGGGTCAAACAATTAACTTTATTCTGTTCACCTAAAGAGTAAATCAAATATTGTATCTTTTTAGGCGATTAGACTTGCTATTCAACTAACATCACTGAGTTTTTCCATGTGAATTTTTGCATTCAGATTTAATATCACAGAAACCTAAGTGGTACTTGGCTATTTTTGCAAAATAGGCTTGAAATTACTGAAAGAGAGAGAAGCAACTGGGCCCGTTCTTCCAAATGCAGCATCCTATTTGAGTTCTTCTGCTGGAATGCAAGGAAGAAAAGGTGAGCTCTGCACAGGAGACCCCTGGGTGATCTATATTTAAAAGCTCTTTTATGTGGAGAGGCACAGTTGGGAGTACACTTCAGAGGCTGATGGCATTATTTAATTATGCTGATGTTTCCCAGCCTTCCCTCTGTTCTCTGAATAGGGTATTAACGCCTTACCAGGTGGATACACAAAGGGAGTGGCTTCTCATGAACATTCAGAGTATGCTCAGCCAACTCATGTAGGAGCAGAAACTGAAAGGAGATGATTAAGCATGCCAAGGACTTAGAGCATGAGGGCTGTAGCTTAGGAAATTTCAATAGGTTTCTGAAATGTTTAGGGAGCTCTTAACCTCTGGAGCAGTGGATCTCAACCTACAGGGTGTATATCAGATATCATGCATATGAGATTATTTACAGTATGATTCCTAACGGGAGCAAAATTACAGCTATGAAGAAACAAAGACATAGTTTTATGGCTGTGGGGTCACCACAACATGAGGAACTGTATTAAAGGGTAGCAGCATTAGAAAGGTTGAGGACCACTGCTTTCTGGAAACTTCTGTTGTTGGGGAGTCCTCCACTCTTGGGTTTTCAAGGATATTTCAGCAAATAAAAAGTTAAACGTAACTATAAACGGAGCCTGAGAGAGAGGAAACTGAATGTACGCATCCCGTCTTTGGTCATCCTTACAAAACTGTGTCTAGGGACATGACTTTATGACTTGATTCTCAGTTCTTTATTTTCTAGTTAATTATGGTGTCTGTATCATGTTGGATTGTGTGGCGCCGGTTAGAAAATGCGTTATCTCAGAATGGGATCCTGTTCATTTTTTTAAAAACATATATCTGTCCCTAAGCCACACACTGTTAAAGTTTTTCATCTTTTTGGAGCTAAAATAGAGTATAAACAGTTTAAGAGCATTTAATTCCAATGCATATATATTCTTCATTTGAAATTGAAATTGACTTCCATTTTGTGCTATTAGAACAAATGTAGTATTCCCAGACATTTAAAGGCCTATGGCTGCCCGATCTTCTCTTCAATCTCCTCTTCAGTTCATCAGCCAAACCACAGCATCTCAATCATTTTGGGACATAATCCATTTTTGCACATTATTGTGAATATGAAATCTGATGCCAGAGTGACACTTATTTCTCCCCTTTAGTGTCTGGGGTAAGAGCAAATTCTTAATGGATCTTAATGGAAATAAGTTTTTGTAATAACTGCCTTGTTTGTTATCAATCCTTTAAATCTGAGGTGCCAATGTCATCTAATTCTCACTTGCAAAATTATTATAACATTAATAACAATCACATAAAGAATACTAAAATAATAGCAGTCAATAAGAAGCTAACCATTAGTGAAGATTTTAATAATTCCTAATACTTACTTCCCCTTGCTCCCACTGACAGTAAATCTCCTGATTTTCCAGTTTCCTACTCATAATAAATATAACATTCCCACCATGTGTCATGTTCCATGGTGATCATACAAAGTGGCAAGATAGAGGATTTTTTTAGTCCTCACAAGAATTCAAGGTCACACAGCTTCTGGGTTGGCGTTCATGGACTTTTGGTCATTGACATGAGCTGAGCTTTCCTATTGACAGCTGCTGTTCCTTTGGATCTTCTAGTAACGTGCAGCTAATCCTAATCCTAAATGTTACATGTGATTCCTCTATCATTGACTCTTAGCTTAGAATGTACTGCTTCTTTGAATTCAATAGCATCTTTAGGACCTAATTTTTTCATCTGTGTGGACAAATTACTTCCCTGGAATCACACTGAACGAAGACAGCTCTGTCCATTTCTAGAAGCTGTGTGCTTAATTTAGGCCCTATGTTCTGAAGATTATGAACAGAATCTGAACGTTGAAACCTATTTTCATAAACAAGGAAACCAATGCTTGAACAGCAAATTTGGGGCTGGAGAGGTGGTGCCATCCATATATAAAGTGTTTGTCACACAAGTGTTTTATATCTATCTTCAGTATGTACATAAAAAGCTCCACAGGTATGAAGGCCCGCCTGCAATGAGAGACTGAGAGACGGATCCCCCAGGCAAGTGAGCCAGCTAATCTGGCTTAGCCCACAAGACCCAGGTTCAGCAAGGACCTGACCTTAGTAAATGAAGTGAAGGGTGATCCACACTGCCTGCACACCCATATGCATACATGGTCACACACATATACACATGTGTTCACATTCATGGTCATCACACATACAAAATGAGAGGAAGGAAAAGAGAACGTGAGTTTTCTCCTCCAGTGAGTGGTGAGCCTAGACTGAAAGACACTTTATAACTTGAGGGCCCTTTTCTTCACACTCTGACTTCTAGAACAGTACCCCACCACACACAGCATGTCAAGGGTTCTAACATGATGGGCTGGCTTGTTGGGGTTTTCTGTCCTGCCTGGTTCCCACAACTGTTTAGTCCCAAAGAAAATCATACAAAGATCTTCATAAGTTATAAAACTGATTGGCCCATTAGCTCAGGCTTCTTAATAATTCTTGCAACTTATATTAACCCATTATTCTGATCTATATTAGCCATATGGGCCAGTACTTTTTCAGCTGGCAGGTCACATCCTGCTTCCTCGGTGGTCTGTGCAGCACTGGGAGGAATCAGCTTCCTCCTTCCCAGAATTCTCCTGTTCTCATTGCATCATTTCTACTTCCTGTCTGGTTTTCCTGCCTATACTTCTTGCCTGGCCAATCAGCATTTATTTAAAACATGATTGACAGAATACAGACAATTCTCCTGCACCAAAGGGTAAACTTTTCAAACTCCATAAGATAAAGACTTTGTCTATTCCAGCTTTCCACAGCTATTGTATTTCTTACTTTCTAGTAACTAATCCCCAAATTTTCTTCCTCAGCATATGCCTCAATGGAACAATATCTCCCTGTTTGCTCAGGATCTCTTGGCTGTGGCTAGAATGTTATTCTCCGACTTGGTGGGTACCCATCCCCTTCATCAGGCTTTGTGCTGACCTCAGCCATCCTATGTCTACTTCCTGGACTCTGCCTGCTAGCTCATTTAGCACTGCCATGCTTCTGACCTAGATGGATGGGATAAAGGGAGAATAAAAAACTAATAATAAGAGCATAACTGTGTCTGTATGTCTTTTATTAGCAGTCCTCAGCATTGCTTTGGGGGTGCTATGATCAGAACACTTACCAACTGTATTGAGAACCTTCCAAAAGGACAGGAGGTGGTGTTGGTGGGGAGGATTGTACTTAATATTGCTTATCATTCCTCAGGTACCACTCCCCATGCTGTAGCCAGCAACCCACCTGATCCTCAGAACAGCAGTGTAACAATAAGCTTTCTATTAATCCTAGTTAGCAGATGAGAACATCTGTCTCTCTCCTAAGACTCCCTCAGAAATGATTAGGAAATGCAGAGGGTGCCCACAGGGCCTGAAGAGGTCCTTGCTCACAGCCACATGACACAGTGTTCTTCCCTGAGCTATCCACACAGTAAATTAATTCCGTGGAGACAAATCCCACTTTGTATATTTTTCCTACTGTCTTTGAAAAACTTAAACCCTCTTTAAAAAAAAAAGTTAAAGTATACTGAGGGGGTGGGGAGATAACTCAGCTGATAAGGCCCTTAGCCATCAAGCGTGAGGACTTGAATTCAATACTAAGAACCTATGTAAAGAAAAAATGGGTATAGTGGACATGCTTTAATCTCAGCTCTGGGGAAATATAGACAGATGGATCTCTGGGGCTCACTGATCAGTTAGCCTGGTATACTAGGAGGAGCTCCAGGACAAATGAGAGATCCTATCTTTTAAAAAAAAATCACTTGAAAAACAACCAAGATTTTACACATACACAAGGAAAAAAGTTTAGTGAACTGTGCGAGGTGGGGGGTCTCTGCGACTACCACAGCAGAGTAGAGATCTGGGGAGTCAAGAAAGTAATCAGTTCAGCAGAATTAAGGAGCTGGTGTTGGCTCAAACTTCAGGAGTCTGACCCCGAATAGTTTATTTCAGGCATATATCAGGTATAGCACAATTTGTTGAAATTTTTTCTGTTGATAAATAACTCAATCTCATGTGCATAACAGAACTATATCGAAATTCTTTGTAAAATGAACGTGACATCTTCCATAAAGAGAGATTCTACAGATTGACAAACTCACAATACGGATTTTGGGAGAGAATTCAGTGCAGTTTCAGCTACAAAGATAGTGCAAAGGCCACCAGGCTATTAATCACATCTACACCAGTCTTCTGGGCAGAGAAGGAACAAATATGTGTGTTTAACATTCTTGGTTCTCTTAGTGCTTATCTGTGGGGCATACTGACCTCTGAACCTCCCACAGCAAACACATATCTTTTCCTATATTGCTGAAATTTTGCCATATGTCCCCTCTGTCTGTCTGTCTCTCTGTAAGTATTACCGTCAAACATTTGAAATGAAGATATAGGCATTACCCACTTCCTTAGCCTTCAGTGTGTACTTGCTAAGAAGAAAAGCCTTTTCCTAAGGAGCCAAGTTCATTATCATATTCAAGGAAGTGATTTTCTGTTGCTCCTTTTTGCTAAGTGTGAGTGTGTGTGTGTGTGTCTGTTTGTGTGTGAACACTTGTCTAGCATGTGTGAGGCCTTGGGTTTGTCACTTGCCCTCAGAAAACAATTTTGTGTTATATCCAAGAAATGGAATAGTTTTCCAATGTTACTTAATACTTTGGCTATATTTTTATCTTTTTATTATCTAACTGTCTTTTAAAATAAATTCTTATGTATAACTTGCATTTGTTTGGAAAGTGTCCTCTTTAGATTTTATTCTTGACCTAGTGTGCAGTGAAAATGACAGGTTGGTACGTGAACATCCCAGCTTGCTTTTTGCTTGGTGAAACCACCCGGATATCTTCCATTGACACTTTCCTGGAAGAAGCTGAGCCCATGTCTCTCCAACAGGAGTAACCTGTCTACCTGCATATTGCTTTGGGTTTTCCCCTCTCCTGCCCCTTTCCTCTGCTATGGCACTCCTGAGCACTTTGGGATTACCTCCCACATACACAGACCCACTGTCATGTTCCTCTGACAAGCTAGGACTTATTCGGGCACCCTAGCCTCAGAACTGATTCTCTTAGCCCTGCAAACATCATTTCACACACAAATTTTCAAAGATGTTAAGTCACTTACCTGGGGCCTAAGATAGTTATAATGGCTGAAATGGAAACACAAATTCATATTTGTATTATGTCCAAACTGGCAAAAAGCATATCATATACACCCAATGAAGCCCCCAAAATGTCGACCATAACCATAGATTAGCCGATAGGATTACTTTCCCTCTGGAATAATAATTTTTAACGTTTAAAAATTAAAGTGAGCATTTCCTTTACTAAAAGCTTTAATTCAACAGATGCTCATCAGACCCTGATTGCACCCTACTGCCCATGCTGGGGAGAGCAATCTTTAATCATTAACTCAAAAGGAGATGACAGTATGGTGATTACACTTAATTGTCACAGTAACTTGACAACAATAGTATTAATAATTATTATTAATAAAACACACACAGGGACATACAGTACCTCTGACTCAATAGAGAAAATTGGTTTGCCAGCTCCCTGTCTTTTCCTCAAGACCCCTTATAAGTGCCCCAGTCACATTGCCCAGATTTTATCATAGGTCTCTGCTGTGCCTCCACAGACTTGAGTTCCACAAGCAGGGTTCCTGTTTTATCCTGAACCTAGCACTGGTTCTGCAAATCACTAAATAATATTCTATTTAAGCTTTTTGGTAAGCATATTCCTTCCTTTAATCTGCAAAATAATCCTACAGTTTAGTCTGCACTATGGTATTCATGTTACCTTTCTGGTTCTGCTTTGTTGTTGTTGTTGTTGTTGTTGTTTTGATATGAGCCTCACACTGTGCCCAAGTTGGTTTGGGACTCCTTATAAAAAATAATTTATTTAATTTATTTTATGTGCATTGGTGTTCATCTGTGTTCATCTCCTGCCTCAGCCTCTTCAAGACTGAGTTCATGTTACATATTTTTTAAAAGGGAGGATAGAAGGGGTGTGCTCAGTTGAAACACCTAGTAACTGACCCTGGTGATTCAGTCCTAACACCCGAGGTGATCTATTACTCTTTTCTGTACCATGTGACCCTGTCACTAAACTCTTTGAAAGCCAGAGAGCACTATACATGCTTCTGATCACTTAAAATTGTGCAAATCTTTGCTGCTCTAGCCAAGTATCTCCTTGTAGGCTTCACCCCCAGCGGATGAGACAGCTGCCTCACTTCAATTAACCTTTCCCAACATCTATCTGGCTTACGATTCGCTCCCTAAGGACCTCTTAAATCACTCACTCACTCACTCACTCACTCACTCACTCACTCATTCATTCATTCTTGCATTCATGGGTTTTCATTTCAAATTGCTTCTTTGTGAAGCAAGTTGGGAAATTCTCATTTTCACACATCACCTATTTTGATGGATTCTCCTCAGTTATTTTCTATTTTCATGATTGACCGGCAGCATTTATATGTTTTTTCCAGCCATCATCGCCTTTGCAGCAGTGAGCATTTGACCCCTGATTGCTTTCAAGGAGATACATTACCAGGATTTTCTTATTTTTTTTCACTGAGATTTCCTGGTAGCTTCAGTTTGCAAAGGAAATTGAACAAGATGGATCTTTGTCACTTCCTAATCTTTGAAATCTTAGTTTGTACACATAGTCAAGCAAACACACACACACACACACACACACACACACACACTTAGGGCATTGTATATTGCACTTATATATGTATATACATGTATTATACATTATCTATAGATATATTTAATAGAAGTGCCAAATTTTAGCATATTTGTTGGACTAATGGAGAAGTCTTTAATTATTGACTAGGTTGGTAAATATGTCAGCCATAGATATTTCTGGCAACGTAGTCATGGAGAGTCTTTAGTTGAAAATTTATCAGAATATAACCTCACACATTCATTCACATGTTGTCAGTGGGAGCTTTTGTATCACCATCACACAATGAATATTTGTAAGAGACCATTAAACCTGAAAACCTAAATATTAATACCTTTATTATTTTAAGATTCTGCCATTACCATGTAATAATAATGACACATAAAGACATTTCTGAATGATGGCTTTCTGATTTACAAAATCATCCTACAAATAAATGAGAAAGTATAATTGACATACTTTCTAACCTGTAATTTGTGTGTGCATGTGTGTGTTATATGCACACATTCATGTGGGCAAATGCACATGTGCATGTGTGTGCACAAACGTGTGAAGGCCTGAGGTCAATGTTCGGTGTTATCTTTGGTAGCTCTCTGTCATCTTTTCTGACATGGGAGTTTCTCACTGAAACTAAAGCACAGTGTTTCAGCTCCATTTGCTAGCTGGCAAGCCCCAGGGATCTGCCTCCTGAGATCCAGAATAATAGGTGCATGCTGCTGCTCCCAGCTTTTCATGTGATTTCTGAAGATCCAAACTCAAGTCTTCACACTTGCAAGGCACACACTTTACTTACTGGGCTGTCTTGCCAGCTCCATATCTGTCAATTTGCACTGAAAATTTAACTGTAAGCCAGGTGGAGAGAACAACATTGTGGACACAGCATTAAGCTATTTACTACATAATAAATTACTCCCCAAAGTGGTCCAAACAATTCCTTATTCCTAACTTTTTGGCTTAATTAAGGTATTGGCTGATCTCGATTATATTCAATCAAGCAGATTCAGTTTTTACTGGGTTCAGTAGTTGAGCGGAGATTTAACTTTTCTGTATCTATTTTTAGTCTCTTCTTGGGGTTTCCTAGGTAATAGTAAAGGAGCAGAGAGCAACCATTTCTGAGGATTCTCTGATAAAGGAAGTGCAATTATCAAGAACACAAGCAGCCAATCGGGCAGCCACCAAGAGGTTTCATGGCAAAGGGTGTGAGCCCAGGGGATGGACAGGCTTGCACTCCGTCATGGAATTCATCGGCCATTGTCTGAGGAGCTACTGTTTCTCAGACTCACAGTGAAGGTGGAAATGGGTAGAATGTCTTTGAGAAACAGTTTGGCAGCACATAAAAACATTATACATATGTGTAGCATCTGACTCTGGGAAAATTATGCTAACTGAAATAAATCATTATGAATATAAATAAATGCTTATCAATCGGAATGCTTACTATGCCACCCCTCATAAGGTTAAAACAAACAAACAAACATACAAACTCCTAGAAGTAAGGTTTCAAACCTAAAGTCATGGTGAATGAATTACGGCCTACCCAAATGACATAGGCATGTGGAGTTATTAAAATTCAGAATAAAATGTGCCCCTGCATCATCCAGGGTCTGTGTTGATGTCCAAGGCTCCTGCTGCCATCAAGGGCTGTGCACATGCCTGGGACCTGGGTCCATACCTGGGACAACGTTGGTGTTCAAGGGCCCTGCTGCCGCTGGGGAGTGACCTGCACTGCCTACCAGGGCGATGGTGACAGCCGGTTCTGGACTGCTTCCAAGGACCATGTCTGGGTCTGTGGTCATGCTGCAGCCACCGTCTGTGTTGATGTCCATCTCTGCTGTTATCGTCAAAGGCAGTGAGGCTAAGTCTACAAGGGTTGGCACCACCCCTCACCAACTGCAGTACTCCGGAGAGCAGGCCCCTCCCCTCACCAGCGGCAGTACTCCAGAGAGCAGGCTTGACACCCTGTTGGCAGTGGTGTGAGTGATCTCGCCCTGATGATGTGAGCGTGAGAGAGCTAGCCCCACTATCTTTCTGTTACTAGGTGATGTGGGCAAGGGAGAGATGGCCCTCTTACCCACTACCCCTGGATCCTACCACCTATAGCAGGGAAGTGGATCTTGTGGTCTTGAGAATGAGAGAGCTGACCACCGTGCCCCATACCAGCTTCAGCGCTTTGGGAGAGTAGATCCTACACTTCACCTAGGTAGCACAGTAGACCTGATCCCGTTGATGGGGGTCACAGGTAATCCAGCCCTGAAAACATGTGTGGGGATCTGAACCTGCCTCATCTGCCATACTGTGGAGTATGTGAGGGAGAGATGCCCCCCCATGCCACCTGCGGCAGGCAAGACAGCTGGTCCCAGGCGCATGGGAGTAAGAGAACTGGCCCTGCCCCTCAGGAGAGTGGGCCAAGCACCGAGCCTGGGAAAAACTGTAGAGATAGCCCTGGTGGTGTGGGAGCGGATGAGATCAGGAGAACTGGCCTGACTCCTTTGAGCTAGCCCAGGGAATGCTGGAAAGCTCACCCACTGGTGATGGTAAGGGAAAGCTGACGGGCATGTTGACCAACCCAGCTACCACCCAGGTCCACAAACAGGGCTGAGTTGGCCCACCCCACCATCTCCCTCATCTACAAACTGCTGGAGCATTTGAAGAGACCAGACCTGCAAATCCAAAGCTTCAGGATCTCCATGACTCGGTACACCAACAGTATATATTAGAGGAGTTCGGATGAGTGCCCAGTATCGAGAGTGTAGCAGAAGTCAGAGGCCTTGAACCAGACCAATGACTCATTGCAATGAACACTTACAAGTAAAGACATACAGACTAAAGGCTGACACACTGAGCCACATTACATTCCAAGCCAAGAATTTTGTTTTGTCTTTGTTTGGTTTGGTATTTTTTTTAATTTTATTTTATGTTGGGGGTGAGGTTGCAAGGGCAGAGTGTGGTTATAAAGGGACAGGGAGATGAATGGGATTGGAATGCATGATATGAAATCCACAAAGAATCAATAAGAAGTTTTAAAAATCAGAATAAAGGATAATTATGCTGTTCAAAATATATACATGTACATATATACATGTAGTGAAGGTCTATAATATACATGGCTATGTTGAAAATGCATTTCTTTGCACTGATGAGAAATTGTCTATCTGCTAAAACATCAACAGTGGTTATACATGACAAATAAGATTAGTATTGAAGCTTTTATTTCTTTGTAATTTTGTAGGGATTGCTCATGTTTTCAAAATGTTCATGTGCTACTTTTGTAATAAATTTTTTGCATGAAGGAAAACAAATCTTTAATGTAAAAAATGCAGGAAGCAAATGCAGCAAGAACAGGCAGTGTAGATACCATAGGCTACCCATCCTTGCTTTCAAATTTCTTCTTTGTTCTCCCAGGGGCATTATGAGATAATATGAACTTCATCTATTGATTTTAAACAGCATTTTATAGCAAACAAGCAGCTTGTGGAGCAAGACTCTTCTATGTCTGTGGAGTTATGCATCAACTGTATTGTATTGTTTAAGTTGTTTACTATGAATTAGAATTATGATTATTCTCTGTCTCTGCTTAAGCATTTTTTTATGTAGAGCTATTCCTTTGCCACTTGCAAAAGTGCTGCTTTAACTTTGAAATACCTAAGCAAAGGCATATTGCAATATTGTTGTCAGTTTTCACATTAAGGTATTAAAAAAAACTACACAATTGCCAATGATTGATGTATAAGAATGAAACTAGATTCAGCCTACAAATGTGATGACTTACGTTCTTTTTCCTCCAGTATTTTGTTTACTCTTCTATTATAGTTCGTGTTATTTTCTCTATTAAGGTTTATGCCACAGAAAGCTTGTCCCCCTTCCATAGCTATCTTTAGTCAACAAGAATGTGTCTAACACAACAGCTTCAATTCTCTTTTTAACCACAAACCACTTGTGGATGTTCCTGGATACAATGAAGCAATGGATCAGCTGTTGAGAATACATGGAAGAACAAAACAGTGACACCCACTAATTTTGACTAATAATGTATATTATTTTAATGGAACAAATAATATTAACAATAGGAAAAATAAAACTGGCTATTGCATGCAGTTATATTTTAGTAACATGTGCTTACAGTGGCAATTGCTCAGTAAAATAAGTGATATACCTACAAATACTGACTAGCAAGTATACTAGCATCATATGCTTTTTAGGGTTTGCTATGAGCAAATATTGCTGTCAGTACACACATGCTTTTTTTCCCGAATATTTTTAAAATCCACATTGAAAAACTTTGAAAATTACTTGTAGTTTTTCCCACACCACTACAAACAATGGTGTGGGAAAGATCTTTAGGTGAATGGATAGACAAATTGTAGTAACATCATATGGTGCTAAAAAGTTATGAAGATAAGTAAACAAGAGCCCTAGATGTCAACATAGATGAATTTTATAAAAACAGTGTTTCCAGGGTGATGATGGCACATGCCTTTAATCCTCTGCCTCAGGAGGCAGAGACAGGTAGGTAGATCTCTCTAAGTTCGAGGTCAGCCTGGTCTACAGAATGAGGTCCAGGACACCCAGGCTACACAGAAAAACCCTGTCTCAAAAAACAAAATACAAAACAACACACACAAACATGTTGAAAATGTTGCAAAAGTAAGTTTGGGAACTGGGGAAATGTTGGGTACACACTTGTCATACAAATTCTGATCTTCTGAACTGTAAATGCCAGATGGGTGTGGTGGCCTGTGTATAATCCCAGTGCTTGGGAGGTAGAGGCAGGAGGACCTCAGAGATAGGTGAGTAGCTAAGCTAGTCATACTGATGAGCTCTGTGTTCAGCCGAGAGATCTTGCCACAGTGAGTAAGATGAAGAGTGATTGAGGAAGTTTCCTCAGGCCTCTATGCATACATGTACCCACATACATGTAAACATGTATAAATACACACACACAATGGTAAATTTGTTGTACTTGTAAATGAATCTAGTCATATAAAATTTTAAATTACACAAATAATTATGTGTATTTTATGAAGGTAGACATTTAACATGAAGACAATGAATATATGCATTGGCTCCCCCATCTATTTTCTATATATTAGGTGGGCATTATAAATAATAAACTACAACTCAACAGAAAAATTATTGTTGAGTATATGTTACCCTTGAGAAGAAGCTGACACAGAGCTTCAAATGCACTGAATACGTTGTAATATTGTTGGGTGGGGAAGATAGAATTTCATGTTATTTGTCTATGTTTCTGCATATCTCAAGTAAGTTTGATACAAGTTAAATAAATAATGTTCTCGAAGACCAAGCTATGCATTGCTAAAAACAAGTCTGACTACAAAAAGAAGAAAGTATTTTCATCAATAGATGACAAAAACAGCAAATTGAGAAGAATTTCTGCAGGGTGTGGAATAAAATGTATTAGGGTGAAACTCAAATACACTGGAAGACTATGAACTCAGTTACTACAGAGACCAAAGCAGGTTTGAATGTGTGTCCATTCCGGAAACATATTTATGCTGACACAAATATTTGTACTTGCAGGCCCTGACTTTGAATGAACTGCTTACTTAATGTTGTGGATGTTTCCATGCTGGAGAATTTAGCACTGTTAATCTTCTGCCACATTTGTACTGGGTCCATTAGGCCATTCAAATCTTGTCTATCTTTATTACTTGTTATATTTCTGGTAAACGTTAAAGCGTCAGCATTGCTTGGGTGCCTGTGCTGCTGATGGCATCTCATGCTGATCCTCTAATGGGTGCGCTGAAATGCAATCTGTGGGGCTATTTTCTCTCCTTGGCCCATGCACAATGTTATAATCATAACCATGTAGATACTGTAAACCCCATCACTCAGAGCACATTGCTGCCTTGAACTGTGAATTGCAAAATATTGTCATGAGTACCTGATGATCTGTTACCACAGTAAATGCTGAGCCAGAAATGAATAGCTGACAGTGTAGGATGCTGGGATAGCTGTCAGGTCTCTCTCCCACTCCCACGCATGGTTGGGACAGTCTTAAAATCAGTCTTGCGCAGAAGAAAGTAAATGCACTTTCATCCAGGGTGGAACTCAAGATGTATTTCCCTAGATTTAAGGAAACCACCATAAATCTTGTGATAGAACCCTGTTTTTTTCTATTAAACTGTGAGGTAATGGCCTGAAAGGCTGGATATTACAGAGCATGCAAGAGTTACTGCCTTCATTGTGATTTGTGAAGTAGCTAGAAATACACAGAATTATTTCACAGTGCCTGGCATTATCACAGCATCCCAGTCAGCACAGCAGGAGAAAACACACGTGTCCAATGGGGCTCCAAATTCTCATTTTTCAGGCAATTGAGATATGTTTGGATTTTGCAGCTCAGCGTTTCCCTCTGTAAAATGGATCCAGAAACAGTGTTTGTGTCCTGAAGTGTTCTGAGGAATTGATCCTACTTAAAAGAAGAAAAATCTCAATCACTGGGTAGAAGCCAGGAAAATGAGTTACAGGATACCTTTTCTTCTCTTCATCTTGACAGTAAAATTAAATTAGAAATTTATTTCATTTGATGCCTTTGTTTATCTTTTCTATATTGAAAAATAAAATAAAATATTCTAAAGTTAATATACAAAATGCTTCATATAGCTAGGGAACTAAAGCATCACTTTATGTTCCAAAGACATGAGAAGACTCACCATTTCTGTAAAAATTTACCTTAGTATACCCCTTACTCTTTGATATCTGTAAAGAACATGGGTGAGTTTTCAGCAATCTTTTTTTTTTTTTTGACTTTTTGAGACAGGGTTTCTCTGTGGCTTTGTCCTGGAACTAGCTCTTGTAGACCAGATTAGCCTCAAACTCACAGAGATCCGTCTGTCTCTTGCCTCCCGAGTGCTGGGATTAAAGGTGTGTGCCACCACCGACCGATTCAATAATCTTTTAAAGATAATTTTTGCCTATAAAACTTAAAGGACATTTGAAATTTAAACATAAATTGCTTTATATAAATAAACATAAGTTTAATATATGCCTTTTTGCAGAATTCTGATTTCTTTGGTCTTAATAAAGGATTCAAGTTTGTTTATACCTAATCTCCAACCACACACAGACAAGATTTGGCTTATGTTGCCCATGATAAAATAAGGTGTTGCTTTGCAAGAAGTGTAGTCTTCTGTTCTTTCAGTGTCTCTATCAGTTATCTGAATGAAAGTATATACCAGTTAATGGTGCATACTGCACTCATCTTTCACCCAATTTAATTGCTGCTATAAGCTCACAAGGGAATCGTTCTTATCACCACTATCCGCTCAAGAAAGAGACTTGGGGAGACTGATAAATATTCCAAGATTATAAAGACAGTGAACAGCAGAGGTAGGATTCAAACCCTTTCCTGTTTAGTGATAATTTTCACCTGGTAACTAAATCAGCTAATCTGATTTTAAAATAGGCCCAGAATCCTTTAACATCTTTTCCTACAAAAGATGGAGCCCATTCCCATTCCACATCCTGGTGGAAGCAATCATGTGACTTCTGAGGCACATCTCCAGCATGGCTGCTTCCTCTGTGCTCCTCCCCTTGGTTCAGCACACTGGAGAAAGACACCCCTTGTGTTTGAGGAACTCTGTGGACCCCATGAGACCTGGCGTCTCCTAGAGCAATCAGTACCAGCTTTCCTAACATGAGGAAACCATCTGAAAAGGAGTTGTGTTATCCCAGAGTGACCAATACTCAACTTTTTAATAGTATCTTGGTCATAGCCCCATTAAATAAGCTGAATCAGAACCAACTCTCTGGGTTGATGCCAAATCTCCCAATGTCTCACTGGGAGACATTAAATTAACAACAGACTCCCAATGTCTGTTGTTAATTTAAGCAGTTAAGATTTGGGGTAATTTCTTTTGTAACAAGATGGCAGCTCACAGGACACATAAAACATAGTTGATGTATGAAATGATCACAACTCTTGGGGTCCAACATCAAAATCAATAGAGAAAAGCAAGGTAGTTACTTTTCTAACTAGTTAAAAGCTTATGAACAAGTTCAATTCTTAATATGAGACAGTTAATTCAGAAATAACAGGAATTGATCACAACTTCAATCTGGACTAACAGTGTGTTTCTCTGGAAAAGAAAGATCAGTATTGTGTACTATGTACTCTTATGTGGGCTGTGTTCCTGGAAACAGAGGGACAGTCCCCATTGTGTTATCTGGACAGATCAGAGCATGTCAGGGAACCTGGATTTCTTCTGGAGACCAATAATAAAGAAGCCTGTTTCCTTCTAGGACAATAACCAGCATTGCTACAGGCTAAAAATGGTACTTCCAAATTTCAGAATCTTGGATGTAGAGAAAGAAAGTCCAATGAAGGTAGCTTTTCAACCTTGAATCTTTCAGGTAGGCCTCTTTAGCTTCATGGAGCAGAATAATGTTGGTCAGAAGGAAGTCCTAGGTGGTCCAAGGAGGACATAATGTTAACATTCAGAAAAGTTCTGGTCACATCCATGGCAGAGGTTTGATTGTACAACCCAAAAGTCATTTATAATTGCAGGTCACTGACATGGTGTTGGGGAGTATCAACCTAGTTGACCTGGGCTCGTCATGTCCTTCATTCTTATCCCTAATTGATCCTAAAAGGACCTGACTGCTTCTTGTGTCACCGTGTGTCATCCAAGTGAGACCATGCCATCACTCTTGCATGGGGGTGGGATTTGCTCAATTTCCTGGGATACATCTCTGTTTGAGATTAACTTATAAACAAATCACTTTGCTGTCCTAATCATCCCCCAGTGAATATATATATATATATATATATATATATATATATATATAATCAACATACTGAAATATATGTATTTCAGTTTTGCTTCTTTATGTAAATATACACAATTTCAATATGTGTTCAGGTGGTACATGCTGCTTTTAGTGGGATATATTTTCCACCAGGTGTTGGATTCCTATTCTCCTTCCTCCTGTATCTTCCTTAGTCCTCCTCTCCACAAAAGTTATCCATATTAGCAGTTCAGGGTCTGCATCCTTCCAGGTGCCTGTCCATGCTCACATACACATAAACACATACATTTTAGACATCCACAAGCACAAAGGGGCTTTTGGTGTTGGCTTACAAATAGGATTTCATTTTATCACATCTTGCCTCCAGTTCTCATTTCCACTTTCAATACACAAGAGAACTCTTTTGCCCAAGGTGTAATGATTCTTTTGTTTTGTTTTTGCTTTTGTTAAACTAATTCATGATTTTTTCATTGTTACTTTAATTTGCATTTCTCTGACTTCTTTGTCATTTTGAGCTTCTTTTCATGTCTGTTGCCATTTGGATTTTGCTCTGCTATGAATCGCCTATTCATAGTTTTGGCCCTTTTGCTACTGGGCCTGTCCTTGTCAATGTCAAGAAAACTTGTTGTGCTAAAGATAGTGTTCCTTTAATGACAGCTACTGAATAAGCAGGGCACATGTAAGCCATGATAAGAGTGAAGACTGCTTTGTGGAATTCCTACTCTTCTCTCTGAAGCCCTCACGGCTCCTTCTATGACAACAGAGTATTGATACATTGAATAAATGGTGCTGCCACGGTCATCTCCTTATTAAATTGTTACGAGTGCTTAAATGCAAATTACAGAAAATAAAAGATGGGGGATTTTCCTTTCACTTACCACAGATTATGGTGTCTCCTATTCAAGAGAAAGTGCAAACTTACTTCATTTTGAGAGGAGTGCCCATTTTTTAAGTCACTATACTGGTCTGATCGCATTCCTTGAAATACCATAATAACTGTCTTGCCTTGATGAAGGAATGCAGGGACCTCTGGGTCCTAGAATGCACAGCACCATTCTGCAAAATCTCCGTTAGATCTTTCTCTCCCCTCAATATTTAACCAAAAAATCACATATATCTGCCCAGTTGATGTGAGAGAAGTTAGAGGGTGAGTGAGCTGGGAGAGGGGCTGTTTAAAGTAACATGCCCTGCCTTTGCTCCAGCAAGATATGTTACAAGCCAAAAACTTGCACAGATGAGGAAGAGAGCACGATTAGTCAGGAGTAAAGGACACTTATAAACGTCCTGGAAATGGACTACAAGGTTGGGACTGAGTTTTCTTGCAGCCAAATAAAAGAGAGAAAAGCAATTACCTACAAACTCCACAGTATTCACAAAAGTTAAATATTAATCTGTTGCTCAGGAAACAGCTCAAGAATGTCTATAACTTGATCAAGGTCTAATGCTTCCATAGGGCTTTTCATGCCGCAGAGGATGTATGTTTGAGCCTTAGTTTATTTTTAGCTGGGAAAAAGGTCTGACCTGGATCATTGCCTTAATTTCTTCTAAACCTTGTAAACTCTGAAATTTTGCTTTATTATGATGACATGTTGCTTACTATCCAACTTTCCAGAGATCATGTCATATGACATGAAATGTGGGCACATGATTCTGCTCTTATAATCTGGTTATTAGAATTTGTGCAAAATTAAGTGCAAGATAGAAAATAAGAAAACCTCTTTTTGAACCTAGAATGAGCCTTTGTAAGCATTCAGTATCTACATTCTATAGAAAGGATCTGGAAAGAGAAAAGGATTATTATCATTATTATCATTGTGTATGCATGTGTGTGTGCATGCATGCATACAGGTTCAACATTTTTCATGGTACACATGTGGAAGTCTTATGTGGAATTCCCCTCTGTATCCTATGAATGCAATTGGTTAATTAATAAAGAAAACTGGTTTGGCTTAATAGAGTAGAGTAGAGCTGGGCAGGGAAAACTAAACTGAGTGCTGGAAGCAAGGAGGCAGAGGCAGAGGCAGAGGCAGAGGCAGAGAGAAGCCATGGAGCCACTGCCAGAGACAGACAATCTGGAACCTTGCCAGTAGACCACGAGCCTCATGGTAAAATATAAAATAATGGGAATGGGTTAAATTAAGATGTAAAAGGTGGCAAATAAGAAATTAGAACTAATAGGCCAAGCAAGCAGTGATTTAATTAATACAGTTTCTGTGTGGTTATTTCTGGAGTCTGGGCAGCTGAGAAACAAACAAGTGGCCACCTACAACTTGGCACTTCAACATGGTCAACTAAATCCATGTAAAACCTTAGAGGGCTTGGAAAGGAATTCTAGACACTAAAAAACAAAATTTAGCTGCATTTTTGGGGGAGGATGGGCTCTGCTTGCTGGTAGCATGCTACAGCTCCTTTAAGAGAGGTTTTCCTGATTTGGAAGTAGCAGAAAAAAAAGCTACATGGCTTTGAAACGACAGTTTTCTGGGTCATGCTGCCAGTATTATCTGGCTCTTTCAGGAGGCTGAGCATATAAATGGGGTTTGTGGACAGTGTGTTGCAAGTTACTTGAGGGCAGCATAGGCCAACTGGCTATCAGAGCTGAGATTGTGAGGATGGCTCCCACTCAGCAGTCTCGGGCACTAACGGACTTCCATCACATTGAACTGAGTGGAGCAAACAGGCAGGGTCATATTTCCCCTGACAATGTTGACACTTAAGTTCATAAGAAGGGCTTAGCATTTTAAGAAGTACTTCTGATCAGAAAAAAATTACTGATATGCAATAAAGACAAATCCAGATGGAAGAGATCGCTAAACAAGTCACAGTGTTGGATAAATGTACGTAGGCTTGGGAGAGGAAAGAAAAGAGTATAGAGAGTTATAAAAATAAATGGATTTTAAAAAGTCTTTAAAGAGACAGAGTACAAACAGTCATAGATTAGAGGAGTAAAGATAATAAAATAACGATTAATACGTCATAGAGTAAAAGTAAATAAGCCACATAATGATGAATTATACCCAGAGAGTCTGGATTATGTGTTTATTGTGTTTTCTTTGAATTTTTTGACTGTGAAGGAGTTAAGTACAGGGAAATATTTTATTGTATGCGTTGCTTAGGTAAACCAACATAAAAGTATCTTGACTTCAGAATTTCGGTCTAAGGATATGTTGCTTATCCTTAACCAAAAGGATTAAGAAAAGAGCTTCTTTTGTTTCCACAGAGGATGAGAACTTATAGATACTTCCAGACAAATGTGGTTTAGTGACTTCCTCCCCAAGAGGTCACCTTGAACACTCCTCAAAAATTACTTTGTCCAATAGGCAGCAGAAAGCAGTTTGGAGAGAACTATAACCAAATTTCCCAAATATTGTCTATAAATGTTTCTTTCCATTCAAAGGGGGATATGCTGTCAAAATGTGCTTTGCTATGGACTTGGTCTATTGATGCAAATTTAAGGTCAATCTTGTTATATGTATTTCTGGTCTTTATTAAGGTATTGTATTTGTCCAGTTAACTTTAAAATGCAATGTATAATTAAGAAATATGGGTTAATAGATAGTCATCCATAATAGTCAAGCTTGTAGTCATGTTAGTTAGGTTTTCTAGGTAGATAGAGATATATTTCAGTTAGGTATTCTTCAAATCTTACAGACACCTTCAAAATATGGCATTTACAATGTTTTAATAACTTAGGACTTTTAATGGCAGTGAGACACATCTGCCCCTGGCAACACCAAGCTACTTCATGAGGAAGATGGGTATTAAAGAGGCTCCTTATGGAGTTTGTTAGCCATTTGGCAAGAAACTGCTCTTGCTTGGACTGCTTTATTCTATGCTGTATGAACTGGACATGCAAGACTCACAGAGAAATAACTGCTGAACTTGTCTAAAGGTGAGACCGTACTTCAGGGTTTCTGCTTCATGAAAGAGTCTGCCAGACATTCTGTAGGACATTGAAGAAAGTGACTGAGAAACTACCAATATAGGTGAAACTGTCTTTGAAATTTTCTGCTTCATGGAAAAGTCTACTGAATACTGTGGGCCTATAGGCTGAATATGGATGCCCCAATGATACAGAAGAACTTTGAGTGACTGTCCAGGCAGTGAAATGTCTCTGTCAATTCTAGAGTTTTGGAAGTTACTTACAATGTACTTTCTATTTACTTAGGTAACATATTCTTCTGGAGTTTTTGATAGAGTTGAAGAATTTATAACTATAGTTATAGTTTTCCTTAGTTATGATAAAAGATAAAGTAGATATAAATAACTGTAACTGTAATTCTTGCTTGATACCTGTTTTGTGATATATAATTTTACTATGTTAAAGTTAAAACCTTCCTTTTAAACAGAAAAGGGGAGGTGATGTGGGATTCCCCTCTGTATGCTGTGAATTCCATTAGTGAATAAAGAAACTGGCTTGGTCTGATAGGGTAGAACAGAGCTAGGTGGTGAAAAATAAACTGAATGCTGGGAGAAAGGAGGCAGAGTCAGGGAAAAGCCATAGAGCTCCACAAGACACAGATGCTGGACCTTTACCCAGTAAGTCACAGCCTCATAGCAATAAACAGATTAATAAAAATGGGTAAAATTTTTTCTGCTCCCCTCCCTGCCTCTCCCCTCCTCCCTTCAACCTTCCCCCAAGAAAAATGTAGAGCTCAATAAAAATCAAATAAATAAATCTTAAAAAAAAAACAGAAAAAATGGGTTAAATTAACATGTAAGAGTTAGCCAATGAGAAGCTAGAGCTAATGGGCCAAGCAGTGTTTTAAATAACATAGTTTTGTGTGATTATTTTGAGGCTGAGCAGTCAGGAACAAACAGGCAGCTATCCTTGCAACAGAGGACAACGTTGAAGAGTTAGTTCTGTCCTTCTGCCATAGGCCCTGGGAACTTTCCATTGCTGAGCCATCTTTGGTGCCTGTAAAGCAAAGTGTCACAGTGCAGTGTCAGGTGTAGTGGACACACCTATAATGCAGGAGAATCTTGAGTTCCAGGCCAGTCTCAAATTTACAATTGGGATGCTGACGTAAAAAAAAAGGACCAAACCAAACCAAATACAACAACAAAATGTAACAAGAAAGCTTCCTCCATCATCATCCTCAGGAACAACATGACGAGACATTTTTACCTATAGCCAGTTTAGCACATTTTTAAGTTGACTTTAAGTAAAATAATTCCCACAGTATTTTTTTTTTAGTTAGTACACTATTCTTTGAACTGCATATTCAGAGAATTGAACAGGCAGTAGAGTTTGTGCATGTGTACACACAATAACATGTTGTGCATATTTTCCTACTCTTTCTTCTAGTTTCCTCTATTGCCAATATTTTTCTTCATGTAGAATGTCTGTTATAATTGCTGAGCCCATAATGCTATGCGACAATTAACCAGAGTACATGATCTGCTTTAGGGTACATTCCTTGGTTTCTGCAGTTCTCAAGGTTTTGCCCAATGCACAGTGTAATGGAGCCACCATTAGAAAATCACAGAGACTGGTTTCACAGTCTGAATTTAGGTAGAATGCTTCCAGTCCCAGTTTTTTTTTTATCAGCTCTTAACACCTTGCATGAAGTCCTCTCATTCATATTCAAGAACAAACATAACTTTTACAATGTTCAAATCCCCAAATATGTGCACCTATTTCAGTTTGGCACATACATGGCCAGGACATCTGTTTTTAGGTTTAAAGGATGATCTTAGGAAACTAGGGCTAAGTTTTCACTTTGTGAGTCTAAGTTGACAGTTTCCATAGAAATCCAGAAAATTTTGAAATTCCTTCAGGGTACTCAATCCCATTATCAATTTATTATTCCAAGAGAGCACATGGTAGCTTAGTGCAACATTTTGATGCTACAACAAGATGTCTAATTAAATATTCACAACATAGCACCTAAGCAGTCCTTTTCTAATGAGCATTATACTATTCTAAATATTTGATGAATTCAATGGACTGAATTAGTTCTATGAATTTTGAAGTGTTATAGATATATACTATGTAGTAAATATTTGAATCTTAGAAATATGGAAGCATACCCTCTTGGTAATTTATCACCTGTCTTTGAGATGTATTATGCGCACTCAGGAAGGATCCATTACCCAAACATTACCAAGCACAACCATACCTTTACTCCTTGTTTCCATGCTGTTTCCCGAGGTGGCAAGCAGTTTTGCATATCCTAAGTAAAGCCATCACTTAGACACATTATCGCCTTCAGCCAGTGAACAAATCCTAAGCGAACATGCACACAACTAGAAAGAAAGATTTATGTTTATTTATATGTGATTATTCATTCAGTCAACAGATCTTATTGAGTCCCTACCATGTGCTATGAATTATAGTCAATAAAAGAACAAAGGATTTGAGTGATAAGACAGATGAGATAAATAAATGAAGTTTAGTGTACACAAACATTGTCTTTTAGAGCCCCAACTCTTATTTTATTTTATAGTTCAGCTGAGGATGTGTAACAATTGGATACCAAAGCCAGGACCAGAACTTACTTTGGTATACACACACACACACACACACTTTTTTTTTTTTTGCTAAATAATACTCTTTTCTTTTAAGAGACCTATGATTTTTAAAATATTTCTAATCGTACGAATAACATTCCTTGGGATAACTAGAGGAGAAGGAAGATGCTCACTAAATTCTTGTAAGGATTAATTTAATTGCCTAAGATGATAATAAATTTGAAATTGTTAGCTAAACACATGCTCTGGAAACCTAAGCATTGTTGCTCTTTCTCAAGTGTGTTGCACATTAGAATTTCATCACTGGCATTAAAAGCATCAGGGACATGTTGAATTACTTTTCTGATGATATCTTAACAATTTTCAACAGCTGAGCTTATTTTAGACATTAATCTTTGAGACTGTCTCGAGAAAATACACACACACAAATAAAATGTTTCTCAGAACAAGACCTGGCAATGAGTTCTGAGGGTCACCTTTGTTCAGCTCTGGCACAGAGAAGGCTGAGAACCACTGAGTAGTTGAACTGTATCTGTTAAAATTGACCAGATAATATATGTGTCTTCTGCTTCCTATCGCTGCATCTGTGTGATTCACGCCAATGCAAATTCTAACCTACCTCTATTATTCAGTTTAAGAAGAGAAGGGACAAAAGATATATTAGTGCATGCCGCTGGATCACTCACTGTCCTGATTTTATCTCTGCCTTTTCCATTCTTTTACATTAGATTCTCCATTTTTCTTAAGGTTTCATGTTTCTTCATTTTTATCATGTAGCATCAATAATTTTTCTGCATTTGCAGCTATGTTAGGCTGGAGAATAGATCAGCTATATTCTTAATGGAGCACTTGAAATTTCACTATAATATCCCACAGGCAGAGGGGTTTATTAAATTACAAATATATGTAGCACATTCAAGGATGTTGGAATCACAACAAATGGTGTATCATCTAACATATGGAATAGAATGTTTTCTCACTAGGCAAAGATTGCTTTCATCATCTCAATATCATCAAAGCTTTAAGCTGTATTTAAAGTAAGCTAATAGAGTGGGGCATGCGTTCAGAGGACAGATGCAACATTTTGATGCTGCAACAAGAGCCGAGGGAGCTTTTTTCTTCCCAGGTCTTCTGCACCTGAGGACTGACCTCCACATGCTCCCTGTGAACCACAGGTTACAAAGAGCTCAGAATAACTCCTTTTTGCCTTTTATAGTTTACCACGGTGCTTTCATATAATTATCTCATTCTGATCATGTTTATGACCACATAAGGAATCCAACTCTCAGCACCACACCTATTATACATATGGCGCTTTGTCCTCAGGGTGCTGAGTAGAAAGGAAGATAACAGCATTACATGGCTACTATAGGATTCAGTCCTCAGAGCTTTTATTCAGAGAATCTTCACACTTTTTTCACAGGAATATGTGCATGATCTGAACACAAACTGGTTCTCTTCTTAATCAGTAGCAACCAACCAAATTAGAATATGATGAGAAAGTAAATAAGACTATTTTATTTATTCAGATCACTGGGCAAGGAAAAAATCAGAACACCTCCAGTAACGTAAAGTGCTTACTCTTTTTGCCAGAGGATTGAAAGCATCATGGCCCAAAGCCCTTCTTTTCTCCTGGACACAGTCATGGAGCTCAACAGTCTGTTTATTCACTTGAGTCCAGATTACAGAATTTATCACATGGTCACCCTCTCTGTGTGCTCACCAGGAGCCAGCCAAGCACAGTTTCCTCGAAGATGCCCCTCCTCTGCCTGGTGGCATCTGCTGAGCCTGGAAGCCTATGGCAACAGTTCAGAGGTCACACTGATGTTCGAGGAGTTGTGCCCAATGCGTCCCATCCACCCAGGAGTAATGGATGGCAATGAATGTGTTAGTTTGGATCCTCTAAGAAGCACTCACTAGGAGGGTATTAAGTAGAGACGCAGGGGAATTGTACTAAAAGGAGATAAGGTGGGTGTCGGGAAGGTGAGGAGGAAGTGGGGTTTGGTTGATTGTGTCGCAGCAGTCTGTGGTTTACCTTTATGCGTCAGCAAAACTGTCAAGAAGTTTACCGAAGAGCAGTCCCTCATCTCCAAATGTATGTTTCCTTTAGCATCTTCAGCTCCCCTTAATCACAGGCAGGGAAGAGTATATCAGCAGTGTGGTCCCAGCCCCAGCCTGGCAGTGGTTCTGGTGACTGGCCACTGGGGCTGTCATCTGCCTCTGTGACACATCCTGTCGTGGCCTCTTTTTATCTTATGCTGGATGAAAATCCTAGATCTATGAGGGGACATTGCTGGGCCAGGCTCCCCGCAGATGCTTCTGGTTCTGAGACTGGGTGTCAGTGATCCATTACTTCCATCTTCTTTATTGGCTTTCATTGTCTCATTTCATACTGTGACTGAGCTTTCTAGGATCACCTCCCAAATACATGATGCACTGTCAGGTCTTCATTTCATGATGTCTTTTGGGAAGACAAGGTCTTTTACTCTTAATTACTGTAACTGCTGATCTTGAGGAATGTCAGTCTGTGGTCTTTGGGTTGCCTTTGTGTCTTGCTCAACATGGCAGTACTGAATTCAGCATCAAAATAATTGGTTATTATCTGTCTGTGAGCACCAGGGTTTTTCTAGCTCTTACTTGCTCCTTAAGTTCCCAATTGCCGACCCCCATTAAAAAACATTTGAATAGTTCCTAATATATTTCCTCAAAATGTTTGGACTCGTTTTTCTATTTTAACAATGTGAGAAAGTGGATAATTAAGGCTAACAAAGTCATGTCAAACTGTTCACAGAAATTTTCAATTTTATCTTGGAGAAATACACGTAACAAAATCCACTGTGCCTGGAGATGTGACCCTGGGCCAATGCTGGGAAGAGAGGAGCATGGAATTGCTACTTAAGGTCCTTCCCCAAAGTCTGGAGGACAATCTACATATCCCACCCTAGCAGAGCAAGATGGGTTTTTGAATTTTACATCATGACTCATCTTAAAACTTCCACTTTAAAAAGCAAAGGTCAGTCAAGTGATGAGGACAGAGCTCTCGTGCCGAAATCCTCAGAATGGGTCCTAACATAGTTTGTCTGAAGGGTGCAGTAGCAGTGTGGGTGTTGTTGCTGCTGCATCACGTACCCCCCATTAGTGGAGTCCAATGGGCACTGGGGCCTCTTATTCCACTACATTGAGTCAAACACTACACAGCTGTATTCTATTCCTGCACGTGACCCTATTTGCTCCGAATCACAGTGGCTGCACTCCCTCGAGTGGGTTCCATCCTTACTGATTGCCCCAGTCTCTCTGAGGTCACAGTGCTCCCAGTACTGGATGACACACCCTGGGGGATCTTTTTGAATCTTCGATATCAATTCACTTCTTTTTATTTTCTCTATTTCCCCTTCAAATACTAGTTGAAGAAAGTCACAATCCTGGTTCTGCTGATCACTCAAGAAAATGACTGCCCATCTTTAGTGTCAGGATACTTATAGATCTCAGTGTATTCCAGCAACAAAAACTGGGGGACTGTTCTCTCATAAAGCAAACTTGTTCCCACAAAATATTTCAGAGCTTTATATTTATATATCTATTCATAATTTAAATATATGGTAATGATATACATATGATTTTTGCCATTCTAGTTCTTGTTCAAGGACTGATATTTGGGAGCTAGTAATAGAAAGTGTCCTGGATAACTAACCCTCACTGTGAGCCAGGCGTTGTGACATTGTTCTATAAGCATTGTCTCTCTCACAGTAGCATGTGTGGTAAACCATGTTGCAGCTTTCTGTTGATCAGTCTGAGGCAATAAGAAGTCTTGTTAAAGACTTACCAGGCACGGAGCAAAGACAGGATTCAGGCCCAGCACTTGCATTCCAGAACACACATATTTATTCCTTACCATTTGGTGAAGCAGTTCTCAACATGTCCTGGGCACCGAGAGCAATTAGCACTGCCCAGGAACTGGGCATTCTTGGGCTTCACTTTAGACCTACTGGATGGGATACAAAGTAAACCCCAGGAACCTGTGTTTTAAGAAGACCTCCTAGAAATTCCAAAGTATGGTACATTTGAAAACGACACGTGGATGCCACTTTAAGATGCTCACAATTCCTATATACCATTGATTGCTTTCTATTTATTCCACAGCTCTTTGGGAAATGACCATATATTCTTTAAAGGTGAGGCACAGGTGGGTTCATGGGTTTTATTCTCCTCGTAGGATCTCCCATCTAACAGCTATTAAGATGAAAGATGAATACTGTCGTTTGTCTTGAATGACTTAAGTTCAATTGGGTGTAAAGATGAGATTGTAGATTAGTGAACTTTTCTGCTACTCTTCGCATCTCTGGCACCCTGATATTGTTCCTGTCTCTCATCACATGTGTTTGTGATAATAAGGAGCTACATGAATATAAAACTAATACAGCATTTTGCTTGCATGTGCAATAATCATTAAAAACACAGCATGAATCATAGCAACATATGGCATTTTAAAATAAGCTTTTCAGCGATGCCAGGGGAGGCACAGCTCGTTTGGCTCTGCCATGAGTGTATATGGTATTGGTGAGTAAAGGTTGGAAGATTTCATCTTCCCATGCACAACATTGGCACCACACTTATCTCACAAAAAGAGCGAGAGAATTCTCTGAACTTGATTTTCAAGCAAAGCCCTCTAGAAATATGCAGTTATTATTATTAGAACCATTATAGCTCAGGAAGCTTACAATCCCATAACTGAATTACATTCACGTGGCAAACTCTGGCTATTACATGCAACTGAGCACAAACAATATGCCTTGGAAAGCACTGAGACTTATAATTATAAAAAGAATTTGAAGTGCACAGTGTTCTGCAATTTCTTATCAGAGATTTAGTTGAAAGACTTCCTTTATTCTGCTATCTCAAGGATGGCGTTATATGCCCATCACTGAAAGGGGGAGATAAACAAATTTCATGCTCATTTTTAATCTCGTCACCAGTACCAGCATCCTTACTCGTCAGGATAAGTTCTTTTTCATAATTTGTTAGATACTAAGATTTATCTATTCATAGCAATCCAAAGGATATGTTCCTCTTAACTCTCACTCCTAGGCATTGCTGTTAGCCTTCAGTAAAGTAAATACATTGATTGCCAATGTATGCCCCAAGTTTCTTCCCAGCTACAGTTTCTATAAACCCCTCTTTCTGCAGGGGTTTTGTCTACATGAACTAACATGCTAAGTGTACCTTTAACTTTATGGGGGTATATGTGTGTGTACACACATAGGTGTGTGTGCATACATTTAGGCTTGTTGGTCCAATTGTACGTGTGCATGCATGCAGAGGGCAGAGATCTATGATTGGTTCCTTCTTCACTACTTCTTCACCTTATGTTTTCTTTAGATGGTGTCTCTCACTGAACCAGGAGTTCACCAATTCAACCAGAGTAGCTGGCTAGGGAGCTCCAGGAACCCTCTTGTCTTCACTGCCAACCCTGGGATTATAAAGACACAGCTGGGCCTGGATTACTACAGTAGTGCAGGGAATCTGAACTCAGTTCTCCAAACTGTTATGGAAACCACTTTCACGACTGAGCCATCTCTCAATGATCTGAGAATAACTTCTCTTTGAGTAGCTTGTTCCAACTGGTCATTTTAGGGAAAGCAAAAATTAACAACTGAACAATTCTTTCAGATAATTCTGAGCTACAGAATTATTTCAATGTGGTATAAAGGAAGGATTTTGCTATCAGGCCTTGGAACATGTTCCTGGGGGTATGGTCAACTCTCTGGAGAAAAGACAGGAGTGAGAAATTCACCAGCCACAACTGCCTGTGGACAAAAGGCACTTTTCCTCACACCGCATGGCTTCATCTCCCTCTCCGCAGAATGGCATTACTCAGACTCCCTGCATGCCTGTCATCAAACGGGTTGACATCAGGGCCAATACCAACCTATGTGGCACTTACGTGTCACTTAGAAACAGGATTTTTCCTCAATATACTTTGATTCTATTAGTCAGAAAGTGTCATAATATATTGATTTCATGGCAGCAAGACTCCTTACTGCTGGAAAAATGTCAAAATGAGCAGACAGACTCTCATTGCTGAAATGGGAATGGTGCTTCCTTGGGATGCCGTGCTCTGATGCAGTGCATAACCTGCGCTAGTCTGCGTGGTGCCCTGGTTGCCACAGCCCTGGTTTATATCCTCTTTATTCAAACATGGAGTGGAAGGGGAAGGCTGCATAGGAGAGTGCACCCTTGGGTTCAGTGTGAGCCTGACAAGCACCTATACTTGCCTCTAAATACAGGAATGGTGAGGTTTTAACATGACCACCAGGAGGACTTGCCATCATAGAACACTTGAGCCTGAGGAATTTGTGGAGCCCAATAAAGAACATTCTAGACCTATCAAGCCAGTGATCTCCCACGCCATGAAGGCAACTCTTCAGAGTGGGATATGGCTGACAGCAAGAAAGGCAGTCAGAGAGACACCTAAAAGGGGACATTTCGTGTCACCTCTATTACTGTTCAGGTAGAATTATCATAGCCAGTTTGCTATTTTGATGTTGTGGATGCACAACCCTGAAGTAATTTTATTCTGTTTGACCTCACGGTGCTATCATAAAATATTGTCATAATCTTTGTTTGTGTGTTCTAGGCCACATATCATAGGGTTATTTCTTCTCTGTTCAAATTCTATTTCAGCAAAGGAATTATTGTTCTATATTAAATTTGGAGTTTTTCAGTCTTGACATTTTGTTTAGGTTAATGTTCCTATTGTTTATCCTTAGAAAGTTTGCGAAATGTTCTGTATTAAAAACAAACAAAACAGCTTTTAAAAGAAAAATGCCTGCTTGTGAACTGGATGCATATTTTGTTGTATTTCCAAAAAAGATGGGCAAATAAAAGAAAGTGATAAGAAGATGTGATCTTCAGGCCAGTGGTCAAAGAGGATGAAGTTTATAATTACAGATAAAAAACCCCAGTTAATTTCAATTTAAAATCTCTTTTTTACCCACAAAACAAATCCAAAGAGGAGAAAAAGTAAAATATCCTTGTTTTAAGCTTTCAAGTTATCTTTTAACCTCCAACCCCCTTCAGGACCTATCAGCAGAGGATGATCAAAACCCTACACACCTGTTGAAGAATTGTTCTAAGTAAATGACAGTGAGTTTTAGAAAAGAAAACGCATTTGATCAACAGAACAAAGGGTGACAGTGTACTTCTGTTCCTGTTGATTGACAAGGTCATCAGGGAGAGGAACACAGGCTTGGACAAAGAAGGAAGAAGTCACAGAAGCAGTGAGAGGCGGTCCCTCACTGACAGAGAGAAAGAGGTGCTGAAAAGTAGTAAATGGAAAAAGAGAGAGCAAAGTTAAGAGACACTTGGGGTGTCTTGATATAAGAGGTTTTGGCTTTTTCACGAGCTGTAAAATAAGACAGAGAAGCCAGATGTTTAGGGACCAGCTGGGCAGTCAACTTCCTTCTGGTGTTTGAGCTTTAGGGACTTCATAAAGAAAATCACCCTGTGGGACTCTCTGGGACTGGGCATGCCATGGTTGAGGGTTTTGACTTATATTTGTTACTCAACAAGGGGGTGGTTTTATTGTTCCCATACTTTGCTTTTGAAATGCAAAAAAAAAAAACCAATCAACTTAAAAGGTGACCCTTCGCTTTTCAAAGTCAAAATAATTCAATAATTTTATGGTAATTTTTGACAAGGTGAAAAAACCAATTGTTCCTAATTGTTTCTCAAAACTCTTTAACAATGTGACACGTATACAGTATACAAACATATGTATTCCATATGGGGAGGCATATTTGTATGTATGTATACATATGCATACAGTACAGTAGAAAATGACACTGATCACCTTTTTGCTTGTTTTGAGGTCTCTCACTGACCTAGAGCTCACCAAGTACGCCGGCTCCACCTTTCCAGTGTTTGACTGACAAGTGCTTGTGCCACTGTGTGTAGCTTTTGTTGTGAGTTCTAGGGATTGAACTCAGGTCCTGGTGCTTGCAATTCAACCTCTTTACTGAGTGAGCCTCAACCCCAGCACCAAATAGAGACTTGTTTTCATGCAAGGACATTCTCCCGACTACTGTGCTGCAGAGACGATCCTGAGAGGAGGCTTGAGTGTGTTCTTTGAATGCTTTTATTGGTGTGGTTACCAACGCAGATTCTCGGTCAGCAGCAAGAGCTGAGTCTGAGATTTGGGGTTTCTAGAAGTTCCCGGATGTTGTCAGAATTGCGGGCGGGCAGACCACTTGAGCTGCAAGGAAAAGTTACATTATTACCACTGGGGAACACTGAGAAAATCGCGGTTGCCGTGTTTTTACCTCTGAAATAGTCTGACTTCCCTGGCCTATGGAGGGTCCCGGCATCTTGAGTTTTTAAATCCTCTTCAGGCGACTCTGACGCCGCAGCCTCCAAGGATGAGCTGGAACTTGGCAAGTATCCTTGGCAAGGGAGACTACTCTGCAGAAAGGAAGAACAGCATGTGGGAAAAAACACGGGTATACGGATCCAAATGATGTGTTCAGGGAATTGGGTGTCATTTATTTGAAGTTATGGCAGGCGCAAAAGACAGGAGGTGATGAGAGAAGAAACCGGCTGGGCCAATTATAACTGTCTTTTCTAAAGATACACATTTTAAAGATTATTTTATTTTTCTAATTACATGCATGTGTGTTGTGCACATGTATATGAGACCAGAGGCATTAGATTACCCAGGGGCTGGAATTATAGGTGGTTATGAGCTACTTCACGTGGGTACTGGCAACCAAACTCTAGTCCTTTGCAAGACTTGCATGCGACCTTCGCCACTGAGTCGTCTTCCCAGACCTTTCTAAATACAGATTTGTGGGAAAATGCGCATAACATAAAGTTTATAAATGTAATTAATTTTTAGTGTCCAATTCAGTGGCATTAGGCACACTCAAATATTGTGGAGCTGTCACTACTGTATATTTCTACCAGAACAAGAAACTTGGTTGCCATTATACACTAATTCCGTATCTCCCCATTTCCAGCTCTGAGAATCTCCATTACACTCTGTCTGGATAAAAGTGTCTACTCCATCTTCATCCAGTAACAGATGGAAGTAGATGCAGATCCACAGCCAAGCACCAGGCCGAGCTCTGGGAGTCCAGTCAAAAAGAAGGAGGAGAGATTATACAAACAATGGGGTGTGGGAGGTCCTTCTGTCTTTGTGTTGTTTCTGTTGGTAAATGAATAAAGAAACTCCTTGGCCTGTGATAGGGCAGAGTAGAGCTAGGCGGGGAAAACTAAACTGAATGCTGGGAGAAAGAAGGTGGAATCACAGAGATACTATGGAACAGCCAAAGGAGAAAGACATAAGCTGTCAGCCAGAACCTTACCTGTAGGCCACAAGCCTCGTAGTAAAATATAAAATAATGGAAATAAGTTAGTCTATATAAGAGTTAGCTAGCAATACGCTTAAGCTATTGACCAAGAAGCGTTTTAATTAATATAGTTTCTAAGTGATTATTTCAGGAGTCTGGGAAGCTGGGGAATGAACAGGCAGCCTCACCCAACACAAGGGGTGTCAAGATCATGACGGGAACCCACAGAGACAGCTGACCTGAGCTAGTGGGAACTCACAGACTCTCTGGATCAATAGCTAGGGAGCCTACATGGGACCAACCTATGACTCTACATGTGAGTGACACCTGTGTAGCTTGGTCTGTGGGCCGACTGGCAGTGGGATCAAGAGGGCATGAACTGACTTTTTGGAACTTTTTCCCTTGGAGGGATGCCTTGCCTAGCCTTGATGCAAGGGAAGGAACTTAGTCCTTCCTTAACTTGATATGCCATGCTTTGTTGACTCCCATGAGAGGACCACCCATTCTGAATGGAGGAGGAGTGGATGGAGAGCAGCAGGTAGACAGGAAGTGAAAGGAGTGAACAGGAAGAGGGAGGGACCATGGTTGGTATTTAAAATAAATTAGAAAAAAGTACCTGCTCTAGATACTTCACATAAGTGAAACCACACAATTTTTATCCTTTTCTATATGGCTTATTTCACTTATCACAGTGTTTTTAGATTCGTCCATGCCTTAGAACATAACACAATTCCATTCCTTTTTGTAGTTGGGTAATATTCTGCCATCTGCATGAACAGTGCTTCGCTCATCCATTCATTTATTGATGTACCTTGAGTAGCTTCCATCTTTTGATAACATAACAAATGAACGCTGCTCTGAATATCTACTCTGCTTATTGATTAGAATAACATGGGAACATTAGGAAATCGGTGCTGCGTGGACCTCAAGTCAACCAAATTGGGCTCTCAGACGATGTTCAAATGGCTTTAAAGTTCTGCCAAATGATTCTGATTGAGCAGCCAAAAGTAACCTGTTAATATGCCAGGACAGGTTAAGGCACAGGTGAATTCCTTTCAGGGTGAATTCCTTTAAGGATTAGTGTATAATTGCTGTGAAACAGTCTCTTCTGAGACGTGACAGGACCACTGCACACACAAACCCATTACATCTGTAGTTGCCTGCATGAGAGAAAGCTGGAATCAGCATAGATTGGGGAGGGACTTGCAAGGCCCCATCCTTAGCTAAGGAGCTCTTGGCAGTTGATGGCTACAGCGGGAGGAAGAATTTTCTTGAAGGGCATGGGCCCTTCTATGTTGTCCATGCTCCAGTACATGGCCCTGCACCTATGCACATATGGCAGCATTGACTGTACTCAATGTGTTATTTTAAAAAAAAGGGAGGAGGGAGGAGGAGGAGGGAGAGAAGTGGAGTTGGAAGATGAATGTTGTGATAATGGGATCCAAGAAGAATTGGAAAGAGGGACAGGGGAGAGATACAACCACAATACATTGTATAACTGTGCAAAACTCCTAAGAATAAAACATGGTTTCTTGCTGTTGTTGGTTTTTAATATCTAGAATACAGAACAATCACTTGGAAATCTTGTTGCAAAAGCCTCCTCAGTCTGGAGGAGTTGAATTTCATGAGATTTTTGCAAGGACACTGATATAAGTCGTCTAAAATTGGGCTTTGAAAGACATTGACTTCAGAACTGTTCAGGGTGACACAGTAATGTCGCACATCTTTGGTTCATTTTTGATAATCACACTTGAAATTAAGACTTCAAGAGACATTTGTCACAGGAGAAACTGAGGAAGAGCATGGAGGTGACTGAGAAAATTTGTTCTCTGTAATGAAGAAACAGCAGAGATTGGTGGAAACACCACATTGCACATGCTTGATAAACAGTCTTGTCTGTGTCGGCAGAGAATCCTAGGACTCCCATCATAGGGTTATTTTTCTTACTCCATTAGTTTGGAATAATATTTGAAAAATCATTGTATCTACCAATGACTTCAAAGAAAAATTCAAAGATTATTAAGCACAAAGCCTTAAGAAAATCTTTACCATAGCACTCTATGTCATCTGTGTGAGAACACATGCTCCACAGTGGAGGCTGACTAAGCTAATGTTTGTTTTACAAGGTAACCCTGAAACATGGGTGTTTAACTTTTTGAGAATTCATGTGTTTCTTTTTGCTGCACTTTCAGGAGTGTTGATCATTTATTCCACACCTAAGTCCGTACTTAGGTGTCATGAAGTGACAATCTATTTGTTGAGTCCTCATGCTCACTATAATGAGCAGGTTTTAAGCCTCATCCAACCTTCTTCTGTGTTGTTGCACACAAGGTTGTTGGTATTTGATGTGTCCAAAATAAGAAAAATTCTATGTCCTCCCAAGTATGAATAATAATACACATCACTTAATTGTAAAATTATGAATGGTGCAATTTTGTACTCAAATTTCAATTGCTATAATTCTTTTGATTAACATGTCCGGTTTCTTGTTTACTTATGCCCTTATGCCTGGAAGACTTCTTTCTCCGTAAGAATAAACAGAATTTTGCTATATGTGCTCTGACAAGGAAATAGGTGTTGGCAGTTACAATATATTTTCTTATTTTTATTGTCCTGTAAGTTTAACTCTTGTATTCTGACAGCTTTTAAAAGTCCCAAGACATTGTTATATTCCCAGAATGACAGGGTCATGGGGGCTTTTGTCTTGTGCATGTTGCACAAGAACATGGATCCCCTTCCAAGAACCTTTTGGTAGAAAAGCAGTCACGTGTCAACTTTGGCTATCTATACACTGAGACAGTCATTTCTTTGGGGGTCCTATACTTGATGTACTCTGTAGTGAAGATTGCAGTGCCCAGTCTTGGTTTGCGAATCCATAGCCCTAATTAGATGCTCGTGGATAGTTTAAAATATGCTAGCCATATTTGGGGATTAATACTAAATCAAAACTAGAATGGCACTCTTAGAGCATCCTCTAGGCATATCTTAAGCCAAAGCCAGATAGAATCTAAAAGCCATCTCCTAAAAGGACAACCGACACGTGGAAGTTTAACCTAGAGGGAGAACTACCCCTGGGAGATCTGCCAGCTGACTTTGAAGGTGTGAAAGAATGCCAGCTCTTGCTTTATGTGCAGAAAGAACAGCACTTTAACTCCTCAGACCCTTGAGCTAATTTTTATTACCTAAAACTGAGTCCTTTCCCATTGTTTGAAGATCAGAGTTGACATTCAACAATTTCTCTGGAGTCTGGCTGCCATTTTTTCCAATTTATTTTTTTTTAAATCAACACTGTTCTTTTATTGGTTCTTTGGGAATTTCACATTGTGCACGCTCATCCTATTTACTTCTCAGTCCTTCTATGTCTGCCCTCCACCCTTGTAGTTTCCCCCACAAAACAGAAAAACAAAAACAAATATTTGCTCCTCTGTCTTTCCCACATCTCCATCACATAATTATTTTGTAATGGCCTTGGTAGCTGTGGTGTGTCACAAAGTATATCCTTTTTCTTTAACAGCTTTACTTGCAAATGTTCATTGCAAGGAGTTGTTAGCTTTGTTCAAGGTCTCAGATATCTGGTACACCAACAATACTGGACCCTCACTGAAACGTCTCTCTTCCTGTTGCGGGAGTCATGGAGATCCTGTGGCTATGGTTCCCCACAACCAGTCCCTTCATGCGCTCAAGCAGATCATAGATAGGATAGATGTTGGGGTGGGCCAACTCGAAGCCTGGATGTGGGCCTGGGTGGTAGCTGAGTTAGTCAGTCAGGGTTTTCACTGGGACCACCAAACTCGGGTAAGGGGCTGACTCTCCATCCCCCACCCCACTGGGGCCAGTTCTCCTGGGGAGGAGGGTACAGTTCTCCTGCTGAGGCAGTTAGCAAAGAGCCAGCTATCCCATTGCTGCCAGCGGTAACACGGGCCATAGACATCAACATAGGAGCAGAGACCTAGATAATGGCCTTAGAGCTACAGCGTGGGCCGGCACGTCATCATTGCCTCCGGTGGCAGTGCAGGACACTCAGATCAGTATGGCCCTAGTGGGAGTGTGGCCTCAGGTGACATCACATACCACAGGCATACTCACAGCTTTTGATGGTAACACGAGCCACGGGCATCATCGCAAACTGGAACTGCAGCAGGCCTGGACATCACATAGCCCCAGCAGGCCGCCCGTATCAACCTGTCCTCACTGCCGGACCATCTCCAGTTCCGCTTCTCTACACATTGAGTGAACCACTCTGCTTCTCCTTATCTCCCATTTCTACACACACACACACACACACACACACACACACACACACACCTGTTTATCGCAGTGGTGCCCGCCTGCCTAGGCTGTAGGGCGCTGGGCCGAAAAGTCCAGCTGCAAGTTGTGACCCAACTCTGACATCATTGTTCCAACATTTGTCTCAAACGATAGAATTCTGTGGGGAAAAAATTACAGCTTAGAGAAAGAGGATCTTTTCTAATGGAGGCTTCTTGTAAAAGCAATGAATTCTGAAATATTATTAAATATTAAACTAATAAGACCAGGAGAAACATATCTGCCCGTGGGGGTTTCCAACAAGAGTCTCTGAGAAGGATTTCTCACTGTTCCCAGCAAGTCTCTAGCAGATTCACTGACCTTTTGTTGGGCCCTGACAACCCACGGGGTGCTTTCTGGATATTTATACTACCATGCTTATCAAATTATTGTCACTCACTGAACATAATGGATAATGCACAAAATAAATTATTTAAGTAGTATTAATAGAGCAAAAAAGCAATATACATTTTTGTGGCTACAATATCTTTACTGAAATAAGCAGTTCCCTGAAGCTGCAGCAAACGCCAATAGTAAGGCCCTGAGGATGCACATCACTGTGCATTTATTTGGTTCTCGGCTTGAAAGATAATGTTGCACGGCCTCAGCCTTTTGTCGGTGTGCAGCTGACATAACCTGCAGGACTCAGGACTAACAAATAAACTCGCCTCCATTTGCCTCTGCAGAGATTTCATTTCATGAGTAAGTTCCTCCAGAAAATGCCTGCTACTTGCTCTAGTTTTTTTTTTCCCATCTGATGCAAAGCCTGCACATGGATGGGGTATCTTGATGGACTCACTTCTATCCAAAGCCAGCACTTCATTTCAGTCCTGCAATATTCCTCAGAAAGAACCACACTGATCAGGCTCAACAAAACTATGCAAACACAAAATCAATCAATCTTCCTTCTTTCCTTCCTTCCTTCCTTCCTTCCTTCCTTCCTTCCTTCCTTCCTTCCTTCCTTCCTTTCTTTTTGCTTTCTTTCTTTCTAGTATCATAGTACCTTCTTAAGCTAGATAGTCATTTCCTCAGATTATATATCTTGTTCTGTTAGACAAATCTACAAAGAAAGATGTTTGATAATCAGAAGATCACATTCACCACTTTGTCATCAGAGCATAAGGGTATTAGTGATTAATGACATCCAGAAGTCGTAGCTAACATTTATCGAGTACTTAATTATGTATTACTCACATTCTACAGGCTTTTCTTGCTTTAATCTCCTGGCGTCCTTCTGAAAGAGGCAGTTTGTTCTGAGTTTTTCTATATATTCACTTAATTTTGTTATCTATGAGATCAATGCCATTTTCATCATCTCATTTTATATAAGACAGTAAATAAGACCAAAGGAATCGTGTGTTTTGCCTGAATTTACCAGTGAGTGGTAATGCTGAGAATGGATCCTAGGTTCAACTCTGTGTTTATATATCTTGCCTGCTACTTGCAGATAACAAGAAGTGCTTGCAAATACAGATTGATGTGACACTCCTCCCCAAGACTAACAGGGACTCCAAAATGCTGCTTCTCAAATTCCTTTTCCAGATTTTTTTTCTTGACTTAGACTGAGTATCCTATATTGCTAGCATATTCTTTTCTTTAAATATGGTAACTCCAGGGCTGGGGAGATGGCTCCATGGTTGAGAGTACTTGCTGCTCTTGCAGAGGACCCAGGTTTGGGTCTCAGCATTCGTTTGGTAACTCACAATGACCTGTAACTCCAGTTCCAGGGGATCCAGTGCCTTTCTCTGGTCTTTATATGGTACAAATAAATGCACAAAGGTATACACACATACTGTAAAAATAAATAATAAATAATTTGAAAAAATATGTTAACCCTATCTACTGACTAGTCATTGCTAGGGCTTAAATTTCCTTCCTTTGCTGTGTCTCTTAAGGCAACTTTTCTATGTGTCTGATCTCACCCAACACATGCTCAGCCATCATGTCTTAGTGATAAATACGAGGGTATTACTCAGGGCCAGATGGTAAAGACTGCCACAGAAGCCTGGAAGACCTAAGTTATACCGTTAGAATTCAGACAAGAGTGAAAGAAGAGAACCAATTCCACAAATTTGCCCTCTGACCTCCTCATGCACACCATGGCACACATACTCCCCTCTCTCTACATACATGATGCATACACACCCATAAAAATAATAAATATTAGAACAAAATGAATAAAATGGAACACATGTTTGAAAGTTAAAAAGTATGAGGCATAATACTGAAAATCTGATGAGTGAACCACATCATTCTTTACATTGCTTATCTCTGGACTAGGCTACTGTGACGTGCACATGTGCCTCTCTTATTATTTATGTTTTCTAAGCACTGTGATTAGTGGCACATAACTAGTAAGAAGAGAAACTTATATTTTATCACATTATCTTTATTTTGTGTACATGTGGTTAGAGATCAGGAGGCCGTTCTCTACCACCACCATCACCCCACCGTGCAGATCCTGGGAACTGAAATCAGGTTTGGCAGCACGCACCATTACTTACTGAGCCATTTCAGCTCAGGCCAAGGAGTTGAAATTTGATATAAGTCTAATTAGGAGATAGAAGAATAAAGGGGATATGGAGCATTCATGGTATTAGAGAAGGCTTAAAAACATTTTTTCACTACTCTGAGAGAAACAATTGTACAGAACGGGTACTTGCTATGGTGGAATTTTGCCCATAGCAGTGAGTGGACTGGTTCCTTTCGTTCCTGAACGCACCACTAATACCCAGAAATTGCAGCTGTGCCTAGATAAGGGCGTTCATTCTAAGCATCCAGGGATTCCCTAACACATCTCACTATTTATTGTAATGCTGGGTGGGTTCCACGGGCTTCCTTATATTTTAGTAAAGGCAGTTTACATTGTAAAGGTACTATTTGAATCACTATCTCATGGCTCCTATAATTTATACACATACATTACATTACTTAATTTGAAGTTTCTAAAATAACCTTAATTGTATTTTCTCCTGGCAATACCTTGTCATTATCATTATCAGTACAAACTCAAGAATCACATTGAGATTCCTCATTGCCCTTCATTTCTTCTCTCCAAGTGGTCTATTTTCATGTCGTGTGTGTGTGTGTGTGTGTGTGTGTGTGTGTGTGTATACATGTGGGTGTGTGTGCATACTCTGGTTTCACATATGAGATAAAATATGTAATGTTTGTCTTTTTGCATTTAGCTTACTTTGCTTCACACAGTGATCTCCAGTCTGATTTGTTCTCCAGCAAGTGACATAATTTTGTTCTTTCTTATGACTGAGTAAAACTCCATTGAGTATGCATGCCGCATTTTCTTTATCTTTTCATTAATCTGTTGATGGATATCTATGTGCTTTTCTAACCTGTTTATTGCAAATAGTGCTGCAGCGAACATGGATAAACATGTGTCTCTGTGGTGTGCTGACAGTGACAGCCTGGTGTATATACAGGCAGAGTATATACAGCTGGATTATGTGATTGATCAGCTTTTATTGGGGAGAGTTTCACTGGTTTATTGTCCCACCAGTAGTGTATAAAAGATCTATTTTTTCCATACAACTCTTTCAGCATTTGTTTCTATTTAATTATACTTTATTTCTAAATTTATTTATTTTTATATGTCTATTGCACAAAGTGTTGGTTCATCCACAGATACCATATATTTTCAGTTTGTCCCTTCTTTCCTTTCTTCAGTCTCCTATTTCCATGTCACTTTTATACATCAGTGGTTTTACATATCTGCAAAAATTCTAGGATCACAAATTAGAAGTCTTTCTGAGGTTGGTTTATTTCACTTAATACAATAAGCTCTAGCTGTGTTACTTTTCTAGGAAATGAAATAATCTCGTGCTTCTTTATGATTAAATAAAATTTCCTTGTGAATCGCATTCTCTTTCTCCCTTCTTCCCTCCCTCTCTTCCTCTCTCCCTCCCCCCTCTGGCTCTGGCGTGTGTGTGTGTGTGTGTGTGTGTGTGTGTGTGTGTGTGAGTGTGTGAGTGTGTGAGTGTGTGAGTGTGTGAGTGTGTGTTTGCTATTTGACCATTGTTTCAGTTAGGCTGCCCAGCATCCAGCTATCAGTATATATCTGCCTCTCTCCCTCAATGATGGGGTTACAGAGAGATGCAACCATGCCCAGTCTTTATGTGGATGTTTAAGATTTGAGCTCAGAGCCTTGTACCTGCATAGTAAACGCTCATATCCAGAGAGCTATCTCCTCAGTCCATTCTATTATTGACAGACACTAAGTGGATTCTATAATATGGCTATTGTGAATAATATACCATAATAAACATGGAAGTGCAAGTATCTCTGTGGTATGTTCATTTTGAGCCTTTTGGATGTATATCCGGGAGCGGTATATATAATTAGGCCAGTTTACTGGTAGCCATGCTGACAGAAATTAGGTGTAATCTCAATATAGTCTTGATATACATGTCCTTGATGCTATTCAAAGTATTCTTATTGGTGGCTTCCAAGTTCTGATTTGTTCAGATTAGTGAGGACTTCGTTTTGATTTTTGATTCTTTCAAACTACTAAATATTTTAATTATTTGTGAATCAGTTGTTAAATATTTGTAATGCCATCTCTCCCTTAATCCGTGCATAGAATCAACAGGTTCCAAGCAGTTACAGAGTTACCATAAGGCTACATTTTCCCTGCTAATAAAATGACCTAGTTAGGTATATCAACACACACCAATCAATTAAATAACAAAAAGAAAGTCACAGAATGCAAAAATAGTTGTAAAATTAAAAAATGGTCATATGATAAACAAATGTCCATACTTACAAGGTGCCATCATTTCCATCAGTTTCTGTCAATTGACCCATTTAGTCCTCTGTGAGACTGGCTCACCTATGATCCCATTGTTCAGAGCAGAAAACTGAGGTATAGAATGATTGAAAAACTTACAGGTTTTTGGGGTTTTATTTTTGCTTGTTTGGTTGATTTTTTTGAGACGTGGTCTCTCTACCTTGTCCCAACTGTCCAGGAACACACTATGTAAACCAGGCTGGCCTTAAATTCACAAAGGTCCAACTGTCTTTCCTTCCTGTGCTGGAATCAAAGTTGGCACACCCAGCACAGTTTACCCACATACTCCTTAATAAACGTCTGCTTCCAGAGCCAAGCTTTCAATTTTTTCACTCTAGTCTCTATTATAAAAACTGGTAAAATTCACAAGCGTATCAAGTTAATAAAATTCCAAAAGAAATGAGCCAAGTGATAATATGGTAAAAAAATAAATTCAATAAATAATCATATAATAATGCCAGCACTGTAGAATATTTAGAAATATGAATAAAAATGTATCCAATGGCTTTCTTAAGTCAGCAAAATAAATAAGACAGTTAACTTTATAGATGATGGGAAGAGTAGAGATATTTCAGAGGCTGTTGGAAAGCAAATCATTAAGCTTGAGAAAGCTGTTGAGTAGAGCTGAAGAGCTTCTGAACCATAGTTCATTTCTCTTTCAGGTAGAAATTTCAATCTAGAAAAACTACCTCATAGAAAATAACCAAACAAGAAGGAAGCAGATGATATCAACATGTTTTGTCATTGGTTTAGACCAGTGCTTCTCAACCTTCCTAACGCTTTGACCCCTTATACGGTGCCTCATGTTGTATTGAGACCAACCATAAAATTATTTTGGTAGTTACTTTATAAGTGTAATTTTGCTACTGTTATAAACCATAATGTAAAGATCCATGGTTTTTGGATGGTCTTAGACAACCTCTGTGAAAGGGCCATTCCACCCCAAAGTGTTGAGACCCATATGCTGAGAACCACTGGTGTAGACAGTAATGGAAATTCAATAACAACTCAGCTGTAATGCAAAAGGAAAACAGTTCCACAAGGTATGGTCTCCTAAGACACAGAAAATCAAGTAAAGCTGGAGTGTTGTCCTCATATACAAATATGTGGGTCAGGAAAATAAATATGAATATAAAGAAAACCTCTAAAATAATATAGACCCTCATAGAACCCTTAGGGGAAAAGGTGTGTGTGTGTGCGTGCGCGTGTGTGCGTGTGTGTGTGTGTGCGTGCGTGAGTGTGTTTGTGTGTGTGTGTGTGTGTTTCAAAGCCTAGAAAACTCGTAGATGTTAGAATTGAGACTTTATTGTTGTTGTTTGTCTCTTTTTTATTCTTATGCTACTTACCCTGTCATGGCTTGCTCTCCTGTCTATGACAAAACAAAGGAAATCAACAAGGGAATGTATTTCAGAAACGGATGTTTCTCCTAAATGGAATTACACGATATGTCTCCAACACAACCCTGTGTGGAACACCATCTGAGAACAAACACCAGGCCAAGATGCACAAGGCAAGAAGAAAAAGCAAATGCACATAAGGTCAGGAAAAATCGCCTGAGCATTCATTCTACTTGGCTGAGACGCGCTTAGAAAGCAGCCCCACCCATAGCCAGCCACAAATGGCCTGCCAAATGAAAAAGCAAAGTCGCAGCATATGCTGGAAATGTTGCTGTTTTCGTGATATGCAGAAAGACATTTTCTTTGATATATTCCTTTTTTTTTTTACTACTGAGAACTCAGCCTGCCATTTGCTGTGATTTCTCTCAGACTTTTTCTGGGCAAATTTTCCATTTTCTTCTCACCCTGCTCAGTGATCTTCAGCATCCAAGCTGAATGTGTCTGTTTGATATTTCAAAAATATACTTGCTTCGGCACAGCCTCTATTTCCAGCAGGCCCCTCCGCAGCCTCGGCACCGCCACTGCCGCTTACCATTTCCTGGAGGCTCTACATATAGTCCGATTTGTTTCAGTTGCTGCTACTGTGAATATTAAAAATAGACTTTGGAAAGAAAACATGTAGAACCCTCCGTGCTGTACATTTCTCCGAGAAACACAACACTGCATAATTTCCCAAATGCAACCCCATTTCCATCTCTCCAGCAATTTGGCAGTTCTCAAAAGGTTACCGCTCTGAATTTGTTTTCTTTGTAATCTTGCAGGCCATTTGTTCTGTCTTAAAGCTGAAAATCTATGTAAGAGCCTGACCTCCGTCTGCCATACGCCAGTAGATTTACCCTTTTCCTGCTTTTCCCCCTACCCTGAAATGAGAAAAAGAATGCAATTCATGATTTGCTAAAATGGCATATGGGTTAAATGTTTAAAGTCAAAATCAAGGGGACTTCAAACCTTAGGTAGGATTTAATTTACCTGTTATGCCTCTGGGGACTGCCTTTTTTTTTTAATTAAAAAAAATTTAAGGATGAAAATATCTTTCTAAATTCCCAAGCCACATTTAAAAGAAAAAAAATCTTATATCTGAAAGGAAAGGTACAGTTAATTTGCCTGGACTGGTAGTTACCTTGCCCTGAAGGTAATTTCACTTTTATTTTAATGACCACATAAAAGAGAGTGATTATAAAATAACTAAACAAAAACCAAAAAAAAAAAGCCCTATATACCAAATAATAGTAAGAAAAGTACTTAGGTGACAGTTAAGTCTCTGCATGTCTGGCCAAGTCCTACTTATTTGTTCATAGTTCTCTTTCTCCAGAGAATTCAACATCACACTACCTTCCATGGGTCCAAAAGAGCCCTCAAGGCAAGCTCTCCCTGCTGTAGAGATTTTTTTTCCCTTTAATAGTAAGACATACGATGAACACTCTCAAAATAATTAGAAAATAGTAAGTGCTAAATCACGTGGCTCCCTGTGCATTTTGGGGAGGACAGAGGGCTGCTGGGTTGAGAAGTATTGATGCTTCAGAAGGAAGTGAGGAGAGAGGTAGGCGTCAGAGTGGAAAGACAAGAAGAATGCAGGGAGATGGTGGCTGGGCATAGCACAGTATGCCAGACAGAACAACACTCTGGCAAAGCCAAGAGTGGATGAGGCGAACGGTGGAAGCCTTGGTATGAGAACGCGGCTGAGGGTGTAAGTCCAGACTCCATATAGTAAACCCTGGGGACAGCCACTGGGGCTCCTCTAAAGGCAGTGCTGCTATAGAAAGAACAGTTTGGGTTGTTTGTCAGCAAATAGGACCTACACTAACTCACACCATATTCCTCGGTGAAAGAGAGGCTTTTGAGGAAGGCTTCAAAGCAGGTCCAAGAGAACTCTCCTGATCCTCTGGCTTTCAGTGGTTCCATGTAAGGGACAGAGTTGGAAAACAGGAGCTGTGGTGGCATGACTAGGAATGGTCCCAACAGACTCTTGTGTTTGAGTGCTTGGCCCATAGGGAGTGACACTATTAGGAGGTGTGTCCTTTTTTGGAGGAAGTGTGTCACTGTGGAGGCGGGCTTGGGTGTCTCATATATGCTCAACTCCACCCAGCTTCCTTCTACTGCCTACAGATCCAGATGTAGAACCCCCAACTCCTTCTCCAGCACCATGTCTGTCTGCCCTCTGCCATGTCCCACCATGGTGATAATGGACTAAACCTCTGAAGCTTATCATGTGACTGGTTCTTGTATGCATATTGAAGCACTAATCTCCAACATTACAGAAACCAACTACAGTTGAAGATAAGCCAGCCCCAATAAAATGTTTTCTTTTATAAGATATATATATATATATATATATATATATATATATATATATATATATATATATTGTGGTATCTCTTCACAGCAATAGAAACCCTAACTAAGACAGGTGGAGGTGTGGATTGTGCATTTGATCCTTGTCTTTATGGAATTCAGTACTCTTAGACTTACTTTCAGCAAAACCCATGCATCATGTCTATAGCAAACTTAAAACTTCACCTCAAGATTTATGAAAAACTTTAAGAAGGATGTCACCATCAACAAATGGATTAACTGTGAACAGAAGCTGGTCTCATTCCTGGCTGGTGTTGTCTGTTTATCCATGTAGGTGCATGTATACATGCATGCAGTCATACGCCATTCTCAGGTCAGATGCACACATCACACTGTTCTTAATCAGCCAGTTTCTGCCTCCCAGAACCCTATGCTTTCGAGGCCAGGAACCGCTTTACCTCTCGCCCCACCCCCGCTCCCCCAATGAAGTCTTTGCCACACTATCTCTCATTATTCCGCGCCAGAAAGGTCTGGCCTCTGCTTCTGCTTCTCATTTGTCAAGGTCCACTTCGAGATATTCTGCTGAGTCTTTCTCGAGTTGCTTCAGACTAAAGTCACCCCTGTCCTCTGCATCCTACCAGAGCTGTGTCCCCTGCTCTGTGATCCATCTTCCACACTTGTCGGGCTCAGCAAACCTGACTTGCAGGCAGAAGTGAGCCAGGGCTTTGCTGACTGCAGCCTGGTGTGGATTAATGTTGAGGGAGCTCACATTCACTAACAGGCCATCGGGCTTTGCAGGCAATTTCATAATTTATAGAAGTCATAGCCCTGCCCCTGTAATATAGAGTGGTGGCGCTGTGCATACAAATAAGAGCCTGCAAACTAAATCAAGCCACAGAATCCTTGGAGGCCGTGTATGTGCCACTTGGCCAGGGGGACTTGGGGAAACAAACAGTAAACAGTTAAGAGGGGAGAATATATCTGTCTGAACTCCACCACACACATGGCTCTGCATGAGCAGTGCTCTGGGGAGCACAACATTTCATGCATGTACACATAGCAGGTGAAGAAAACAAGCAGGTAGAAGTGAAAATGTGGCTGGCGATCATCATGAACGTCCTGTTGTCTCTTAAAATAAGGTTTGCCGTCCTAACATGGGACCACAATGGACGGCTGTTAGAGCAAAGGTGCAGCCCTGCTCTGGGTCACATCCACAAAGACTGGTTCTGAAATGGTCATCTGTTCAATTCTTAAGACAGACTCCTGTCTCTCAAAGGTTTGACAGGTTTGTTTTTCTGTTTGTTTTTAGAACAATATTGTGGGTATGATATATGGGAATTTTTAATGATTTATTTCATTCAAGCTTGCAAAAATAATTGAACTATAAGAGTGCCAACATCTTTAAAAATTTGAAACATGCTTTGTATGAATTTGTATACTAATAAAATTTATGATTTTTCAATAAAAGAAGGAGGAATATTCCAATCTGTGTATTAAAGTATTTAGGGGTAGTAAGGAATCTGGGTAATAAAGAAGGGAAGGGAAGCCTTTAGCATCACCTAACTTGGATACATACATACATACGTGCCTGTACATGTAGTTGTTATACATATTTGTGAAGTATGATAATTCAATACATGGATTCATGTATAAACTGGAAGTTGGGTATGTAGTGCATATCCACCCCTAAGGAAACAGAAGCAGGAGAATCAAGAATTCAACACCATCTTTAGCTGCATTACAAATCCAAAACCAACTCTTGCTTTATGAAACCCTGTTCCTAAACAAGCAAACAAACAAACAAACAAATAAATGTGTCATCTGGAGGATGCAAACAGAAGAAAATTGATTTTAAACTCACAATTGGGAAAGATCTTATGAGAAGGGGGTAAAATTTTAAAAAGCACAGAAGCCTCTTTTTGAGAGCAGGGCAGGGAAAGCACTGGCCTGCAGGAAAACTAATCACAAAAGGCAGCAGCTCGGGAAGGGGAGTCTGCACTCACAGAAGTGTCTCCTGAGCAGACAGCTTTCCACAGGGCGCCGGGATGTGTAACCCGTACATCGTTCCTCTTATCTCTTTAATCTCATCTCTTTTACACTCAGCCAAACATCCACACCTCTGCACCTGGAGATAGGGCTCTAATCTTCTGACCTGAATCACCTGGCTCAATACTAATTCAGAGCCGTGCCAAATGAAGAGCAGTCAGGGCTCCCCCATGGATTCTACATGTTGAAGTACATCACCTAGCAACTCCATGTATTCTGTGTGGCAAACAAGTATAGCCTTGGGGAAATCAGACTTTATGCTAGCAACATAAGGCAAAGATTGTACCAACAGTAACCAAGAAGGTACATGTCAGTCTGGTGCAAGCAGGTACCTGGAAGCTGCCCCACACCCTTGACTTTTACCAGAGATAGTAGATGCACCACAGTTCCTCAGGCAGGTCAGTCAGGGGTCTAGTTTGTGCTAGCTAGGAGTGGAGTTGGGGATGATGAAGGGGAAGGACAAATCAAGTCAAAAGACTGAATCATCTTTTAGAAATGATATAGTCTTTACAGACTAATAATAAACAGCTAGCTGACAGGATTAATATCATTGAAAATCAAAAGTTACCTAAAAACATTAATACTATTGAAATGAGTAACATTAATTTGACAGACAATACTGAATCCATGTCAAAGGATACTGAGAAATTATCTGAAAGTATACTATTGAATTTGACAATCAAAACTTATTAAAATGTTATGATAGGTTAGCAGATAGACTATCTCTCCAGAATGGCAATCTGCATGCTATCCAAATATTATTCAAGGATGAGGTGTTATCTTTAAAGGATAAACTTCAGACCTTGGAATAACATGTGCAGAATGAGGACCAGAGACTAGGTGCCTCTATGAAATCACTAGAAATATATATAAGCCAGGAAGTTCATGCTTTACAAAAGACAGTAGTAAAAAGATTTGAAATAACTAAGGAAATTATTGGAGCTGATGAGCAGGGAAAGAAGGCACAAGGACAGGATTCAACATCGCCAGTAGCTGTCAGAGGTGGCTTACCCAGGCTTTTAGCTTCCTACCCTGTAATCTATTATAGTAAAGCATCAAGTTCTAAAGGCCCAAAAGGATCCAAAGAAGGTAGATGGATATCTATAGGAATGAATGATATAAAAAAAAATTAAGCAAGCAATTGTAACTTCCGGCTTGGGGTCCCCATTTGTTAGGGTGATGGTAAATACATGGACTTCTAGCATTAAAGCCATGCCACATGACTGGCTTCAGTTAGTTTCAGCAGTCCTGGATGATGGGCCTCAACTGATAGTTCAGTGAAGATGCTAAAACTTTAGAACAACAGAGAAAGCCCAAAGGCCTTGAGACTTCCCAAGATCAAATTCTTGGTGAGGGCACTTATGCTGACTCACAGGCTTAAAATCTTTAAGATGAACAAATCTTGTCCCTATGCCACAAAGCAAACTTAACTGCTTGGGACAGGATTTAAGAATCAGGAAAACAAATGATATACCAGGGTTAAACAAGGCCCAAAAGAACCATTTAGTGACTTTTACAAAGATAACTAAGGCTGTACAAATAAGAATAACAGACCCAGATGCAAGAGTAGTACTTATTGAATCTCTGACTTTTGAAAATACCAACTGAGACATTTGACTATAATACTGAATCTTGGGTAGGAGAGGCAATTTCAAAAGGAATGAGAAAACATCAAGATGCCACATGTTTTATTTGTGGTAGAATATGACACATCTGAGAAGGGGTTGTAGACAAGGAATTCCTAGGAATAATATCTCCTCTGGAAATGACAAAGATAGGAGGACTCAGTCTTCAGGTATATGTAGAAGGTGTGGCAAAGGCTGACATTGGATCAATAAATGCAGATCAACAAAAGACAGACAAGGCAACCGTATACCATTGGGAAACTCCTTGGGGGGGCTTCTCGCAGGCCCCCAAGTCAAAAGTGATCCAGTCATTCCCAGTCACTGTGGAGGACTTGTCTCACCAAGAAAATTTTAAAAAAATCTAGAGTTTTCAGAAAAAAAAATACTGTTCTAAATGATGGAAAAACATGGAGGATAAATAAAAAATTCTAATAGGGAATATTAAATAGGAAACATATACTCTTGCACACTTTTATAAATGATCAGAGACCAAAGCAAAGAGTGCGTATAAATGGCGGTATAATTGTGAGTTTGATAGACGTGTGTGCAGACATGAGTATCATTACTTCAAAATCTTGGCATCCAAATTGGCCTTTTCTAGGGGCAGATATTCATTTACTAGGAATTATAATGCTTTATCAAGAGAAACAAAGCACAAGATGGGTTAAATACATAGGACTAGAAGGACAGAGAGGAAAGCTGAGGCCATATGTGGCTAATATTGCAGTGAATTTATGGGGTCATGACCTGCTGCAGCAATGAAATACCCAGATTAACATTCCTGCAGTCCCAGAACCTCATAATTCTTGGAAGGATGTTATAAGGTACTATACACAAAGGTCACCAGTCATTCAGACTGTACAAAAACATAAAACAACTAGCAAACCTTTAGAAGTACCAATACCCGTACCTTTAAAATGGTATACTAAGAAATCAATATGGGATAAACAATGGCCATTAACAGAAGACAAACTGCAGGCTTTGGAACAGCTGGTACAGGAGCAACTAGATGCTCACCATATTGAATAATCAATCAGCCCTTGGAATTCTCCTGTATTTGTTGTTTAAAAAAAGTCTGGCAAATATAGAATGGTGACAGATCTAAGAGCTGTCAACAAGGTAATTTATCCTATGGGCCCTCTACCATCTGGAATTCCTCTGCCTTTTCTACTACTAAAAGGATGGCCTCTCATAGTTATTGATTTAAAAGATTATTTCTTCACTATACCTTTACAAGAAAAGGATAGAGAAAAATTTGCCTTCACAGGGCTTACTTATAATAATTCTCAGCATACTAGGAGATATCAGTCTTTCCACAGGGAATACTCCATAGTCCCACCTTATGCCAATAGTTTGTAAGTGAGCCATTGGAAAAAATAAGTAAAAAATTTCCTAAATCTATAATTTTCCATTATATAGATGACATTTTGCTATCTGATTCAAACATAGATACTTTAGAAAGAATGTTTGAAGAAGTAAAAAAAGTTTTGCCAAAATGGGGTTTACAATTACTCCAGAAAAAAAATACAGAGAGGAGATTCTGTCAATTATCTAGGTTATAGAATAGTTTTCCAGAAAATTAGAACACAAAAGGCACAAATTAGGAGAGACCAGTTGCGGACTCTTAATGACTTTCAAAGATTGTTAGGAGGCATTTTCAGTCTACGATCAACTATTAGGATAACACTGATTTAATAATTCATTTAAGCAAAACCTTAGGTGGTGATGAATTTGAATAGTCCCAGGGAATTAAGAGCTGAAGCGAAAAAGGAATTACGATTGTTGAGGGGAAATTACAGGAGGCACATGTAGATAGGGTGAATCTAAATCTTAATTATATTCTAGTCATATTGCCTCCTAGAATTTCTCCTACAGAAATTTTAATGCACAGGAACAATATTATCTTAGAATGGATCATTTTGCCACATAAACCAAATCACTGAGTTAATTATAAAAGGTAAATTGAGACTTCGTCAATTAGTAGGTTTAGACCCAGCACAGATCATAGTGCCTTTTACTACTAATGAAGTAAAAAAAAGTTATGGGAAAGCAATGAACCATGATAAAGAGCTTGTGCTAATTTTTTGGGAGAAGTTAATAGCAATTATCCCAAAAGTGATAGACTTAACCTTATAAAGAGAACTTCTTGAATTCTTTCTCGAATTGTATAATGATGCTCCAAAACCTGAAACCTGTACATTTTATACTAATACAAATAAATCAGGGAAGGCAGGTTACAAATCAGAAGATTTAAGTAAGGTGGAAGAAAGCCCTTATAATTCTGTCCAGAGGCAGAATTAGATGCTATTCCTGTGGTACTAAGGGATTCTAAAGAACCTCTCAATATAGTTACTGATTCACAATATGCAGAAAGAGTTGTCTTGCATATTGAAACCACTGAATTTATACCCTACAACACAGAATTGACTTCATTATTCATACAGATTCAAGACATGATCAGGAATAGGCTTTGTCCCATATATATACAACACACATTCAATCCCATACAGGTCTGCCAGGTCCTCTAGCACAAGGTAATGCAGAAATTAAATAATTACTGATTGGAAATGTGTTGAAGGTCTCATAATTCCAAAAGAAACATCACGTCAATAGCAAAGGTTTAAAGAAAGAGTTTTCTGTTACATGGCAACAAGCTAAGGAGATTATAAAGAGATGTCCTACTTACTCTTTTTATAACCAAATACTGTTACCTGCAGGGACTAACCCAAAGAGTATCCAAAGGAATGAAATCTGGCAGATGGATGTGTTCCACTTTGCAAAATTTTCCAAATTAAAATATCTATCTCAGACCATTGACACTTATTCAAGTTTTTAGTGGGCAACTGTCTTAAACTCAGAAATGGCTGATTCAGTATTCACACATTTATTAGAGTTTCTGGCCATCATGGGTATACCTGCACAAATAAAGACAGATAATGCTTCAGCATAGGTCTCTAAGAAAACAAAACATTTTTTTGCTTATTATAATATAAATCATATTGCAGGTATACCAGACAACCCTACAAGTCAGGTAGCTGTAGAAAGATCAAACTTAACTATAAAGGATATGTTAACAAACAGAAAAGGATGGAAAATCCCAGAAATAGATTACATAATTTTTTATTAACCTTGAATTTTCTTAATGCTAATGAGAAAGGGACAACAACAGCAGAGAGACATTGGATAATAGAAAAGTCTTCTGAATTAAATCAACCAGTGTATTTCAACGATGTGTTGACCTCACAATGGAAGCCAAGAGATGTGTTATGTTGGGTAAGATGTTTTGCTCTTGTTTCTGCAAGAGAAGAAAAACTATGGATACCATCACAATTAGTAAAGATTCACTTTGAAAAAGAGAAATCTCTTGAGAAAGAGAAATGACAAATGACAGTTCATCCACAATGGTGACACCCATGCAGATGGTAAGGAAACCATGTAGGGTTGGAGCAGGGTTCTGCTCTTGTCTTTACAGAAAAATATGTATCTTCAAAAATTCAAGAGACCCTGGATGTTTGGATGCCGACAGAAGGAAAAATAACTATCCAATAAGGATCATCAAGAAAAAGGAATATGACTTGTGAGGACAGGTGATCAAAACATATATATATATATGAATGACTTTGGAGCTGGACAATGGCTCTGTCCTCTAAATCCACACATGTTGTTAAAAAAATTCCTAGTTTCTGTCTCATGTCAAGAGCCATCTGGTATGGAACAGAAAGAAGAAAGAATTTAGAAAAAAATTACTTTTTATATCTATTTTTGTCTCTATCATACTTTTTTGAATATATAAGTATGTATATGTCTTTATAAATAATGTTTAAGTTTTCCACAATGAACAATGAATTTTCATGCAGTAAGCTTCCACTTTTCCAGGAAGAAGATAGGGTCCCACAACAACAACTCCACCTGGTTGATATGATGTCATAATGCTGATAGCGCTACTATAAGACCTGTTTTAGGTACCAGCTGCTCAAGATGGTTCCAACTTGGTTAGCTGAAATGGTGCACTTTTTTACAATATTCTGGCCAGAACTCCAAATAGGAATCTCAGAAAAACCATACCAAATACTCAGAGACTATTTGCAATTATACCAGACAGTAATCTCAGAACTTAACCATCATTTTACTTTCACAGGATCCCATAGAAAAAAAATTGCCCCCATGAGAGCTGGAAATAATTCTATAAGACAACATTCCCTCTCCCAACAGTTTGTCCTCAGGGTTAGGGACATCATTTAGGGGCTGATTATAATTTGTATAGAGTTGGGGGTTGGGGAAATTATGTAGAATCAGGGATCTCTTTGAAAAAAAGAAAGGAAATTGGATGGAATAATAGATTAGTGTGAGCTTACTCACATTAATACTCACTTTTGAGCTATTATTGACAGGCAATTTACATTGGTATATATTCTTGTATATTCATACAAGCTTAAATTATATTGAATATGTTCCTATTTTGTCTACAATATTGGTATATCTAGGCAAAGTTATTTTGTCATATTGTATGCATACATGTTTCTACCTCTGCCTAAGACATTTTGTATATTGATACAATTTTAGAATATATTTATCATATTGCGACATACATTTCTACTTCAAGTAGAGGTAGAAATCAAGATACTTAAACATTGCTTACATTTTGAGATCATTGTCCTCATTTGTTGCACAGTTCTTTAAAGATTGTTTAATATTCTAATATGAAGTCTTAGTCTTTAAGTTATATAAGTATTAAAATTCATAGGTCAATAGTCATCCATGTTTGTCATACTTATAGTTAGACTAATCAGGTTCTTTAGATATACAGAGTTTGTATTCTGCATAGATAGGTAATCTCCAACCACTTCTAAAAGCTGTAGAATATGGCATTTAAATAATTTAGGGTTCTGTTGGCATAAGGCATAATTGCTCCTGGCAGTGCCTAGCTATTCCCGAAAGAATGTTGAGCACTGAAGACAACCCACTTAGAGCTTGTTTTCTTCTTGACAAAACTGGTCCTGGGGCAAGGAACTACCAGTGCATTGACCACTGATAAGATGCACGCTATCTGGACAGGACAAGCAAGATAACAAGAAAAAAGACTGTCAAATCTTGCCAAGACAGGGTAAGGTGGCTTTGAAAACTTTTCTGCCTCTGAAAATGGTCTGTCAGTTACTCTAGGTCTTAGCCAAAGTTGCTTGCTTCAATGTTACAAATGAGACTTTGGGTGATTGCCCAGATTGTAGTTGTCTCTGTCATTTGTTGCACATTTTTTCCGTTGCTTGATTGCACTTCCTGCTTACTCAAGTAATGTTATTTCCCTTCTCAGATCTTCTTTGGGGTTGAAGACTAGATAGTTGTAGTGACTTTCCTCTCATGACTTGGCCAAGTTATTTATTATATAAGACTTAAACTCATTAGAATAGGATAATTATTGAAACATTTATTACATGTTTCTTGCTTGATATTGTTTATGCTGGTTGTAATTTTTATACCTAATTTTATATATATATATATATATATATATTATACCTAATATTTGTTCTTATTGTATATAACTTTATATTAGACTTAGAACTTTCTTATTTAAAGGAAAATGGAAGGTACTGCAGGAATTTCTACTATAAGTAGCCTTTAAGTTACCCGCCCACTTGAGTGTGGCCTCTTATACTATATATGCTAAGTGTAAAGCATGCATCCAGCCTCTTTTCTGGCTGTGGGGTTCAGTTCCAACAGAGAATTGTGATCTGTGAGTCTACCCCTAAAGAAATAACCCTCTATTATACTCAATTCTGAGCTAATGTGGGATGTCTTTTCTTCTTCATACTGCAACCATATTAATGGGCAGAACTGTATTCTCTGCATAGCAAGAGACTATTTTGGAGACAGTTGGTAAAAACTATACATCTTTATTATTAAATCCCAGAGTTATCAAAATTAAAAGCAAAACTTACAGAATAAGACTTAACAAAACTACCTAGAAGCAACAAAGGAAGTAAAAAAGGAACTAGGCACAGGACAGTTATAAATGAATGAACACAGGAAGGATGGGGGGGCAGTGAGAATGAGTTGAAGATACCAGGCGGAGGGTCTGCCATTACTTTGATCTCTCACAAGTGCCCAGTAAATGAATAGTGGGACAAGAGTCTAAACTCCACTGTGTGCTTAAGAGTCATCCTGTCTGTTGGCGCTGTTTCTTTCTTCTTCCTTAGCCTCTTTATCATCATCCTCGATCAACTCCTGCTGGTCATCCCCAACCTTCATTGTTGTCATCATCCAGCAGGTCACTGTCCTCAGAAGCGTCCGCTACACCTGCCTCAGCCTCCACCTTCACGCCACTCCCATCTTTCTTCGTAGACGTGCTACTCCGTTCCTCTTCACACATTTCAATCTTCATGTCTCTTGGGGACAAGAAGGACAAGGCTGCTTGTTTGTATTGTTCTTTTTCTTTTATTTCCAGGTTTTCCAGCAGAGAATCCACTTTGGTTTTATCTGAGTCGGCTCCTTCTTAGCACCTTGAAGGTAATCACCTTTCAGCTTTCCAGACTTAGAAGAAGCTCCCCATTGTCCTCTCTCTGAATTGAATCCACTTTTGCCCCTTCATGAGGTGTTTGCCAACACATGCTGTCATTCAGAAGGCACCACAGTTTGAACAATGGGAGGAGGAGGAACACGTGGTGATACCTGTACACTCTGTCATAATAAACTCATTGAAAGCCATAGTCCAAGTCACGTGAAGAAAAGGGTAGAGGGGATGGAGAAGGGTGTACTGACTGTCTGGTACCGACTGGGACATCTCTGCTGCAGGTCATTTCACACTTGTTTTCCTCGGTTTACACTTTGCTCTGTAGTCAGTTTAGTATCTAAACCCTGGGCAACAATCATTCTGCCATTCTCTCTAGCTACTGCAGCTCAAGCATTCTCTCATTAATATAGTAGACAAAGTCAAAGCCCTTGTGCGCAGAGCAACCCACAATTTTGCCACACTCTGAAAAGACTGACACCACATTAGACTTCTTGAACACAGCTAGAGTGTTGAGATTCCCAATGAATACATAGAGACTCATGAATCGAGGATCTGTCTTGTTGGTAACATTGATGGCCTTCTCCTTTTATAAAAAGGTTTCTCAGAAAGCTGAAAATGTACCTGTAGATTTAAAAATAAAATATCACAAGAGGAAGGAAAGAGAGAAAAGACTGCCTCTCTTCCTGAAGTTCTACGCCAAGACACTGAAGTAGACAGACAAGTAGACAGCACATATTGTATGGTCTCCGTCTCTTCACAAAATGCCTTTTAAAGAATTGTTTAAATGATTTTTTCTAGAATTATATTTTCAAGAATCTTTTGGGATTTTAGACCACAGGAGTTTTGATCTTTCAGGACTTCAAAATGTGAGATTGTGGCATTCAAGATAGTAGCCCCTAGACTTAATAGCAGAAATCTAGGTTAAACTTAGAGCGAAGATGTGCGATGAAGTAGTGTGACGCTAGGTGTAGGGACAGATGAAGGGTATTGTTGGGGGGTATTTGATCACACTGTGAACCCTGAGTGTGCATTTGTGTTAATTAAATTAAATTAACCTTGGTTGAGGAGGCTGTATTAGCAAGTTGTTGACAAAAAGTAATCTTACAGTCTCAGAGGGCATTGGGAGAGAAAGGGAGACACTGGAAGTAGTAGGGTGGTGTTTGGAATGACACAGCTTATTTTGGCTTGGCAAAGTGGAAGCATCAGTCTTTCGGAGAGGCCAGCATGGAGGTTAGGTTACAACCTGGCCTCTCTGAGCTCTCAGGTTTTTACTCCAGCCTTTGAATGTTGAGTCTTCTTTATTAATAAAATGATAGAGGTTTAATTAAAGCTACTTTTAGAGACAGCAACAGAGCCAGTGTCTGCAGGGAACAGGATTCCTGCCAGGCTGCGGCCTGAGCGGCCAGGCCACTGCTAGGGAAGCAGGTGGGCAACTGTAGAGTTGCAATTGTTGGGTGAAATAGCAGTAGATTACAGCTCGGCGCTGTCCATATATTAAAACAACCGTGTATTATTCGAACATGCTGGAGATGAGAAGAAACTAGACTGGGCTCCTGCCACAGGCTCAAAGACATACACAGACACTTCTAGATTTGAACAGGAGCAGAGATCACCTCATGTTCTTTTGAATTCTGTGGGTCCCTCATTTGATCCAATAGTAATAGGACTTGGCGGAACTGAACACACAAAGGATGATGTGTCAGGATTTCAGCTCATTGCTGGGCACTGAACATGTCGGTTTTTCTACTCACATGAAAGGAGAAACTGTGGCTGTAGGCAAACAAGAAAATTAACCTGAGAAATTGGTCAGCTGCTAGGCCAGCAGTTCTCAACCTGTGGGTCATGACCATCAGAAAACACATACTTCCAATGGTTTTAGAAACTGAGACTTGGTAGCAAAATTACAGTTATGAAGTAGCAATAAAAATAAATTTATGGTTGGGGATTTCTAAGACCAGCAGAAATATGTTTTTTCTGATGGTCATGACCCACAGATTGAGAACCACCGTTCTACGCATACAAGGCCTTTCTTGTTCTAGTACTTCCTTCAGAAAAAAAAATGATTAGTATAATCAAGTATGACACCATTTAATAGCAGGAAATTGAGACTTGAATTATTGCATGGTGCGCAGCCGGCCGTTGCAATGTTGGCCTAGTGATGGGGTTGCTGGACCTCTGAGTCGCTCTGAGAGAGATGATAACTCTCACTGGTCCAGCTCCAGACTAGCCTTGGTCCAGGGGAAGACTGCTTTGAGTAGGTGAAGCTTGAATAACAGCTTTCTCTCATGCTCCTTAGGGTGGTAGAAAGTGGTAGCTACTCACTGTTCATTTCCTTTCCGTAAGCTCTTTGGTTTGGTGAAACTGAAATGTCACTGAAAAGACCATGGTATTTCACTAGAAGTCCTGGGAATCGAAGGCATGTGTGTTGATCTCAGTTTGGAACACAAAGCAAACACATCTTTGGATACTAGAACTCTAACTTAGGTAGGTGAATCTAAAAACCATGTGATTCCCATTATAATCGACTAGCACCCTACTTAAGCATTTATAACCAGGTAAGAGTAAAATGGATTTCAAAATTGTAATTTCCCCCCCAGGAGATGTTGAAATTAGATGGCTGACAAAACCATGGGCCTCAAGCGACACCCAAAACTGTGAAACTTTGCTTACCAAAACTGTATCCACCATTGACATTATTCATAGGAAAGTTCGGGAAAACTCTAGGAAATTTCACCACAGTCTTTCGTATTTAACAATTGTGAGGCATATTTTTCTTTTCTGGAAATTCAATCAAACATGAGAAACATAACAACTTCGTATTAACGACTATCATAGCCAAACCAGTATTTCCCTCAGGATCCGAAAGGAAAGACTAGCAGTTAACAATACATGACACAACTCCCACCCTCGGCAAAGCAATATTTCAAAACTAAAATTATATTGTAATTAGCCTTTCAAAAATGTGAACAATTCAATATAGGAGTCCATTAATAATCTAACTCTGCTGCAAAGCATGTTCCTCCCACACATGTAACTTAATTAAACTCGGCTTCTCATTCCGACCGTCAGACAGTCACGACGAACAGGTGGCTCCCAGCTTGGAGACAATGGGAAGCTGGGTCTAGCTGTGACTTCGCGCACACAGATGAGATTATCTAAATGTCTTCCCTGTTCTTTATTCTGGCCATTTCTACTTCAAGCCCAGATTTGCTTCTCTTTTAGAGGATTTAAAGTTCAAATACTAGCTCGGACAATTTAATGAAGAGTAAATGTAAGCTTCTATAATTGTTGGGGCCATTTTTCATACAAAGATCTTTTCAAAAATCATACTGTCTTATGAAGGTGGGAGGTTGGGAGAGTGCTAAGAAAATTACATGCTAGATAGTATAGTTTCCAGAGCACTGATCGAGGGTTGCAGTCAAAGGCAGAGATCTCTAAGAATCGTCTCTCCATTCTCCAGTGTGCTATAGATCATGCATCGTAGATTCAAAACCCTGGAGAAGCAGGGGATGGCTGGAATGAGGACTCTACTAGACTCTACTACGTGAAAGGATGAGAGGGGTGTCGCTAACTGGAGAGAGATGCCTTGTGTGTGGGTGGGGGTGGGGCAACTTGGACTCCACTCTGCCAAGTCCTTCACCAGGGCAGCTTGGAAGAAGCATTTTCCATTTTTAGTTAAAATCTAAGGTTATAATTACTATCTTTAAAAATTGTCTGCTGATTAAAAGTCTTAAGTCACATGGGTCAACCCAGATACACAGGCCTAGAACTATCTTTGAAGACCACTGTTAATCAGGGTGCAAACCTGCTTTGCCTCTTAAGAAGTGAGATGTTTTAAGTTGCCAGTCATATATGCCTTGGTATAAACCTGTAATCTAAAAGGAGACTCTGAAGAGGGAAGGTGCCTTGTCACTAAGTGAGAAGAATCCGTGCAAAGGTGTAATCCTCAGTGCTGACAGGAGAGGGGTCCATTGTAACTGAAGGATAAAAAGCACGGTTACATCAGAGAAGACACTGGAGAGAAGGCAAGGCTGCACAGCTCACCTCTGTCTTTTCATTGAGCAGGTTTGGCACTGTATGCTGCAGGTGGCATTGGGTGATTTTGAAGACACAAGATACCAGCGCCCTTGGGTTCTGATGTCATGACATGCCTCAGTGTCCTGAAAAAGCTCCTGAAACTCTGGGATATTTTCCCTCATTTGAACAGAATGCTCAAGTTACTACCCCCTCGCCCTGAAAGGAAAGAATACCCATCATTAGGGTTATGTAATAGCAGTAGAACTAAAATGCATCTTCTGGGGGATCCGTCCACACTGTCTCCCAGAGCTCCCCACCATGACTAAACTCCCCCAAACTCCTTTTTGTCTCCCACTCCTGTCTGGTTTTAACTCCTCTCCTAGTCCCTCCTTGGATCGTCTATCAAGGAAATCCAAGTCAAATCTGTGTCTCAGGTTCTGCTTCAAAAAGGAACTCAGGCTAAGACCTTATACCACACTAGTTCACCCCCTGCTGAGTGACATTGAACTTGGAAGCCCTTTTTGTTTGACATTTGTATGTAGTGTTGTGTTCTTTCCTGTACAGATACATCACTTTAGAAGAACAGCCACTCCAAGCTCAATGTATAAGTATGAGGACACAATAAGGTAATGCACTCAAATGTGTTGGAAAGTATCACATGCATGGTGCTTTCATAGCTCTTATTGTGATTACAAACCAGCCATTCCAGTGTTTCCAGCAGCAGAGCCAGGACTGGTGGTGGGAGATGAACAAGCAAAATGCTTTTCTGCTCTACCCACTAAGACTCAGAACAACAGAACTGCCAGGCTCTAAGTGGCAGCATTTCTTAGATGCCTCTGTGTTTATAACACTGCAGCAAGGTCAATCAGTTCACTGAGGTGGTGCTGTGGAGGCCAGGGCTTCAAGACATCCTTAATGTGCTTGCAAATTGAGTTATAGCACTGAGACTGGTGGAAGATGAGAGTGGCCTACAGAAGCCGTGAAACCACAGCTTCTACTAGATTTCATTTCTCTAAACTACGGTGACTAATTCAAACAATGAAGTATTTGATGTCCATGGTTATTTATAGTAGAAACTAATGAGTTTTAGTACCTGATCTAATGTCCATGTAAAGAGAAAAAATCATCACAGCACAGTTGATGAAAGAAGTAACATTTACAGATTGAATGGTGACTAACTAGCAGAGAGGGACACATTCAATAGTTAAGTAGATAATTTACTTCTTCTTGACTCTCTCTCTCTCTCTCTCTCTCTCTCTCTCTCTCTCTCTGTGTGTGTGTGTGTGTGTGTGTGTGTGTGTGTGAGAGAGAGAGAGAGAGAGAGAGAGAGAGAGAGCGCTTTAAAAGTTCTACACATGGAAAACCTGTGACCCCTGGACCATGTGCAGCCAAGGGCAGCTGTGAATGCGACCCAACACAAACTGTTTACTGCACAAAATTATTTATCAATTTAAAAGAATATATTACGCTGTTCTCAGTATGAACTGTATCAGATGAAAAGATTGGATGCACCTAATAGGCAACAAATATATGTTATGTATTGATTGATTGATTGATTTGCTCATTGTGGGTGAGTTTTTGTGGCTGCTTTGTTTTGTTTTCTCCTTTGCTAAACCACTTTGGAGAATTTCAGACTGACTCCTTTTCCTCCATATTTTGCCGCCCATTGTTTTCAGGAGGAAAACTCCCAGTACATCTCATCAATAAACAAGTCTTCTTCCCTCTCTCCACTACTTTCCCCTTGCTGGGGTTGTATAATATGAGGGGCCGGCTTGTTGGGGTTTCTGTCCCACCCAGTACCCCACAGCTGGCAAACCCCAAAGAAAAATCACACACAGAACTCCATAAGATTATAAACTGATTGGCCCATTAGCTCAGGTTTCTTGTTAACTCTTATAGCTTATATTAACCCATTATTCTCATCTATGTTAGCCATATGGCTTGGTACCTTTTCCAGTGGGGCAAGTTACATGCTGCCTCTTTGGTGGTCTGCGCAGGAGTGGTGGAGGGAGCTTCTGCTTCCAGAATACTCCCAGTCTCTTTGCTCCACCCCTACTTCCTGTCTGGCTTTCCCGCCTATACTGCCTGCCTGGCCAATCAGCGTTTTATTAAAATGATTGACAGAATACAGACAATTCTCCCACACCAGGGTTGTTTTCCATAAGGTATTTTCTTCAGAAAGAAATGCTTTTGAGGTATTTAAACATGAATACCCCTTTAAGAGACAGTTTTGTACCCAGGTTCAAAACCACAGCACTACTGAGATCCTGGGATGAGTGTTTCTTTGTTTGGGGTGTGTGTGTGACTTTCCTGTGCTACATGGTTTAGCCATATGGTTGGCCTTTACTCACTAGCTGCCAGTTAACTACCCAAATAATAACTTTAAAAAGGTGTGTTTGTGTTTGTGTGTGCATCACACCCTCCTTGAGAACCACTGAACTATGGATGAAACACAAGGTGTCAAAGTTATGTGTGAACTTGAGATCTTTTCCAGGTTCTAGTATGGTTTCTAATAGTAGCAATTTTTATCTGCAAAACATCATGTGAAAATGACAATAAAAATATAATATCAGTTAAATACCAACTACATCCTAGGCCTTATTCTATATAGCGGTAAGTAAATTCATTGACTTCAGAGGACCAACCTCTGTGATAAGTGTTATAATTATACTAATTTTATAGCAGAAATAACTGAGACAGCGGGTTCGGGTCGTTCTCCCAAGGCACTAGAACATCAATCCAGGCCTTTTCGTCTCCCTTTTTGCCTCCACTACTTCTTTAGAATTGAGTGCACAAAAACACTTTATAAACACTAAAGCAGGACAGTCAACAACTTTCCAGTTCGTGTACAGGCAAGCTCACTGTGGCCAAGTCCACTAAGCATTCCACCTAACACCCTCTTCATTGTAGTATTTCCCATCTGTATTGTGAACATTTCATCTTTCCCGGTTTATATGCCCACATTCTTTTAGGCCTGGCTCAAATGCCAGCAGCTCCCATGAGATGAGTCCTTCTAGAAAGGCCTTCATTCTTTGTCCTGATTTTGTCAAGTTCATTGTCCTTCTTACAGCAAGTGACATGTATGTGACCTGTTCCTTCACTGGCGTGCTCCTCGGGGAGAGCACAGTGATAATCCCTTCAGGGGCCAACACAAAGAAAGAAGAATTTCTAAGTCAGTGAGCAAGTTGAGTTGATTACCAGATTGAATAGTAACAATCTTATCTGATGTTTTATACCTCTATGTTATAGGTAAAATATTGGGGTGTGGAAACAGTTACTCAGTAGAGATCATTGGATCCTTTTGATTCCCCCAAAGAAGCCCAGATACAACAAACTCATAACTTCCTTAACCACAGATCTAAGGGTTCTTAACCACAGATCTAAGGTTTATAACTACAGAGCTAAATCAAACAAAGCCACCTGCATAAAATAGTGACAAAATTCTTGCTGGATAAGCAATGGGAAGAAGTCCTACATGTTTTAATATTCCTTATGCAATGAGTGGTCCCCTCAAGGTGGAAACCATTTCTTGCCTTTTCATCTTCCTTTTAACCACTCACAGCAGCAGCAAGTGTCTGCCCTGCTGACTATTTGTCCTAGATGTTGAAAAATATCTCATGGGTCAGATTCTACCAGCTGTCCAGGCACGAGATCAGGAAAGAAGGGGCCAGCTGACACAGGCCTGATTACTGTGCTTACAGAAACTTTTTGTAGCTGTCATTACCTGGGCTTTGCTCCTGTACTCTATAGTGTCAGTTTCTTAGACAGACTGAGCAGAGCTGCCAAAGGCATTCTTCTTTGTCAAATGTTTAGCTTATTCTTGAGTTTATACCCAGGGAAACATTTATCATTTTGGAAGCAATGCTGCCATACTTGCTCCCATGCCAAGTTCAGTCCCAGGGATGTTTAAGGAGTTCTTGTTAAAGCAGAAAGGATGGATGTTGATGGGATGTGAGCAATTAGCCTGAAGATGTGTGATCAGCATGGTAAACTGCCACAAGGATGGAGAGCCAGTGGCCTTCACAGCTGGGGATTGCCAGAGTTCGACAGCTTGACATCCATTCCCATGTTTTTCTTACCCACACCTCTGGTTGATCTTTATTCCAGATTCTGTCTTCAAAAGAGGTAATTCCACAGGATTCTTTACTAATGAGAAGCAATATTAGTGTCTGATTTATCATTGATATAAAGGGGATTTTCTCACAATCTCGATGTATTAGAATCTAAAGTATGTTACTATCATCATGGCATGAATTATCAGAGATGCTGTGGTTAAAATGGCATTGCCTCATGGTCTTTCTCCTCACTTCTATCTTTTTTTATAGTAACCATGGGATCAGGGCATCCCCAGAGAAGTATCTGTCTATAGCAATATCAATTACTAAGTGCTATGTGGAACCAGAGTTTATGATACAAGGGGGAGACAGGCTGTAATTTCTGTATCTGATTCAAGAGGAAGAAAAAGTCCATCTTTGATGAATGTTCCATGTTTAAGCATGCAACAACAAAAATAAAAACCTTTCTCTCACTTGTGAGATGAACAAGCATGACACAGATACATTCAAGGAAGACAGATAACCAGCCTTTCAGTCCTAAAGAACTCCGCTTAACTCCCTCCACTCACAGGACCACAAACTTGTGGACAAGCGAAACTCAGAAACTTGACAACTTCTTTATGTTGCAAGGAGCCTACTCCTACCCCCACCCCCATCTCTGGCTTTTCTCATATGAATTCAGAACACAGACTCTGTTTAAGATTTCTTCAAAACAGAAACATGAACTTGCCTGTAGATGGCACATTTCCCAAGAAAAAACAAGAACAAACAAAATTTCAATTTCAGGTGGAATGCAGACATTTTGGGCTATATTTAATTGAGGAAAAAGGAACTTTCCTATCTAGGACTCAAGCAATTACCATCCAAGGTATCTTGTTTGAAGAAGACAAGTTAAGATCAGGTTATTTATTTGAAGAGGGAATGGGGTGATTAACCATACACAGAATGCAGCTGCATTCAGCAGTTTTCAGAAGTCAAGGAGCTGGGGAAGTTTTCATCACCCTCTTGTGCTTCAGGTTTGTACTGTCTTCCTAACAAGCAGATTTAGTCTGCCTTTCAACGTAAACCTGAAAACCTGAAGAGCTGTGCCTCACCAGGCCCTGTGAAGTGTTTGTATCAGCTTCCAAACTGCTTGAGAGTTAATCCCTGTGCACTGTGCCTTTGACTTCCTATTCCACAAAGCAAGAGTCTGGCATCTTCCATTTTATATACTGCTGGGTTTTGAAAATTGGAAGCACGTTGTTCAATTAAGAACCAATTAATGTGACGTTCCTGCATGAAAGAAGTGTTGGACAGGAGAAACCCGCTGCACACTAATCAGTTTAAGTTTCATTGACTCAGGATCCACTGATTCTCAAAGGCATGAAAATGTGATGCATCTCTGTCACCTCCAGCTCATGTAACTTGACTGAGTTCACAAACTAGGGAAAGTCAAGTTGAGTCAAGATCACATGGCGACCTTCCCAGGGTAGCCCAATTTCTGCAAAATATGTGCACACCATGGGTGTGCCCTTTCTCTCACATTCATCCTAAGTTATTGCTTTGTAGCTGAATGTTCTGATTGCCATGTGACTCAAAAGATAAATAGCAACCAGAAACTCAGGAGGCATGCAACGCAATCACATTCTCTCAAGTACAGTTTGTGCCTGTGAGGTTCAGATTCCTCATCTCTTAAGTGGAAACAACAGGGTCTATTCAATAAAATCTGCCAGGAAGGAATAGAACAAGTCCTGTTTTAAACACATGCCAGCCTTAGCTATTAGTCCATCAACTTAAATTCTTCTTGCAGTTTCAATTAGATTGAGCACCCTTCCCTGGTTTGCACTCAGGCTGTTGTATAGCATTTCTGCAAGGCAAACAGCTGTCTTATTCCACCCCAGAGAGAGCTCTGTTTTAGCTACTCCTGTATTTCTAGTTCATAAAGCACTCTAAGATCCAGTGGGTGAAAGGCTCTCATTAGCACCACAAGATGATATGTGTTAGTAGTAAATAAGCTATGGGAAAAGGCAGGCAGTGATCACACTCTTGCTAACAAGTCACTCAACACCCTAGTTGGATCCCTCTCCATGTGGCTGAGAAACGAAGACCACTGAATGACATACTTTACAGGAGATATTTGTTGTTGCTTTGAGAAATAGAATGAAGTGGGGGAGTTCACAATCTGTCAGCATCGCCTCCCACTTCAAAATGAACATTCTAGGAGATTCTCTATTTACTCTGTTCTTGAATGGGCTTATTAGATTTAATACTTTTTTAAACATCATTTAAGAATGTTGCCCAAACAGAAAAAAGAGAAAGGCTTTGTTAAAATTCTACAAAGTTGCAGTCTCTATTGGGTTATCATTTCCTTTATCTTCCAACTCTACATCTTATTCCTGCTCCACCCATTTTTATCTCCTTCTACTTATGAGAGTCTTTAAACATGGCCTCCAGCCAATCTCCACATCACTTTTTCTCCTGTTTCCTGTTCACCTGCATCCCTGCCCTTCCATTTCCTTTTCTATCCTGCTCTGGGCTGAGGACGCTGACCTGGTGCCTAGTCGCTAGACTTTCTAGGCAGGCAGCATGAGCAAAATACTGCATCCCTTCCCAGTTCTCTGCCTACCTTGTAGCAATGCTTCTCTGCAGCTTTATACCTAAGTGATTGAACTCCTGCTGTCTGCTCCTAGGCCAGAGAGGTCAGAGCCCCAGCACTACTGGACCTGGTGACAACCCCCCCTCTCCCTCTCCCTCTCCCTCTCCCTCTCCCTCTCCCTCTCCATCTCCCTCTCTCTCTTCCTCTTCTACCTGGAGGGATATAGCAAATCTCTGCTGTTGCTGGTCTTTGGCCACACTTGTTCTCTCTTCCTGTTGATGCTTTTACAGGTTCTCTATGCAACAAAACATCTCAGTTGGTGTCTGCATCTCTGTGAGACTCTGGTGTTCCTGCCTCCCACTTCCCAGAGGCACATGAAAAAAGCAGCAACAATGAAAATGCATAATTATGTTGAGTGCCTGTGGGCTTCTCACCTGATCTGAATGGATTTGTTATGAGGTATCTCTTTGTTCTTATCTCCTAGAAGAAAAAAAATTAGACAAGAGGCTTAAATAGTGAGAGCAATAGTTTATTCAGTAAAGTCAATACTCCAAAAAAACTGGAAAGACTGCTACAAGGTGGGGAACAGCTAAGTGCATTCTGTGTTGTTGATTATATATAAAACAAACATAAACATATTATATATTAGTTATATAATATATATTTGTGTACACTATATAGGTCCCAGTGGTTCTCTCCTTCCTCCTTCATGTGAACTCCAGGTACGAAATTCATTTTGTCAATCTTGCACAGCAAGCTGATTTACTCACTGAGTCCAGGATTTTATTTTTCATTATTTTCTTTTCCTTTTATACAAGGCCTCATCTCACTGTGTTGGCCTAACCAGGTAGATAAAGCTGGCTACAACCTTACAAAGATTCACTTGCCTCTGCCTACCAAGTGCTGAGATTAAACGTGCTTCTCTGTTGGCACTGTAGTAGTTTTATGAATTTTTATGAGATAGGTGGGATTTTCATAAACTAAGGTGACACTTTTGTTGACTCTTTCCCCCTCTTTAATCATGTTATACCCCTCTTGAGGGGTTTCAGACTCTTCCTAAGTACACACATGTGAGAGAATGCTCTATGCCTTCGTTTCTGATATGTAGGGAACATAATTGCAACCACAAAAGAACATTCTGACTGCCAGGAGACACGGATCCCAAGATGCAGATAGAGCCTTCCTCACCTGTTTCTAACTCCTGGCCTGCTAGGTATCAGATTTGCTGCCTGTGATCGCTCTGTACCTGAGTCTCTTAGTCCTTATTTCTGTTCCTAATAGTTATACAGTGAAACTGCTATCACATGGAAGAACATCACAAAAGAACCCTACTTTTTGTGGGGGCTACATTGACAACAAAGTAAAAATTGAATAACTCAATTTAACATGACAAGAAAATTGTAATTAGTTCAACTACTTTAATGACAGTGAAATATTACACAAAATAAAGTTTCAGTTCATTTATATTTCCGTAATAAAAATATTTTATATTTATTTACTCTAACCTGGTTATATTAGTAGCTCTCTGGAGGATTAAGCCTAATTGCAATAAGCTCAAACGAATTCTATTCATTTAAAAGGCAATCAGTATTTAGTGAGAGGACTCAGCTTTAGGAAGGATAAATTTACTCTCATTATGTTATAAAGGATATAAGATACTTTTAAATCGGTAGCCAAATATTTGTAGTTTCTGTATTTTCTTTCTCATTACAATATTTGTCATGAAGATGAATTAGTGGTGTGCCATTTCCTGCTCTCATTACAGTCTTGGTCCTGAGATGAAATATTGGAAGTTTAATGTCTTTATGAATTATAGCTGGAAGCTGTATGATGCTGACCTTTTCAATATTCTAGTTTCTGACTGGCTGGCATTTCCACTCCTCCTCCTCCTCAAACAATTGCTAGGAATATAGAAGAAAGGTTGGGGCTGGTAGCCAATGAGAGAACAGAATATTAAAAAGGTCAGCAGCACAGTCTTTTCTATAAATTCAAAAAATATATTAAGGCCTTAAAATTCAAATATTATAACTTATGAACAAAATATGCAATTCATAGTTGTAAGAAATCACTTTGTTTTAAGATTTCCTCCCGACTGTGATAGAATGCAACACAATTGTTCAGCACTAAAAAGAATCTCTTCAATACTTTATGGATAACGGAGAATTCTTCTAAGATCATAAAGTTGTTAAAATGGACATAAAGATCACCTTTTCCCTTATAAAAATTGAATTATTTTGTCTGCAATAGCAGTAACACCAACAGATTAATTGTAGACATGGCTGCTTCTTTCTAGTAATTGCAATGTTATTTAATGTTTTAGAATTAAATCCTAGATATTGCTAAGTAAAAACAAAAATCACTTAAGAGGTTAGGTTCATATTCACCACTTTATCTGGCTCATTTTAATTATTCAGTAAATATTTTCCAAATGATATATGCTGGACAGGTAAAGTGCTAATTATAATAACTGTCTATTATTTTTTGAAGATATATGTGAGCACTGCAAAAAGCAACCATGTAAAAGATTGTAGACTTAGGCTTTGTAGTTCACTAGCCTGTCTAGCTCAACTCAAGAAATATATATAGAGACTTAAGGAAAAAGAAGGAGAAAGGAGATTATTGTTTGCAGTTTCTGGATTGCATCAGGACCCACTTGCCGCTATTTACCTGGCTTTTTAAATTATCCATCTCTAATTATACTCCTCACCTCGACTTTTCCTCATATGGTCGTCACCTGATCTTCATTGACCAGTCCAGTTTCTTCCTCCCTCAATACTACTGTGGTTGGGGATGATTTTTGAACTGGGTCACGGCCAGTGCCAACCAAAAGCAGGAGAAGCCACCTGAGAGGCTGCAGGCAGAGGAGCCAGTAAATGTACGGACCTGGCGACACTGTCTGAAAGGCTGGTTCAGGCCTTATTTTAAACCCATGCCGACTCTCAAATGTTTAATTAATTAATTAATTCTCTTTTCGCTCATGCTAATTTGAGTAGAGTATCTGTCATTTATAACTAATTGGAATTGTAAAGAGTTCTGAGATTCATATGGACTCCAAGCATCCTACGATAACTATGTAATAATATGACTATTTTAAATGAATGCAGATGCTTTCATTAATAAATTATAAACAGATGTAAATTCAGAATAAATTTTTGCCATTACTTAATTAGTGTATATCAAAGCTATTAGTATGTTAACTCCTGAAAGATGTTCTACAACCACCATATTTGAGATCACTACATAAAATACTTTATTTGGGGCCAAGGAGTTGATTCAGTAAGTAAGGGCACTTGCTTTGCCAGCATGAAGACCCATGTTCAAATCCCCAACATGCACATAAAACTCAGGCATGGTTGCTTATGCCTATAACTCAGCATTGAGGAACAGATCCTGAGAGCTTGCTGGCCAGTCAGTCTAACTAAAACAGGGAGCTTCCTGTTTGCTGACACATCCTGCCTTAAGGCAATAGAGGGAAAAAATAAAGTAAGACATTTACTGCCCTGGTCTGACCTCCACATGTGGGCATATCAGCTCACAAAACTAAACATTCACATTCATGCAACACACACACACGCACACGCATGCACGCGCGCACACACACACACACACACACACACACACACACACACACGCCTTTGCAATTGACCTTGGATCTCTTCATTCAAAGATGAGCTAGCCATAGCTAGTTCTAATAGGAGTAGGCTTCTCTGATAAAAAGAATACAAATACAAATTTTACCCTGTCTGTGAATCAGTCAATAAATAACTACCATTATATATTTTACCTGAGTACTTTCCCATGTTCTAATATGACTCTAACCCCATTGCTGCCTCCAAGAAACCAAAATCTAGGGTTGGGGGAGCATGCACACACAATAAAGAATTTCTGAGATGTGAGGCTGCTTTCTGTTTGGATTATGCTCTTCCCTCTGCCTAGCTTGCCCTCTGCTTTTCTATAGTGTTCTATAGAAACTTTCCCATCCTCTTTCCCTCTTCCTGTTACAAGGGTCATCCCTAGCTCTGTACATTTCTGAATACTGTTTTTCATGATAACTGTCTCTGCCCTGTTTGTGCCTAGACTCGTCAGTTTTACTTTTTGGTCCCTCTCTTTACCTTAGGCTTGACAACTGAAGTGTTAATCTAATTAATGTTTATCAATAAAAAAAATAGGAAGTCAGATATGGGAGTAAGAACCTGAAAGACCAGAAAAGCAGGGGAGTGGCCACCAGTGACTTCCTACCTTTTCTGTTACTCAGCCCAAAATGGGCCGAGATCCTCCCTCCGCCTGCCTTACTGCTTTCTGTACGCTACCTGCCCTCAGTCCTCCAAACCTCTATGGTCAGCTAGTGGCTGGCTTTGCCCTCTGACTCCAAGTAAGTTGTATTAGTCAAAACACAATGAAAATATCACACAACAGACAATCAGAAGGCAGTGGAGGAGAGTCACCTATTAGGTCATCTGTTATGGTAGCTACAGCTTCATCTTCTACCATCCACCATAGAGACTTTCTCTGGATTCCAGAGGCAACCCTTCCGCTTGGCACTCTTAGTCCCAGGGGATGCGAAGGGTTCTTGTAGTTGTATCATAGTAGGTGGCTCCCCCACTGCTGGTTTCTTAGGCCACCTTTTCTTCGTTGCCACCTGCTGAGTGTGCCACACCTTCCTTGCCAGCATCCTAGCTGACCTGTTGCCCTTTGAATCCTGCCTTATGTCCTTTCTCCAATGACTGGCTGAAGAGATCACTACTTCTTTTGTTCCCCTCTTAGCTGTGTCTCTCTTTGAGTCTTTGCTCTTTGTCCTGTGTTGCCCACACTGGTTGTCCTGTTCATAGATGCTATGGCCTGGAAGTTGTGTGGGAACAGGCACCTCTGCTCAGTCCTGGGGCTCACCTATAGGGTGGATGGGACAACTGCCAGTGCCCATGTCAGGACTGTGTACATGAATACAGAGCAGTTGGAATGTCACTCTGCTAACAGTTGTAATTAACCTCATCATGCTCCTATTCTGGTCAAAGGTTAATTATTCACAATCATCAGATTTAGATAGAAATCCATTCTGTATCTCAGTCTGTTTGAAATTTACTATAGCCAAAGGATAAGCATTTTTGTAATAGCTAAAGCAGTCTAACTACAAAACTGCAAACTATAATACAACTACAATAAGTTGCTATTGTAAATAAAAAACAATATTTTGAGAAAATAGAACATCTTTTTATTTACTATGTAGATTTACAAATTATTTCATTTTTATACTTCCATCTTCAACAGCCAAGGTTCATTTATACATTATACATGTATGTATGTGTGTGATATATGTTTTTCAAACTATTATATGTATTACATACATTATATATATATATATACATATATATAATAGTTTGAAAATAATTCCTGGCATCATCAACTGCTCACTCCTACACACACCTGCATACATTACTTTTCAAAACTGGGCTTATTCTGCTTCTCCAGGAGCATTTCTAGGAAATCAGAAATTATTCCTGATAGTATCTAATGCACAGTGCGGCAATTGTGTTGTCTGCCAGACTTGAGAAGCACAGGCACCCTTACACCAACTGTTCCTCTGGTCTGATATCAAACTTTATCTAGCCTGCAGCACTGTTACTAATATCTTCCAGGTCTGACTGCAACTATGGAGATCAACACATTGAACTGTGCATGGATCCGAGAGTCTAGCAGTAAAAGGAGTCCCTTCTGGAAGTGCCTTTTCTGGGAGAAGGATCAAGGACCAGTCCTGCTGAGAAGAGCAGGAGGCCAGGGTTCAGCAGGAACCTGAGAGTATTCTCTTTTTACTTTATCTCGATCTTTTAAATCCCAGTTCAAAATATTTAACCCTGGGCCAGAAATAATTTCTGTTTTTTGTTTGTTTGTTTTTAAGGGAAGAGAAAAATGTACATACAAAATATGGTCTCAATGAAGACTTTGTAAAATAACTCACACAGCTCCATACCTCTTGCTGGAGACTACCCTGGCCCTTCTTCCCTCACCGACACACATGCTTTATGGCCTGGACACTACTGGCCCTCTGGGAGGGATGAATTGTCAGTGTCTTGCTTTGCCTTTTTTTTCTCTGATAAACGCCATCATCAAAAGTTACCTAGGGAAGGAAGGGGATTTGTTTTCTTATAGCTTACTGTATCGCTGAAAAAAAGCCAAGGCAGAAATTTGGGGCAGGAACCCGAAGTCAGGAACCAAAGCAGAAAATGGAAGAACACTGTTTACCCATTTTGTCCCCTGGGGCTTGTTCAGTTATCGTCTTATACAGCCAAGGCCAGCCTGCCCAGGGGTGGTAGTGCCCACGGTGGGCTGGGCTCTCTGACACTAATAATTAAGCAAGAAATTGTCCCTACAGACTTGCCCACAAGCCAATCATATGAAAGTATTTTCTCATTTGAGATTCTCTCTTCTGAAAAGAACCTAGCTTCTGTCAAGTTGACAAGGAGCTAACTAACCAGCAGTTAGAAACCAACACAACCCAGAACAGCACACATTACCATCTGAGACTCAGTTCAGAGGCTGGAGCAGAAAAGAAAGTGGGCCTCAGCGTTGAGGGTTGTGCCCCATGGTGGGATGTCTTTAACTCACATGAGGACTAGTTTCTGTGGGGACCTAAGAAGAAATCAGCCACCCAGATAAACTTTGAAAGTAGATTCACATAACTGAGCAGTTCAGGCACACTGATGATTCTTCAGTTCCTGCGGTCTTTCTCAAAATAAGCTGAATTCAGTTAAACCCCTTGCACTTGAACACTGAGTTCTTGTTACTTTATAACAACTTAATCTCTTTGGGACAATTGCTTATGGCATTAGACTAAGAGAAGGGCCTTGTAAAAATGGTTTCTGTGGAGGAAGAATGGTTTATCCTCTCACTGTTGGCAAGCAGCAAGATACTGAGTTAGCTATGAAGCAGACAAGGAAAATGGTAACTGTCTTGGTAGTTATGTATCCTGGTGAGAATGCTGCTTTGTGGTTAAACATTACTGAAGTCGTACTTAATTGTTTCTGCTCCATAAGGCCAAGGTCTCAGAGCACTTTCCCACACATGGGCATTGGTCAAGAGTCTAAATCATCACAAGATCCTGACTTTGTTACAATATTGTATACATTGTGATTCTGATCTCTCCTTCCCATAGACTTTTCTAGCAGATTATAAAAAGATAAATCCTAAAGGGAGATCCTGTACAGTTCCCCAAGATTTTGGAGGGGAAAAGTATTACCTTACTCCATGAACATGCCACCCACCTCATAAATATCTACAAAAACATCTTTAGAAATCTATAATGCAGAACCCAATGGGATGCTCCCTCTTCTGCACAGCCGCCACAATCTCTCTTAGGAACACAGTCTTTGTGTTGCTAAATTAACTTCTGTCCAAACTGTTTGAGTCTCTCAGCAGAATTTGTTCCTTTGATCAAACCAGGATGGAGAGATTCCAGAAGCAAGGGCATGGTCTGTCCTGTCCCCGCATAAGAGCAGAAGGTCGTGGAGGCACAACAGTGAACAGTAGAGGCAGCTATTTCTCTATGGAGGTGTAAAGAAAGAAGAAATCTTCACTGGAGGACCACAGTCACGTGATGTATTTTAAGGTGTGTTTTCAAAGGAAGTACATGGCCATACTGTTCTCAAAAGACTTGTAATTGAAATATGAAGTACTTTTTAAAAAATGACTTGCAGCTAGGACAAAATACAGATCAGCTTTATTGAGCAATTAACACAAAACCAGGTTTAGATTCTGAAGCAAACTGGATTTTAGATGCAGCAGGTTCACCCCCTGACAGAAAGCCCGCAGCACTCGACAGTGTCTTATGCTACGGTGCTATGCTGTGTGTGGTTTCTATGGCTTCCCGTTGTCCCTCATTGTGGGCACAGAAAGGGGATCTCATCTCACAGAAAGCTCTTGCTCTGATCACCACATCCTCTCTGGGCTTGTGCTGAGAACGGGAGGGACTCCATCGGCTGCCCTTGCCTTTCCCACAGTACTAGAATCTGTGTCCCTTACTTCCCGGCAGTGACCAGCTGCTGGGATTCCTATGTTTCTTTTGTGGTGCAGGAAACACAGGCGGTGCCTAGGAGACTGAGACCAACTTCACCAGCAGCAGAGCTGGCCCCTACTCCACCCACTCCCCAGAGCCCCATCTTGGGCACTCTGCCAAGCAGCTCCTGGCAGCCAAGTGAGGGGGCCTGATTCTCAGAAACACTAGAGTCTCCCATTCCCACCCTAGCTGCAGCAGGACAACTCCACTGGGGTTCATTCTGCTCCCTTAGAACCAGGTATGGTGTCAGGAAGAGGGAAGTGGATGCTGACCGTCGAGTCTTCTGTGACAGTGCAGGTATAAAAGGCCAGGAAGGACACATGAGTGTCCTGTGCAAACTGGTGCCCTCAGCAAAGGAAGATTCACAAATCACTTTAGCCTCTAATTGTTTTGTTTGCTCTAAGCCATGACCTCATTTCAGTTCACAGAAGGCAGGAAAGTATCTCTTAAAAAGGGTAAGCTAGACTTTATACAAGAGAACATCCCAAGGATGTGGTCTGCATATTGCATAAGTGTAGAATTTTCACACAGAAAGGACGTTGAGATTAATGTGGCACTTTTATACTCTATATATGGGACTTTTACTCTATATAAGTGGACTTGAAAAGGCCACTTTTCAAGATTGTTGATTTCAGGATCATTTTATCTTCTCCCATTTAAAAATTACCAAGCCTGTCCAACAAAGAACTTTTCCTTATGAAGTTTTCCACATTAGAAATTAAAACTGAGATGTTTCTACATGTTTAATTCATTTAAAATCATTTATATCCATACCATGGGAACAAAAATAGATGCATAAAAAATAATAGTATTTTACAGCACAAATTATTGAGAGGAGTAACACTATTTTATATTTTTACCAACTTCCATCTGGTTTAGTAGCAAACAATTTGAATATTATATATGCTACTAAATATACTTTGTTGCATAGTATTGTTTGGTTCAAATGTAGTAAAGAATTCATAAAGAATATATTTGTGATTAGAAAAAGGAGACTCCAGTGGATTTTTCTGGACAAGCCTCCTGTTTCCTCAGCCTATATTTAAAGAATTGTTGCTATAAGTCTCACAACTCATAACAGCTGCTGATGCACCAGCCATCGTACCCATATCAAGGTATCATGACAGAGGAAAAGTCGAAAGATTGGTACCCACCTTTCTTTTAAGAACTCCTGAATGGCACACACAACATTCCAGTCTAATCTCTTCAGGTGAACATCTGCATGGCATCATTAACGTGCAAGGTAAAGTTGTAGCAATGCACTCAGCTCAAACTTTCTCTGAAAGGACCGGGGAAAGGCTAGTGAGAAGCGATTAGCAGACTTGGCCCCTAGCAGCACAAGTTCAAAGCATTCCAATGGCCAGTGCACTTCATCAGTTGTTTCCATGGCTACAGATGACCAACATGCCACAGGACCCAAAAGGCCCCTGCAAAGGACTTACTGTTTACTGCACTCGGTGATTGCTGTGTGCTCAAGAGGTTTCTAAAGTTATCTTCTGAGGAGTAAGGTGTGGGAAACAAGAGCAAAATTTGGGTGCCCCAAAGACTGACCAGAACTGTATTGTAAAATAGAAATGAAAGTTCCCGGCAATGAAAGACAATCCTGGCAAAGTATGACTGCACTGAAGGACATTCCTCTGGTGTGAAAGACACTGAGTGGTGCTCAGAAAATAGCTGTCGGGGGGGCAGAGCCTGCTGGGAGAACACGAAAATGCTTTCTCTCAGTCAAGAGTAGACAAGCAGGAATTCTTGGAGTCCGTAGATAAGTGTTATGGAACAATCTTAAATAATTCTACTCAATGTTAGCTTTGTGCCAGTCATGCTTCAAAGTTCTTTGCTTATATCGCTGGCATCTTTGATCCTCCCAGCAAATTTAGGGTCAAGGTAAGTGACCCAGAAGGTGAGATGGCTTGGCGGCTAACAGTGCTTGGCCCAATGTTCAGGACTCGGGTTCATTGCTGAATTCCACGGGATCGAAGCAGAGAGTTGTCCTCCACCCTCCAGAGGCATGTGAGTGTCTCTCCTCCCACATACACGAAATTAGTTAGTTTAAAATGTTACTGTGATTTTTTTTTCTTAAAGAAATGGAACAGAGAGGAATTGTGTAACCTGACTGTAGTCACATAGTTTGTGAAGGGTATGTATTTGTTAGATTTGCATCACCAAGCCCAAAAATGTCTGACAGGAAGGAAAAAATGGTTCGTTTTGGCCCATGATTTGGAGATTTCTGTCCATTCTAATAAAGAGAACACAGTGCAATGTCTCATGTGTGGCAGTGGGAGCAAGAGGCAAAAGCTGTTCACACCAAGGTAGACCAGGAGCCAGACTGGATGCTTCCAAGGCCTTCCTGCAGCGTAGACCTACTGCCATCATCTCCAGGATCTGCCACCTGGAAGTTCTACCATATCCCCAAATAAGGCCACCAACTGGAGGACAAGTGTTCAAAACATGACCTATAGGAGACATATTAGATCAAATACTAACCCGTGCATTTAGCCCCGAAGTCTGTAATCTGAAGTCACTGAGCTCTACCCGCGTGTTGCTGAACTTGACCCCTAAAGAAGTCCGTTGAATGAAAAAAACTCATCCCTCTGCAGTCTGGGGAGCTGAGGTTTCGTTGTGAGTGCTGTCTGGTCTTGCGTGGACCTTTCCACTCTGGCCAGTATTTAGAAGGAGGGAGTGGTTAGGGAAGCAAGCCTTCACATTTCTTAGTGATGTTTCTCTGAAAGGTTTATTCACCGAAGTGAGCTTTACGCCCTCCTTTCATCTATTTGGATAATCCAAACGCGGCAGAGCATCCGCACACAGCCCGCAGCAGCGCATGCACCTCCATCATTAACCCTGTGGCAGCTACCTGAAGCGTGAGCACAGCGCTTGGCAGGAATAATCAGCCTCATGGGATCTATGTTAATAACTCAAACCTTTTCAGCAGAGGGTGCAAATTGGTAGCCTGTAGGCGGAATTCTGCTTATGGATATGCTTCATTTGGTTCATAAGGTGAAATTTTAAGTTCATGGCATGATTTTTGAAAATGCACTTTCCTTTTATTGGGGGGGTTGTTCAAATTCAAGGTTTTACGTAAGAACCCAGAGACATTGCATTAGTGAGGTGATGTTGTGAGCTCTGCTTTCCACCCAGTGCTCTGGCTTCTTACCCTGGCCTCTTCAGGTAATTCTGCTACCTGCCTATCTGTCCCCTCAAGGTGTTCACACTGGCAGCCCTGCCTTACAGGCATTAAATCACATTAAACGCCACATCCCATTGTGGAAGAGTCTATTGAGGAGTGGCTGTTCCTGCAGTTTCCACTTGAGCTGATTGCTCAGCCCCAGCTCATCTGCATGGTGGACTCTGCAATCAGTGGCGCTCCCAGCCCTGATTCTGAACAGCCTGCTGAAAGAGGAATAACAGGCTGAATCAACAGGCCTGAGCAAAACCATCAAGTGATCCGATCAGTCTCCGCAGCATGATGATATGGTCCAGCCGCACACCAGGGGTTAAACGTTTACTGCCTCAGCCTTGATGGTGCAGAGGCACAGATCCACTAAAGCTGCAGGGATTTCTATTCTGCCTGGATTTTCATCTTGCTTATCACCAAGGTCATCCTGCTGTTCACTGAGGATTTCTGCCTTTCTGGTGCTTGGTGCCCAGCAGGACAGCACTTTCTGACCTTGAAGTCAGTGGGGTCACATGACTACTTATGTCCAGTAAGTTGTGATCAGAATTCATCTGATCGCTTTGGGTCAGATCACAGAATTCCAAGAGCTTAATCCCCTGGAGCAGTGCTTCTCAGCCTTTCTAATTCTTCAACCCTTTAAACAGTTCCTCATGCTGTGGTGACCCCCAATCACAAAATTATTTTCATTGCTACTTCATAACTGAAATTTTACCACTGTTATGAATTTTAACGTAAATATCTGAAATGCAGAAGATCTGATATGTGACCCTGCCGTTCACCCTAAGGAGGCCTCAACCCTCAGGTTGAGAACCACTGCCCTAGAGCATTCTTCTAGCATGGAGGCCAGCAGAGCTTGACAGGTAAGTTTCATGAATGAGGACGAAATCTTAGCTAGAGTAACCTACTAAAATATTTGGAGAGGTTGTTTCTTTGTCTGTTTTTTCTTTTTCAACTTAGCAATGTAACTGCTATATTCCCGATTTAAACAGTGTCTTAGTTAGGGTTCTCATTGCTGTGATGAAATATTATGACCAAAAAGCAACTTGCAAGGAAAAGGTTTGTTGACCGAGGTTTCTGTCCCACCTGGTCCTGCAGCTGTTCAGTCCCAAAGAAATACACAGAGGTCTACATTAATTATAAACTGGTTGGCCTAGTAGCTCCAGCTTCTTGTTGATTAATTCTTACAGCTTATATTAGCCCATAATTCTTGCCTGTGTTAGCTGTGTTAGCCATGTTGCTTGGTACCTTTATCAGCGAGGCAGTCACATCTTGCTTGCTCTGTGTCTGGCTTCCTTTCCGTCCAAGTGACGACTGCAAACTGAAGCTTCTCTCTTCCCAGAATTCTTGTTACCCCACCTTTACTTCCTGCCTGGTCACCCTGCCTATGCTTCCTGCCTGGCTACTGGCCAATAAGCGTTTATTTAAAATACAAGTGACAGGGTACCGACCATTGTCCCACAGCAAAGGTTTATTTGGCTTACACTTCCACATGACTGCTCATCATCAAAGGAAATCAGGACAGGAACTCAAACAGGGCAGGAACCTGAAGGCAGGAACTGATATAAAGGCCATGGATGGGTGCTGCTTACTGACTTGTTTCTCACAGCTTTCTCAGCCTGATTTTCTATAGAACGTAGGAACACCAGCCCAGGGATGGTACCACCCACAGTGAGTTGGACCCTTCAATACCATATCAACCACTAATTAAGAAAATGTCTTACAGACTTGCATACAGATCATCTTATGTAGGCATTTTCTTCATTGAGATTCCCTTCTCTCAGGTGACTTCAGCATGTGCCAACTTGCCATAAAACTATCCAGCATAAACAGTCACTAAGGATACATGAACAAGACCAACATGAAGACCTGATGGAACTGGAGAGACGGCTCCACTGTTTGAGCACATACTGTCCCTAAGTTTGGTTTCCAGCAACCACACGGATGATCACAACTGCCTTTACCTCCCGCTCTGGGGGACTTAATGCCACACTGACCTGTGTGGGCATTGTACATCTGTAGTGCACACATATTCATGCAGGCAAAGACTCATATACATAAAAGAAATAGAAATAAAACTTTAATAAAAGGATTTGGGAAACATCTGAATTCAGTGACCGAAGCCATAATTGACAATAAAATGCTTATTTAGACCCTGTCTGCATGCAGAATTGATTCTTGAACCCTTCTCTCCAGGCTTCAACTTTTATCTCTGAGATTGTCTTTTTATTTAAACAGAGAAGCCTATAAAGCATCTAGACTTAAGCCATGTACAGTGTCTCCCCAAAGCTGCACCTCAGAACACCATCATAGCCACAATGTAGCAAATCATTTGCTTCCTGGCTGCGTTGAGCACAACTTCTTCTGTGTGTGTGTGTGTGTGTGTGGGAGAGAGAGAGAGAGAGAGAGAGAGAGAGAGAGAGAGAGAGAGAGAAGCTCTAGTTTCCACTGATGTTTAAAAGATATATGGACGTGATTCATCTCTCCTGCAGAGTGATGTCCATTCCCATGTGTTCATTCCCAGCTGCCCAGAACAGAAATAATCACACAGAAATTAAATTATTTGCAGTACTATTTGGCCAATAGCTTAAGCATATTTCTGGCTTACTCTTATATCTAAATTCACCCATTTCTATTAATCTGTGTATGGCCACATGGATGTGGCTTATCAGGTAAAGTTTCATCCCTGGTGTCTGTCTCTGGTGGGGCTACATGGCTTCTCTCTGACTCTGCCTACTCTCTCCTCCTCTGTCTGCTGGGAACTCCCACCTTGCTCTATTCTGCTAAGCCACTGGCCAAAACAACTTAATTCATTAACCAATAAAAGCAACACATATACAGAAGAACTTCCCATATCAGATCTATTTTCTGTAAATTTCTTCCTTCATGTGAACATGTCCATCTTTGAATTTACCCTGTAAGCTATGGAGGCGTTTTCTTGCAGCTGCTACTGCTGCTACTGCTGCTGCTGCTGCTGCTGCTGCTGCTGCTGCTGCTGCTGCTGCTGCTACCATTGCTGCTGCCATTGCTGCTGCTGCTGCTGCTGCTGCTGCTGCTGCTGCTGCTGATGCTGCTACCATTGCTGCTACCATTGCTGCTGCTGCTGCTGCTGCTGCTGCTGCTGCTGATGCTGCTACCATTGCTGCTACCATTGCTGCTGCTGCTGCTGATGCTGCTACCATTGCTGCTACCATTGCTGCTGCTGCTGCTGCTGCTGCTGCTGCTGCTGCTACCATTCCTGCTGCTGCTGCTGCTGCTACCATTGCTGCTGCCATTGCTGCTGCTGCTGCTGCTGCTGCTGCTGCAGCTACTGCTATCAATATGTTACAAATAAACTCTCTTTTAAGTTTATTTTTCCATGAACTTGGAAACATGTGATCTCATTTGTCAGTGAAAAGCAATGGCCTGGGTGTTAAGTTTTATTGAATGTGATTTCAGATATGTTTGTTCTGAAAAATAGAAGTTTGCCAGTGACCATTAGAGATCTCAGTACATAGCTGGAAATGTTGGTGTCTGTTCAGCTTTCACTAAAAGTTACAATTTTAAATATGTTTTTTAAAGTATTTAGGTAAATCTTGTGCTGTTAACTAGACAGAACAAGCCTGTTCTGGTTTCACAATCCATTTGCTTAATCAGTGAGGAATTTATTGAGCATCTATTAGACTGTGACTCACCTCCTCATTGGAAGAGAAAATGCCTGTTTCACCGTTTATCTCTACCGCCTGATGCCTTTGATGGAATGAATGCCTAATATGTTTTCATAATTAGCTATTCAGAGCACCATAGCAATGCTTCCTGAGAACGAAGAGAAAGCCCTCACACTTTATGAGCTAACGTTCTGGTGGATTTGATAAAATAAATTTGCAACTGTACTTTGTGGCAGTAAAAAAAGCGTTGTTTGTTGTGAAGTATGATCAAAGAAGAAGGAATATTTGATGGGTCTCACAATATAGGAATTTGAATCTGGGCTTTATTGAGTGATTATTTGTGTGACTGACAAATTTTCTCAACTTTTGGGGACTTCTGGATTTGAACAGTTACAGGAAGCAGTTAAGAAGAGAGTGAGAGCGGCTGTAGAAATGGCTCTGAGGTTAAGAACACACACTGCTTATACCCAAATTTGATTTTCAGCACCATATAGGGCAGTGACAACCACCTATAGCTACTGTTCCTGAGGATCTGGTGCCCTCTTCCAGCCACTACTGGAACCTTAAATTACATCCACATACCCTCATACTGACACACATATATACACATAATCGTTTTTAATCTTAAAAAAGAAAAAAATGGATGTTTTTCAAATTATACCTAGATGCATTCTTAAAGTTTCAAACAACTTAGGGAGAGAAAGGTTTCCAAATGTTTTTGATGGCTATATTTTCATTTTTGTTTGACTCAAACTATTTTCTAATTTTCCATGCTTTTTTTCTTTGCTCTGTTAGTTTTGGGGAATATATGCTGAATTTTCAGATATTTGGGAATTTCTCCCATTTTCTCCATTTTTTATGTTTGTTTCTACCTTAATTCCATGGCAATTGAGGGAATGTTCTCTGTAATATTGAAATCACTTGAAGTTGGCTGAGACTTGTTCTATGGACGACTCTATGTTCTATACTGAACTTTGTTCTGGGAACACTAGAGGAAAGCGTTGCTTCTGATGTTGGCTGTTCTAGCGCTCTCTGTTGGGAACGGCTGGCAAAACTTTTCCCAAGCGTTCTACCATCTTGTTATTTGTCAAGTGTCATCCGTTATCAGGAGTGGCATATTGAAATCTTCTATTATTATTGCTGAGTTGTGGTTTTCTTCCCTTCTATTCTGAAATAATTTTGTCTCATGTATTTTGAGTCTATGTTAGGTGCATATGGTTTTAATTATTATATATTCTATATAAAATGATTCTTTATCATTGTAAAATGTTTTCTTTTAACTTTTTGTCAAATGTACTTGGTATGATGCAAGCATAGTTATTCTAGGGCTTTATACTAATACATATGGCATACTTTTAAAATTTATTTTCAATCTTTCATATCTCATAATCTAAAGTCTGTTTCTAACAGATAATATATAGTTAAATAATGCAATTTTAAAAATGTTTTTGTTGATCATTGTTTTTTGAACAAAATGATTATTCACACTTACTATCAATGGTAAAATAAGACTTAAACCCATTGTTTTTAACTGTTCTCCATGTATATGACATCTTTTTATTCCTCTCTTACTCCATTATTGTCTTCTTCTGAATTAAATGAATATTATCTATGTATCATTTAAATTTCCTTGTCATTTTCTTTGTCATATATTTTTGGATTATTTTCTTAGTAGTTACCCTAAAAGTTACAATTAATATTTTAATTGTAAAATGTCTAGTTTGGATTAATTACAACTTAATCTTAATAGTACATTAAAAACTACATTCCTATAAAGTGTCTTTTACTGTTATTGTTATGAAAAATACACCATTATAATCTATATGTTCATCTACACAAATTTATTGGTTTATGTAATTTTTCTTCACTAATATATGAGTGAAAAGTTACAAAAGTGAGGTAATTATATATTCAGTTTTTACTTTTTAAAAAAATCTAGAATTCTTCTTTCATTATTACTTTTGCAGAGTACCCATGTTCAGTTCCAAGTACCTCCATGACAGCTAACTATCATGTGTAGCTTCAGTTCCAGAGGCTCTGACATTCTCTTCTGTCTGCTGTGGTCACTGAATTTATTGGGTTACATGAACATACATGCAAACAAAGCACCCATACACATAAAATAAAAAAGAATAATTTTATTTTTTGTTTTCATTTTTATTTTATTACTTTATAAATAATACCAATCAAAATTTCCACTTCCTCCCCTCCTCCACTTCCCTCCTGCTCCTCCACATACCCTCCTCCTCCCCCACCAGTCCTGAGAGAGGGCAAGGTACTCTGTCTGCCCTGTGGGAAGTCCATGGTCCTCCCCACTACATCCAGGCTTAGGAAGGTGTGCATCCAAATAGAATAGGATCCCAAAAAGCCAGTACATGCAGTAGAGACAAATCCCACAGCCATTATCATTGGCTTCTCAGTCTGCCCCAACTGTCAGCCATATTCAGAGGGTCCAGTTTGATCCCATGCTCATTCAATCCCAGTCCAGCTGGATTTGGTGAGAAAAAGAAGTTATTATTTTATTTTTAGGTAGTTATGTAACAGTATGCTTCCTATAACTTTTTACGAAATTTTCCCATCTTGGCCAATAATGCTTCCTCCAAGAGGCAAAGACCATCTAGCAAAAACCCCATCACCAGGGCCAACGAGCCCTCTTTCAAGCTGTTAGTCAGGGTTGTCTAAGAGACTCCTAAAATAGTACAGGATATTGCTAATTCTATGGCTCCTCCCAAATGTGGAAAGTAAGTACCTATTGCTGGAGACACTGGGCTTCAGATGCAGGCCCCCGAGGCCACTGAGCTGGAACTGACGTCAAAGCCTCCTACTTAAGAACTATCTTACATGGTACCAGAGAGCACCATACAAGCTTCCAATGGAGGGAGGCAACCAACAGTCCTATCCAGCTATGATGCCTATGGGTGACAACAGTGACCAGCATAGCATAGTAACCTGAAGGTTGCAATGGTGATACACATATCTTAGCGGTAACCAGCAGCTCTCTAATTGAACTTAAGACCAGCAAGAGGGAAGCGATGCCTGGTACCAGAAACCTAGCCAACTACCTTAGTGAAGTCATGGATCTTGGAGGAGACTCTGCAAACACCACTTTACTAAACAAGTACAATCCTTACATTCTAAATATTTGTCTTTATGACCATAAGTATAGTACTCACCCCTCATCAAAGAAAATTCTCTTTGCAACAGAAATAGACCATTACAAACAAACACAACCAATCAAAATGTGGTCATGTGGGGCCCAGTCCGAACTGATACATCTACAAAGCAACCCTCACCCCTAAGGAATCATTGTAGAAGAGAAAGTCTGTAAGACCCCGAGAATCTCAGAGTTTGTAGTGAGATTGTGTTCTATGATTGTCAGAAGCTACACACAAATTCTCACTTGCATGATTACCTAAACACAATCCAAACAAGAACAACAACAATGAGCTAACATGGACAGGGGAAAGACCAACGAGGCCTCACCCTGTGCAAAGAACTAGAGGCAGCTAAGGAATGTTGAGAGTGGGAGAGTCTTCCCCAGGGAAGAGCCCCCACAGTTGAGTCTCCAAAACCAAATGGCAAGCTCTGACAACATTGATACAGGTAACATTATAGAGACTGAGCAGGAGGCACTTACGGATGTAGAAATGTATCTAGTTACATATAATACACATTTGTATCAATAATAATGAAAGAAAAGGCCATGAAGTTGAAAAAGAACAAGGAAGAGTAGTTATGGTATATGGGAGGTTATGTATGGAGGAAAAGGAAGGAGGAAATGATGTAATTATGTTATAATCTAAAAAAATAAAGAAATAATTAAAAGCTGATTTTTCGATATGAACATTTTTATTGAAATAATCTTTCACTGTTTCTGGTTTCTCGGTTTAAACACATTTATGCAGGGCTCCTTGGCTGCGAAGAGTGGCCGCTCTCATGCTGTCTCTGCTCTCCTTTGACTTTAGATAGGTTGGCTGCACTGTCCACCTCAGAATCTGAGTTTTTCCTGCGTGGGATTTATTGAACTTCTTGGATGTATACATTAATATTTTTAATCAAATTGGGGTAGTTTTCAGCTATTATTTCTCAACATGTCTCCCTCTCTTTGAGGACCTTCTGTTATGCATGTCTATATGCTTGATGCTTTAGTACAGATCTCTTGAGACTTTGTTCATACTTATATTCCTTGAGCAAAGCTTTATGGTTAGCTACTGATTTGTCAGAGATTTCTTTAGTCAAAAGGGATAGCTGAGGAGCCTCTCAAGTCTTTTTTGATCATAGATATGGTCCTTGACATGTTAATAACTCTGTGCTACATACAAAGTAATTGTAAGTACACACAATTTACATGCCCAAACTTCTGTATTCAAATGTAGTTCATTCTTACCAAAAGAGTGGAAGCTCCACATGGCATCCTGGGAGTTGAACCTTGGGCCTCACACATGCTATGCATGTGTCCTGTCACTAACCCACGTTATCGTCTGCAGCTGCTTTTATTTCACACTTTGATATATGAACATCTTTACCATCTCTCTTTCCTTACAGTCTGCCAATAAAGAAAACTGAACTTGGGATGTTTTATCTTCCTTTATGGGATTATAATAGAAAAGTCTTAAAATTTACCAAGAAGAGTGGTCCTCAACCTTCCTAATGTGATCTTTTAGGTCAGTTCCTCATGTTAAGGTGACCTCCCCAAACATAAAATTATTTTCATTGCTACTTCATAACTGTAATTTTGCTACTGTTATGATTCATAATGTAAATATCTATGTTCTCCAATGGTCTGTGGTGACTCCTGTAAAGGCTCATTCAATTTCCCAAAGGGTCGCAAGCCACATGTTCAGGACCACTGACCTAGAGCTAAGAAGAATGAAGTTAGTAAGAAACGGTAGCGCAGCTTGGAGGCCATTTGCCTTCCTTCAGCACTGTCATCTTCTTTTCTTGTTTGGAGTTAAGTTCTGGCTTACTAGAAAGCAAAGTCTCAAGGTTTCCAGTGTTCACACTTGCTCATACCTAGACGCAACTAGCTTTAAATCTCACTGACATCCATACACCAAGAGTCCACCAAAATTCTTTGCTATTCGAGTGTCGTGAATACCGCAAACCAATGAAGCAGTGTGGACTAGTGAGTGTGTACAATGTACATCTCTCCTTGGATTGTGTATAAGTTTCATGTGCCTCACTTCTCCTAATTATAAAACTTACAAAGATAAAGTACTAAGATTTTTAGGAAATCCCTAGAAGGGCATTAAACCAACCATGAAATCCCCATGACTACATTGATCACACATCTATGAATCTGACCTTCTGGACCAAATGTTCCTAAGTACTCACCCAGTTAAGCTCCCTTTCCTTTCCATGAGAAAGACAAAGACACTTTGTTTATTATGGCAATGTGTCAAACTGAAAATCTACACGAACTTTCATTTTCTTTTAATACTTTATCTATACTTAAATAAAAAGTTGTTTATATTTATAATATATAGCATGTTGTTAGAAATACATACATACATATACATATATAATATATATATATTAAAGAATGGCTACAATTAACAAATAAAGATACATTGCTGTTTGGATGGAAGCTTCACCCTAGCCCTTGGCATCCATATATCTAAAGAGCCTAGAATGTTTAGACAGAAGCCACACCCCAGCCCCTGGTATCCATTTATCAAAGTCTGGAATGTTCCTGTATAAGTTCTCCTCCAAGTCCCCTCCTCTGGGAGGTTTCTCAGTACAGACTCTGCCCCTGAGAAGGCCTGCCAAATGATGACCCCTCCCCAGAGATGCTCAAGACCGCTCCCACAGGGTATTTAAATTGCCCTGCAGAGAACAAACATGTGCTGTATCCATTAAACCTGGGCTTTTTCTAATTTGGTTTGATTTGGTCTGGTATGGATAATTGTGACAGTGGAGAGACTTATTGGGATGTAGAAACTTTTCAATTACTTTACATACTTGTGGGTATTTTAGTGTTAACAGTATATATATATATATATATATATATATATATATATATATATATATAGTAGATAGATAGATAGAAGATAGATAGATAGATAGATATAATCTATATTCATTAACTTTCCAGAATGAAATAGTCACCATGTTGTGTCAGAGGTTTCTCAAACTTGTTCCTCCACACAACTATGCTTGACCAAGCTTAGATTATCAATTCCACAACCTCTCTCCATCTCATCCTTCCTCATTGCTCGAGGGGCAGCAGGACAGTTCTGACCCCTGAATAGGTAGTGGAAGTCTGAGTCCTGCTTTGATTTCGTAAGAGGTCTACAAGCAATACATAAGTGCTCTTCTTTTTGCGCTTGTCCTTGAAGGAGACAGAGGCAGCAGCAGGGTGCATAGGCACACTGTGCTTGAGGCCAGAATTTAGACAAAGGGCTAGATTAGAAAAATGAACAAAGAATGAATCACCCAAGGCTTTACTCAACCCAGGACTTAGATCCTTGACTTGCTGTTACAAGAAGAAAATTATTCGCTGCTTGTTTAAGTTACAGTTCTTGAGATGCCTATGACTAATTGTTGAATACAGTCATAATTTACACGGATTAATACCTCCTTTGTCATGTACTAAATTCTAATAGAGACGTGATTTTCTTTCTGTAGTGCTGCTGTCTCACTGATTTTAAAAATAATTTTATGTGCTAAAAATCACACCATTTTAATCATTATAGTTATAGTATGGTCCCCAATCTGTCCAAGCAATACCTCTTTGTTCCTTTTTGCTTAAGTATTAGTTATTTTTGTCCCTATTCATTTCCATGAAAATTTAGAGCATGCTTGTTAGATTCCATAAAAATAAGTAGAATTTTGATTAGAATCATGATGAATTTAGGACTAATTTGGGAAGAATCAAACTTTAACATTTTAATGACTTCCATCCAGGAATAGTGCATAACCCTCCATTTATTCCAGTCTCCTTCAGTAGATTTTACTTTCATTGACTTAGCTCCTGCAAATTATTCTTAGATTTATTGGTAGGTGCCCTATCTTCAATTACTGGTTAGGACTAGGAATTATCCATGCTGTATTGTCAAATTTATTTTTTCTAACTCATAAAAAGCTGATTTTAGAATTAGTTTTCAACCATCTGGATATCTTCCAGACACTTTGCAGCATCTCTTTTCACCTCTGAGAATGCAACAACACAGCTTTGTCACACAACTCTGTAGCTGAAAAAGCTCCATTTGGGTCAAGGAACAAGCATCGTGGAATGAGTGAGCTGCTGGCACCCTCCTTATTCAAGGCTATCTAGTTCATTTGGAGCCAACGTCACATCCCTTTGTGTTTAGTGATAGGTTACCTATCACTAAATAGTACCTCAGACTATGTTGTCATTTAATTTCAGACGTTTATTTATTGTCTAAGTTTCCATGGTTGCTCCCAAAGGTGGTATGACATAACAAGCTGAGGAATGGTTGCTGTAGGACCCAGCCATGACAAGCTCAATAGAGGCCTGAGTCTCAGTAGTTCACCCTAAGGCAATACCTGATTCCAAGAAAGACCACAAACAGAGACCACCCAGGAACAGACCATCCAAAGGAAATTCCTAATGTTTAACCATTGTAGATCACCTGAGAGCACACACCCATGGACTTTCATCAGGACACCCCTAGACAAATGTCAGTCAATTAGAGGTCCTGAACTTTAGAAATCCCTCACCCCCACATTTGCTACTATAAAAACCCAATTCTAACTGAGCTCTGGACTCTCCAATCGCTCCAATACACTGGAGAGTCTGAATGTGCAAACTTGTGTGAGAATAAAGGCTCTTTGCTTTTACACAGGACTCAGTCTCATTGTAATCTGCTGGCCTCCTAAAGACTATCGGCTCCTATTTAAAGGAGAAGAGGATTGCATGAGTTGAAAATGTTTTTTAGCTAATTTAGAGTACCTCTTAAATTCTCTACATTGTATCAAAATCTAAAATTTTTAAAATATGCATTAAACCCAAACATTTACAGGGTGTGTAAACCTTTTTCAACATTTATAACCAGTTACATATATTATCAGGTCAATACCATTATTAACAATAAATCCACAATTAAACACTATCAGGTCAATACCATATTTAACAATAAATCAACAATCAAAAATATCACAATTTTCTTAAATCCACATTAATCAAAAGACAAGAAAAGCTCTTGTGATGGGTAAGAGGAATACCAGTTTCAGTCTCTGAGTAGCAGTTAAGCCCTTAGTCTGCCCCCTTCTTAAGTGAAGAGGGCTTTCAGTCATTTATTAGTTTGAGTCTTTCTTTTCTGAAGGGGGAAAACTTAGATTTTAGTTCTTAGGTTCAATATTTTAATCAAAATGAGTCTCAAAGATTAAAATAGTCAGATATTCAGCTCCAAAGCAAACAAGATTTAAACTGCAGAAAACTGTAGTCACTGTGGTCAGGTCGTCTCAGCAGAGCCCCTGGGTCTGTGTCCCCAGCCTGGAAGCAGCTCAGCAACTGTTCCTCAGCACAGCATGGCACCTTGCAGTGTAGAGTGGTGGTAGCAGGTCCAGGATCAGGCACTCCTCTCTGTGGGGGCGGGGAAGACTGGACCATGGATTCCTCTCCAACTTCTCTCGTGAACTCCTCTATGGGGCATTTGCAGCTAAGATATCATCAGGTCTGCCACTCCTTTACTGTATATGCAATCTCCTCATCCAGCTTTATTTTCTTTTTGTGAATAAAGAACAAACACATCCTCAACCCCAAATTAATATAGGCCAGGTCTTTTTATAATTCTTTGCAAGGGCTTTTGTACCTTGCCTTAGCAAGGTCACCTTGGTGCCATCATGGCAGATCTGTCTGTGAGTCTACATCTTTTTTTCTCTTAAGTTGTTTTTAAGGAGCAATGTCATGTTCCATAATTTTTTTTATTATTAACCATATGTGCAGCTCTTCCATTGGAAGAGCCATTTGTAAAACTTAGTATAACATTCTTTAAGGAATCTTAAGCTATAATATTAGCAAATTATAGTTGTGTGAATCACACAACAATCATCTGGGAAAAGATTACTACTCTGGCTTTTGAATTGAGCAAACAAAATTGTCCAAGAGTCACTATCTTAAAATTATCAATTAATCTATTGTTTAATATAAGAAATATCGATAACAGTCAATTCTCTGCTAAACTGTCTCCTAGATTTCATCCTGTTTTTTTGTATTAGACAAGCTACTATTTTAAATTAAAAGTTTAATATCTTAACTGGCAAAACTGGTAAGGTGCAGTCATTAAAAGCATTTTGGTTTTTTTTTTTATAAAACTGTTGTAGAGTAGGTTTTGTACTTAATACACATACCTGCTATAGCTGAATCATAATTAATATATTCTACTTGCTGATTATTGTATACTCTACCTGAATGATCCATACTTCACCTGCTTGAGTACCTGTTTGGCAACTTCTATAAGCTCTCTATTGAAAATTGGCTCATTGCTCAATATCTCCCATAAGAATATTATAACTAAGGTTTTAACCATTGTATATCTAATTAAAAGTTTGTAAACTGTCCTCCTCTTAAGTTGCAAATCTGCCTAGCTAATAGGAAACTGGAAGAAAGCATATTCCACTAATGATGCTGGCCTAATTAGACATCAACATGTAGAAGAATGAAAACAGATCCACGTTTATCTCTATGCACACAACTGAAGTTTAAATTAATCAAAGACTTCAACATAAAACCAACCATATTGAACCTCACAGAAGAAAAAATTAGAAGTACATGATTGCATTGGTACATCTCAAACACAGCCTCAGTGGCACAAACATTGAGAGAAACAATTAATGAGATCTCCTGCACTGAGAAACTTCTGTATAATGAAGGACATAGTCAACAAGACACAATATCAGCCTATAGAATGGGAAAAGATATTATTATTAATCGACTTTAAAAACATAAAAAGAACTCAGGAAGTTAGTAATCAATAGAACAAATAATCCAATAAAATTATGTGGTACAGACCTAAACTGAAAACTCTCAACAGATGAACTTAAAATGACTGAAAGACACTCAAAAGATGCTCAAGCATAACATCCTTTAGCCATTAGAGAAATGCAAATCAAAACTCTGAGATTTCATTTTATTCTTGTAAGAATGACCAAGATTCAAAATACTGCTAACAACTTATACTGAAGAGAATGTGGGGTAAAGGAAAACAAAAAACAAAAAACCTCCACTGCTGGTGAAAGTGCAAAGTGGTACAGCTGCTTTGGACCCTAGTTGTAATGCTGTCTCTTTAAGAAACAAGCCACGCCCACTCCCGGCAGCCTCTCTCCCTCCCTTGCCATCTTGGCTCTCTCTCTGTTCCCTTCTCTCTCTTTTCTTTTCTTCTCTCTCTCTCTCTCTCTCTCTCTCTCTCTCTCTCTCTCTCTCTCTCTCTCTCCTCCCATTTTTCCTTCCCCTCCATAACCCATTTAATAAATGTCTAATTTTACTCTGTATGGTATGTTTATCCATCTTTATCTCTCTCGCCTGCCAGCCGCAGTCACATGGAGACCTGCATGTGGTCTCATGCACAGTACTTTTGGGACCCAGCAGCCCCAGAGACTGGCAACATCTGTGTCTCCCACCTACCGCCTGCCTACACCACTCGCCCGGGAACTTGCACCTTCCCAGGTCCCACTGTCTGCCACCGGGATCCCGCAGCAAAACCAGAACACTAGTATGATGAATTCTCAGAAAATTAGGCAACAATCTACCTTAAAACTCAGCAATACCCCTTTTGAACCTATGTACAAAAGATGCTCAACCATACCATAAAGACATGTGCTCAACTATGTTTACAGCAGAATTACTTCGTCATAGACAGAAACTGAAAACAACCCAAAATGCTCCTTTTTTTACACCAATGATAAATGAGAGACATCATCCTTTACAATAGCCATAAATACCATAAAATATCTTGGAGTAACTCTAACCACACAAATGGAAAAACCTGTACGATAAGAACTTTAAATCTTTTAAGAAAGAAATTTAACACATCAGAAAATGGAAAGATCTCTTTTTTTCTAGGGAAAATAGAACATAGTAAAAATGACAATCTTACTGAAATCAATCTACAGATTTAATGCAAACGCTCATTAAAATTATAACAAAATTCTTTACAGACCTCGAAAGAACAATCCTCAACTTTATAAGAAAGATAAAAACTCAAAATAGCCTAAACAATATTAAAATCCTATACAATCAAGGAACTTCTGAATGCATCACCATCTCTGACATTAGAACTTTACTACAGGACCACAGTCCTGAAAAAAAAATTAAAACCGGATATGAAGATCAAAGGAATTGATATCAATTCGCCTTGGATATGAATTCACATGCTTACAATCAGCAGTCTTTTGACAAAGAAGCAAGACTGTGGAATGTAAAAGAAGCATAATTAACCTGCTTGTTTATTTTTCAATTGTCCGGAAGCTGCAGTTCTCTGAGGCTACCTTTTATGCAAACCTGTCTTTCAGCTTCTGGCTGAAGCCAAACCGCATGGCAGGAGGCAGGACACAGTCTCTCTGCCTTTGCGACCTGCCATCACAAGCTCTGGTGGGCATAGCTGTAATGATTTTTAACTATCTTTTTTATTCTAACTTGTAATCATAAAATAAGAGAATTTCTGAATCCTCTCCTCTGTTCTCCCCTGGCTGCTGACTGTGTGGGGTTAAATTCACTCTCTGAACTCTGCTCCTGCTCCTCCTTGCCTTTCCCCACAGCTGGGTTAGATTTGGCTGCTACTGCATCTTCACTTGGTGCCTCAATCTCGCGGTAACCTAGGCGATTCCTTCACTTCTCCTATCTGTTTAGCAAGCAATAAAAGTTGTATTTCTGCATCTATCATGTTTACAGATTCTAAATATCTCTGCCATTGTTTCTGCTCCACTCTAACGTCTTTTAGCTATCAACATATATAACTGAATACTTTTTTCTTATCCCATATTTATATATAACTCATTATATACAAATTTTTACTCCTGATTTAAATTTTATCCTTCTTCTCTATACTTCTTTAAAATCTATTTCTGAAAACTCATTACTCATGTATAAACCTGTGGTGAAACTTTTTTCTCATGGGTCCCTCATGGGTTCCTCACATTCTCCCCTGTACTTCTTCCTGTTTTTGTTTTGTTTTGTTTTGTTGCAGGGGGGTTCACAGATCAGCCCCATGTTGGACACCATTATGTTGTGGTCCGGTGGCAGACCAGACCATAAATTATTTCTCTGGACCGGCATGGAGGTGCAGGAATAAAGACATATATCTCACATGGCTTTATCGAGAGGAAGATTTTCCGTGATCCCTCATGAAATCCTGAGTTTACATTCTGAAAATGCCTCTGCTTTATTCTCCAAACAACCTTAAACATAAACTGAGGGGAAATTCATTAGCATTCTGTCTCCTAGGTAACCAGGTGAATGGCTTTTAGTCACATCCACATCTACCTGTGTGCTTGCTGTCAGTCTTCCTGGTCAGTATGCTAACTCAGTCATCTAGGCTTGAATTAGCATCTCTATTCAGGCATCCTCCAAATTACAAAGAAAGGAGCAAAACACCATCTTGATCTTTTGTTAGGGTAGCAACAGCCTGTCTGGAAGGTTATGTGACCACTTCAGTTGTGAACTATGGCTTGAGAGCCTGGCTGCCATACCTTATAGAAATATGGGCCTATAATACCCTAGCTCCCTCTGCATGGTTACTGTTTATCTCTCACCTGCTGTGGTCTCTCACCAGCCAAGACCTCCAGTTCTCCTTGGGGGACCACTGCCCCTCTTGGGACAGGCCTCAGATCTCCTACCTCTTTGTAAATGATAACAGGTCTCCTAGTTGGTTTTGGGGGGACTCCATAAACTGAGCATAACAGTTGCCACAAAAAATTTCCAGACATCACCAGCATTGTTCTGTGCTCATTCCCAAAGCCAAAAACAAAACAAAACAAAAATCTTAAACTTAGCTTCTTCCTTGATTAGTTTTTATTGTCAACCTCAAGTCACCTGAGAAGGCGGCAATTTAATAGAAGAAGTCTCTGTATCCCATTGGCCTGGGCATGTGTGTCCCGGGGTGGGGAATGGGTCATTTCTTATTGCTAATTGGTGGAGTAGGGTTGTCTTGGTTTCTGTTTCGGTTCTTGCTTGAGTTTCTTCCTGAAGTCCCCTGATGATGTGAGCTACGGTGTAAGTAAACTGCGTTCAGTCCTTCCCTTCCTAGCTTCCTTTTGATCATCGTGTTATCACAACAAACCATCAAACCAGAAGAAATTCCCTTTTGAGGGAATGGACTGAAAGGCCACAGAGAGCTTTGTATGCTTGTAAAGTCATATCTCTTCACTTCACGTTCCCAAGTCCTTAAGAAATGTATCTCTTATCATTGACTATTTTCTAAACTCAGCACTTAACACCCCTGTCTTGTTTTTGATTGTGGGACTAGACATTGTTTCATGGAGCTTGAAGGACTCAGACTTGAACTTCCAGAATAAACGAAGATGTGATGGATCTTCATTTTCATAGTTGTAACATTAGGTCTGTAAATCCCAAGCAGGCAATGAAGGGACAAAGTAAAGAGGGAGATTCTTTGTTACCCAAATAGGTTAATCCTTGCAGTTTTGAAGTTGGTTTTTGATTCGCTTCTTTTTTAATCTTTAAGATACCTGTGAGAGTGTTGCCAACTTGATAAAATTAGCCTCACCTGGGAAGGTGTTTCAGTAAAGAATTATCTAGATCTTCTTGTCCAGTGGGGATTGTCTGGATTGACCTAGTTGATGTGGGAAGAACTGGCCTGAAAGTCAGGAATAGCACTGCATAGTTGGAGATGCTGGGCTGTGTGAGAGCAGAGAAAACTAGCTTGAGTCTGAGCACAGCTGCACTTAGCCCCTTCTGCTCCAGCTGTGGGGTGTCTACCTGCCCCACGCTTCTGCCTTGACTTCCCTACAACGATGGGCTGGAAGCTGGAATTGCAAGGTGGCCAAACTTTTTTCTCTCCTAACTTGTTTTCTATCAGAGTATTGTATTACAGAAATGAAAGTAGAACAAAAATTAGTACTAGAAGTATAAATTTCTTTTTATCAGGATATTTTATCAAAGCAATAGGAAACCAAACCAGAACAGTGTCTCTGAAAGGTTTTCACTGTATAATCTAGAGGTTTGTGTGATTCCAGCGTTCACTTAGAGTCTATGCCAAACTCGTCTTAACCCAAGTCTAGGTTTATGCTCAGAGATGTTGCTAGAATAAAGTAGGATGAGATCTACAAAATGCTATGTAAACTGTAAAGTGCATTTAATACATGAGTTGTCATGGTTAAGGAATGTCGCACACTTCTCCTCACCGGCTAAAAGTCTGGGAGAGTACAGCTTCAAAATCTTCTCAGTACGTGAGAAAGTCACATTCAAGAATGCTGAAAGCCTTACAAAATATATAATTAAACTAAAACTCATAAGTTCATAATAAAATATTAATGAAAATACTCAAAAAAGTCATAAAATATAGATGCAAAGCAGTTAGCAGTTAGCATTGTTTTGATATCTGAAGGTGTAGCTTGGAAATCTAAAGAAAAAGAACCACAGTGGCAGAATTGAATCCATCACAAAACCACTTCATTGTCATCAACAGCCAAGGGCTGGAGCCCAGGATTTCTTGATTACAGGCGAGAATTGCTGCCTTTAAGATTATCAGCAGTAATAGCCACATCTGCATCCTTGCGTTAGATTTATACTGCTGTAGTCATTGCTTAGCAAAAAGTCACTGGGCCAAAGCAACAAAGAGCTCTTATTTCCTACGCTGGAGATCAGAATCAAAGAGGAGTATGTTTCCTCTAGGTTTGGGAGTGTTTGTGAAAGACCCCCGATTTGGGGAGACTCTCACTCGAGCCTCGGGAAGACGCGAACCGCCCCCCCCCCCCCAGTAACTCACGAGAGACCGTCCTTGCTACAATCACACGAGGTTTAATGACAAGACGACAAGACAAGACGGGGACCAGTGCACTGGGGCCGAGACTCATAACCCACGCAGGGGAAGAGTTCGACCTCGAGTGACCAGGAGAAGTAGTTCCGAAAGGGGGGACAGGGAGGATGTCTGAAAATTCCAGTGATGTTTACAAAGGGGCAATTCCCTGCCTCTCAAAATCATTCTCAAAGGTCATAATCAGCTAGTTCCTATTCCGATGATAATTACTAGGGGGTGACAATTACTAGGGGGAATCTCTTTGTCTCTCAAGATTACTCTCAAGACTACAATCCACCTTTATCTTCAGCTAGTTCCTGGAACCCTGGAACTGGTTAACCTTAGATTTCTGATTCTTCTCTTCCTGTTAGATTTTTGGCTCTATTTTCCTGTTAGGGGGATCTGGATTTATCCAGGTCTTTCATTTGTGATGCAGCAGTAGACAAGTGGGGGATCATGGTGAAGGATATCTCAGGGAGTCCACACTCTCACCTCTTCCTTATGAAGCACTGTCAGTGACATTATGGCTTCCGGGTCAGGAAGTAGAGACTCTGCCATCTACCAGCCCATAGAATGGCTCCTACCCTTCCATTCCGTTTTTCTGCTTCTTACTAAAGTAAAGTCTATTCTGCACTAGCATTGAGTTAATGGGAGGAATGGGATTGGTTCATACATGAGTAATTATCTAAAGTAACAGCAGAGACCACCACAGGAATAGTGGAGGCCAACTTGGAGGCTGCTTGGAATAAAAGGGGGATCAGGAAGGTAGTTGAAATCACTGTACTAAGAGATAAGTAGATATCTTATCCTCAAAACGTTCACCTGTGTGTTTGTAAAACAAAGCACGTACGTTTGTCAATGTAAAGCCCATGTAGTCAGCCTGAAAAGATGATTAGGTAGATGTTCTTTTATTTAACAATTATCTATTCACACTTATCATCTGCCAAGTTCTGTTCTAAGCACTTAATAAAGTATTGGTTCTATGTAACAATTCTGGAAGGTAGAGATTCAGTGTGTGTGTGTGTGTGTGTGTGTGTGTGTGTGTGTGTGTGTGTGTGTCCATGTTACAAATACAGAAACTGAGGCCCAGATGGATTAAAGGTACAATATAGGGTCACCAGTTTGGCAAATAAAAGCAAAGCTCCTGTTGAAATTGAATTCCTGATAGCGATCAATGTGCTCTAGTGCGCGTGTTTCACATGGCCCCTGCTCACAAACGCTATTTAACAAACCGAGTACTGTCTGCCACATCTGAATTGTTCTTGAACTAAAACTAGTTGTTCATCTGAAATTCAAGCACATCTAGACATCTCATATTTTATCTGGTCCTCTCAGCTTCCAGAACGTACTTCTAGCAAGTGCTGACATGAGAACTGAATCCTGACAGCAAAGTAGTTGAGTCCACTGGACCCTGGGAGCCAGAAGGCTGAATTCCTAAAGGTTTTCCCCAGGACTGAGGGCATCTGCAAGGCTGAGCTATTCCAGACTCTTAGGAGTGTCTGAGACCTCGCTAGGATGGAGGGGTGCTCTCAGAAGCCAGATCCACACATGGATCTGGGGTATCCAGACACTACTTGCCGTACTCCAAACTATAGCAAAGAGTTCTACAACCCTAGGATGGCACAGTGGTGCCTATCAGTGGACCAAGAGGGTTTCAGGTGAAGAACTTAGGGAAGCTGTATCTTTATCTTGGTTCTGTTTGAACCATACAGTTCACAAATGACTTGAAAGGAAGAAAGGAGAAGATTTTATCTGTAGTGTATAAAAACCCACCCCAGTAGTGCACACAGTAATCTATTATGTAAGAATCTATTATGTAAGTAGTTACTAAATGTCTTCCACTTCCATATGATGCTTTCTCAGCAGAGCCTTCCACCATCCTTACTAGCATCAGGACCAAGGGATTAAGCTAGGGAACATTTGTACTTATAAACACAGACTATCACCATCTAAAACTCAGTATCTTACCATTCCTTTTGTACCAACTTTCCCAGTTCAATCTCTAAGTTAAAACTTGAGCTAAATTTATCAAATTCACCCACAAAGCTTAGTGTGCCTATTGAGAACCAAGTATAAAAGCGCTTTTCTTCTTGGGACTCTACAGACAAAAATTTTGCATAAACATAAAATGCCATCAGCGAAGATATTCTACTATAGAACTGCTATCTTTTCAAACCAAATGCTCTCCCCTTCAAAAATCCTGGCACAGACCCGTGAGATAAGATGTAGAGAAACAACTGAGTTGACTTCTCTGCACAACACATACTGGGGGTTTAACTATAGAGCTCTGGTCTACTATGGTCATGGCTTTAGTCACATGTGCTTCATGATTGAACTTCTCTGGCACAGTTATGGCTGAGTCACCATTTCTTGACTGACAGAGCTCCATTGGACCACAAAAAAGTCCCTGAGGGGACCAGAAATGCAGTACACTCAAAAGATTAAAAAATGTTTACAATGTGAGTCAGCAATTAATAGCAACTTTTCCTCCCTAAGTCACATCTTTCATAGAAGCAATGCTAATTATGCTGTTTCGTTCTGTTTTCCTACGGCAAATGACAAGAAAAATGTATAACCAAGGGGCTGTTTGACAGAAGTGAAGAAATATGGGACAACTAAAACAGAATGAAAAATAATGAGAAAAATGATTAGAAGAACTGAATAGTGTGGCTTGCCCTACTGGTAATGAGCCTGAACTAAATGAAGAAGTCATGTGTATTTATGGGACCTGAAGAGACAGAGTGTGGAGTAGCTGTCTCCAGATCTCTAGTTGAATCTTGTTTCAAACCAGATGAGTAGGTGATAGGAAGTACTGCTGTCTGGGGTCACCCCAGGAGTAGCTCCGCAGGATAATGTGTCTCAGTCAATTTTGCCTCTTCGTCTTCTGTCCTTGGATTGTGCGCTGATGGATTTGCCTGGACCTTCCCCTGTTCATGCTCAGCCTGTCTTCCACATCTATCCTCACATCCACTCCCCTGGCTCCACTTTCAGGCTTATTGAACAAGAATAACATTTACCTGCCATATTTATTAATACTTTCTGTTCTATATTGGTTTTGTGGGTGTGTAATAGGTTGCATTAGGTGGAGCATCTTCAAAACAACGTAGCAAATTCTGCCACTATTCTGAGCCCAGAAATCTGAGGTGAAGATGCCAGTGGGACTTCTTCTGTGGCCTTCTGTCCTGGCTTTTAGAATGACACTGGTCCCTGAGTCTAAAACTCATGTACATACTGCAAGATGATCTTGTCCTGAGGTCTTTAGCTTAATTATAGCTACAGAAACCATTTTTTTTAAAAAAAAATCACACTCACAGGCTTTAGATGACATATATTTGGTAGGATCTACCGTTGAACCCAGTGTTCCCCTTTCTTAAACATGGATAGCTCTTGTTCTCTGGATGAGAACTAATTCTCCAAAGAAGGGCCAGTTTCTAGCCCACCAATGCACTTGTAAAATCCCTCTCTCCATCTCCCCAGTTTTTTCAGTCCCAGAACTGATCAGGACTATCATCAGTCTCCTGTAAATGTCTCCCCCAAGTCTCTGGCCTTTGAGCTTTACATCCACAGCTTTGGTCTCCTGCCCTAATCCTTCCTTCATTGCTCTGTTATGTAGGTGAATGCAATTTTCCAGCCAATATATGTGCACCCTGGTTTGACAGTCCTGTCTGAAGCCTGTTGGTTCTGGGGTCTTTTCTGGTTTGCACCCTTCTAGCTTTCCGAAGCCCTCCTTCATACGTGCTCTTCTGGAGAAAGGGTCTGAGGGGTAACAGGAAGGCTTCTTTTCCATTGTGAGGTGGGGGAAGCTTGTCTGAACTTGCAAATTTAGAAACAAAGTGTGGGTGGGAGAGATTTGACTGTTTAGAATTATGGTACTACTACTGAAGGTAATTTATAAGTTGTAGGAGGTTCTTTGGTAGAACCTTTGGAATCATTTATGTAAACTATCATAACATCGGCAAATAGTGAGAATTTGACTTCTTTTTCTATTTGTGTCCCCTTGATCTCCTTTTGTTGTTTTATTGCTCTAGCTAGCAGCAACCTAAATGCCCCCTGACCAAAGAAAGGATATTGAAAATGTGATACATTTACACAATGGAGTACTATACAGTTGAAATAAATAATGACATCTTGAAATTTACAGGCAAACTGATGTATCTAGAAAATGCCATATTTAGAGAGGTAACCCAGACCCAGAAAGAAAAATATAATATATACTCACTCATAAGTGACTTTTAGGCATAAAACAAAGAAAACCAGCCTACAATTCACAATCCCAGAGAACCCAGATAACAAAGAGGCCCCTACAAGAGACATACATGGATCTAATCTACATGGGAAACAGAAAAAGACAAGGTCTCCTGAGTAAACTGGGAGCATGAGGATTATAAGAGAGGGTAGAAGGGGTGGAGGAAGGAAGGGAGGGAATCAAAGAAACATATATAGCTCAATAAAAACAATATAAAAATGCAAAAAAAAGAATTATGGTACCACATGGTTTCAGACAAAATTCCTGGAAGGCTATGAGCATCTGTTAAACTTAAGATCTAGGAGTCCTTGTCTCAGATAGTCTAGGAGACAGGGCTGGAGCTGTGGCTCAGTATTAACAGCACTTGCTACTCTGTGGAGGACTAGGGTTCGATTCTCAGCACCCACATGGTGACTCACAGCCATCTGTAAATCCAGTTCCAGGAGATTTGATACCCTCACCTATTCTATGTGGGTACCAGACAGGCCTGTGTTACACACATACATGTAGGCAAAATACTCATAGATAAATATATTTTAAAATAATTTTAGGATTGTCTGAGAATAAATTTCACCTGAGGTGTAAATGTTTGCTTTTAGCTCAGGACTTGATTTGTCAAGTATCATCTATACAAGTATGCAAAGAAAATATTCCCTAGAATCAGTAACAATGTAAGGAATATTTAAACAAAATTAACCCAAACCAAATTCAACCAAACCAAAACAAACAAACAAAAAACAGAGAGGGAGTCTAAGTCCCAGAGATTCTGCTCAGAGGAGGATAGCCTGCTCTTCCCCTTTGTCTCTCCCAGCACACACAACATGGAGTGGGATAAGGGAACAAAAACCTACTGACTTTCTTACCACCAGCATCGTTCAGGACATCATCAAGGGGAGTGTAAAACCAGGCGATCACTTTGCGAGGCAGAGTGGCAGTTTCTTAAAAAGCTAAATATAACCCCCACTGTGATCCAGCAATTTCATTCTCAGGTATTTATCCAAGAGCATGAAATTATATGTTCATAGTGGGAGTGGTGTTAGCACTGATAGCAAGACTCTCACCCTAGCCCCAAACTAGACACATCCCAGAATGGATAATCACATGATGCAGTCCTGTAATAGGCACCAAGAAGCATTTAATTGGGCAAGTGCTATGGATCAAACCCTGTACCTTATACTTTCTAGACAAGTGGTTTACCACTGAGCAGCACCCTCCCATCATTAATTAAAAGAAATCACTGGTTCAGTCAAGCAACAACCAATTACTGGGTTCTATGGCTGCTACCTTGAGAACTGTACCTGCTTCTCCCTGTCTGGCTACTCTTGTCCAAACCTGCATAATTATCACTTGCTAATCATATTCACCTAGCATCTTCTTTTTCTCCTTCCTCAAATCCATTCTGCACAAAGCAACCATTTGTACAGCCCTTCCATGACTACCTTTCTTAAAGGTAGAAAATCTCGGTGTGCACACAGCCACCCAGAATCTGTTTTCTGATAGTCCTGCTGCAGGGGTGCCCTGGTTCAGATCTCGGCACCCCTGTGGATTCTAAAGGGCAGCCTATGCTCTTACATTTTCCACTATGGAAGGTCACCTCCTTTTATTGTCTTCTGACATTTTTCTCTATCTTCAAAGTCAGCCACGTAGCAATTCTCTACTCCAGGGTCAACTTCTTTGTCAATTCTTCATCTCTGACTCTGAACCTCTTGCCTCCCTCACGTAGAAGGACATTTGTGATTCTATTGGGCACACTGATAACCCAAGAAAATATCTCAATCTTGAGATTTTCAGTTATCATGCCTGCAAAATCAGGCCACATGTTCACATGACCTTAGACTAGAACATTGGTGTTTGTGACTACATTGCCCTAAGACACCTTTCTTTGGCCAGTTTTTCAGCCGAGGGAAGGGTGTGCCAGATCTGTGCTGGCCGTACGTAGCCCCGATACTTCACAGGCTCTTCACACATACATAAAAGTTAATTTGCTAGATGAAGTAATGGACTTGAGGCCATGCACATATAGTTGGCTTAGATTTTTATAATTTATTTTTCATTTTCATTCCCAAGTTGTAGACTGGGCCTTCTTTTGCAACTACTAAGGATGCAGCACCCGTAAGATTTAGAGTCTCTATTCCCAAGTCAAAGTTGTTCCGAGAAACTATCTGACGTGACAAATTCTGTCTACCTGAGTTTTCCTGAGTTGAACTGTCTTTGCCGAATTCTCACACACCCAGCAGGAGACTCTCAAGAATGTCTCTTGTCTTCAAAGTTCTGTCACCTGCCTGACAGATCTGTAATCAGACTGCTGCCTCCGGGGAGGGTTTCCCCAGTGCTTCTATAAACCAGATTTCTTCAGACTCTGTTTCCAGCCCCAGAATATCACTATTCCCTCACCACAGTGTATGTGCCAGTCAGCTCACTGCTTGTCTGTGGCCATTACCACACAAGGAGACATTTACAACCCCAGGGTGACAACCGTCTCCCCACAATTCTCTCCATTTTCTCTCCCTGGCTGCTGATCCTCTCAGAAGGACTTTAGTGGACTTGGGTTTTTTCATACAGACGACTTATCTATGCTATTAAGAAAGTTTCACCAATAAAGAATTGTTATGACTTAACTTCAGTATAATGGTTTGAACTGATGATGGCCTGAAGAAACTCAAGTAGTAAACGTTTGGTCCCTAGATGGTGGTGCTGTCGAGACTTGGCTGTATAATGACTCACATAATCTGTAGATTAAACCATGGATGAGTTCATAGCTTAATGGGCAATAGGAGGTGAGTGTGAGTTAACCCATGGATGAGTTCATAGCTTAAAGGGCAATAGGAGGTGGGATCTCCTTGGAGGAAGCAGGTCAGTGGGGACAAGCCACTGAAGGAGACATCTAGTCCCCGGGTCTTCTCTCCTTTCTTGTTAAGTCTTTTCCTTCCCTTGTCTTTCTCACTATCTTCTCCTCCTGTCTTTCTGATTCTTTTTTCTCTCTCTTCCCCTTGCCTTTCTTTCTTCTTCCCTTTCTTCTACTTATGCCTTACCTCAGACTCAAAGCAAAAGGGACAAGGAACCCCAAATTGAAAATTTTAAAGATAAATCTTTTTTCAAGTTCCTGTTCTTAGGTGTTTTGCCATAATGAGGAAAAGCTAGCTCACAGATATTACAAAAGCATCCAGAATTCATGAGAAAATGTTCATTGAATAATTACTATTCAATTATTTTAAGTGTTGGAAAGTAACTAGAAAGAAACTAGGACCAAAACTGAAATATAAGGAATCCCTTATTTTGAATATGAAAGCCCATTGTGGTGGTTTGGGTGAGGACTGTCCCTCAACAGGTCTGGGTATTAGGACATTTGACCTCAGCTGCTCCTGCTGTTCATGGAGGTTATGGTACTTCTAGGACATGAAGGCTTCCTGGAGGAAGTCCATCACCATACCGGAGGCTTTGAGAGCTCGTTGCCTTACAGGAGTAAGTTCCAGTGTATGCTGTGCTTCCTGTGTGTGATGTGATGGGATCTCTCTGCTTCCTGCCCCAGCTGCTGCTGCCACATTTCTGCTTCTGTCTGTAGGCCAAAATAAGCTCTTTCTTCTATAAGTCACCTTGGGCATGGTGTTTTATCATGGCCACAAATAGGAACTAATACACCCAAGGTTCTAAATGTAAATATCTGAAGAGGAGACTTAAATTTTCTTAATGGTGAAATATTTAATGGTACCTAACTTGGGTCTGTAGATCCATTTCTTTCCTTCATCTCCTGTGGAACCTGGATATATTTGGATGCAGGTGAAAACTAAAGACAGCACAGACACCAGTGTTGCTGCTGACCCGGTTAAGAGTCAGTCTCCATTGCGGTCATATCAGTGCATCAAGAGTGGCTAACAGAAAGGAACAAGTTTGGAGTTTAGTTCTTCATACACCAACAGGTAAAAGGTATCCATGTGAGAAAGCCTACAGATACAAACTTCACTCCCTGGCTATCTTCTTGTTGGTACAAGAACTAAAGAAAGCACTTCTAATTACTAACTATGCTATCACTAAGTAATCTCAAAAACATAACCTTACCTTCTCATATACTTTTGGAGTTCCAGTGCCTAAAATGGATCATGGCTGGCCTTACATTAAGATTTTTTTTTAAGTAAATTTTATTAAATTATAAAAGTTTTCATTTCCGCCCCTCTTCCCAACACCCTCCCACTCCCCCCACTCCCTCTCCTCCTCCCTCTTCATCCCTTAGGGCAGTCAGGGTTTCCTGCCCTGTGGGAAGTTCCAGTTCCCTCCCCCTCCCTCCAGGTCCAGGAAGGTGAGTGTCCAAACAGACTGGATCCCCAAAATCCAGTATATGCAGAGGAAACAGGTCCCAGTATCATAGTCAATGGCTTTTCAGAAAGACTTCGGGCCAGCCACAGTCAGAGAATCCGGCCAAATTCCGAGAATCTGGTTAGATCACCTCCTCGTTCAGTCCCAGTCCAACTGGCCTTGGTAAACTCTCATTAGATCCGTTCCCTTGTATCAGTGGGTGATAGCATCCCTCGCAGTACTGATTTCGTTTTTCATGTTCTTCCTCCTTCTGCTCCTCATTTTGACCTCGGGGGGCTCAGTCCGATGCTCCAATGTGGGTCTCCGACTGTATCTCCGTCCTTCGCCAGATGCTTACATTAAGATTTTAAGAGAGATGTTTTTCTTCTGGAAGCATTAAAGTAAAATATTTTGTTTGTTTATTTGTTTGTATTTCCCAGCTTCTGGAGGCTGCCTTCAGTTCTTGGCTTCTGGGTCTACATCAACCTACAATCCCACCATCATTGTCATATTGCTTTTCAAAAACCTTTCACTCTTGTAACGAAATGACAATTTACATGTTCGACTCTCTGTCTTCTGTGTCTGCATCTCTGACCTTACTGCCTCCATCTTTCTCGTATAAGGACCACAGTGACCATGTTGAATCTACCTAAGCAGCCCAAGATAATCTCCTAGCCCATGATCATTTCAGTACTTGGGCTAATCTGCAAAGTCAAGTTTTCCAGTCTTTGTGATCAGGATTCAGTCTTGTTCAAGAATGTGTTCTTCTGTCTAGCAGAATTACCTTTTCTGTTTTCAAAGTGAAGGTTTTTGCTGGTCCTGCACTTATGTTTATGTTTCTCTCAGCCTCATGCCTGAGTCTTCAGTACCCCCAAAAACGATTTGCAAGCTTCCTGTTTCTTTATAAATTAATAACACCTTAGAAAATCAAATACTGTTATTCATGAAATAACGAAGCAAAAATAGACACACCATATCATGCAAACATTGTGAGTATTTTGGGTATCAGGCAAGGAAAAGCAGTGAGTCTGGATGTACAGGAGACAGAGGTAGTGAGAGCTAAGATGTGTCCATTGCCTGGATCAGTCATTTACAACCTGGGGGATGGGACCCCGAAAGACCATCAGAAAACATATATTTATATAATGATTCATAACAGTAGCAAAATAACAGGTATAAAATAGTAGCAAAAATAATTTTTTGTTGGGGGTCCCTATAACATGAGGAACTGTAGTAAAGGGTCACAGCATTAGGAAGGTTGAAAACCACTGGCCTAGATATTCTGGCTATGGTACAGAAGGGAATTATCAAAGTGCAGTGGACTCCTAAGATGGGCAAGAGGAGGGTGTTTGTGTAGTTAGAGGTTGTGGAAGAAGAGAAAACAGAGGTGAACTGACCGTCCCATCCCAGACCTCCGTGTTTCAGTCTTCACAGGAGATGTCTTTGGTACATGTTTGCATGTACACTCTACAATCCTGGACGAAAACCTCCATGAAAAGATTAGGGAACTCATAACAAGTGCTGTTGCAAAGCCAGTGATGCTCCCTGTTCCCACCAGCCAGGAAGCAGAACTTTATCATCAACAGGAAGCTATGTCGAGCTTGCCGGAATGCTGACTGGAGTATGGAAGCTAAGTAGCCTCGAAAAGACAGGCTGCGTACTTCCATACAACAACAATCAGAAATAAATTCAAACAGTGGTTCAAGTGTATTTTATAGACAAACTCAAGAATATTTATAAGGATTCAAACTTTCCTCTCAAACATAAAGTTCACATGTCAAACATTTATTGGAAATTAACAGAATTAGCATTTGGAGCAAGAAAGTGTGACTCATAATGAGGGGGAAAATCAATCAATGGAAACTGATGAGACCAACAATAAAGTTCATAAATAAATAATGGCATTCATAGGCTCAGAAAGAAAAAGAAAGACAGCTCAACATTCTGGTGTGGACATTAAAGACCCAGCGAATTGTCTAGCAGTGCAAACTAGTCTCCAGGAGGGAGGAAGTGTATTACCTAGTGCAAAAGGAAAGATCTGTAATCTCGAAGACACAGGCAGTAGAAGCTACCTGAAATAAAAATCCAGAGAGAATTGTTTTCAAAACTTGCAAAAGCAAAGGAGCAGAGGTCAGGGCCGAGGAACAACTTAAAACCTCAAATACACAAGAAGCTAGAGTCCCCAAAGGAGGAGAATTTCCAGTCGTGGGTCTTCTTAGTAAAGCCACCATGAATGTCCACATATTTGTATGAGCATGCATTTCCAACTCACTCAAGTCCATGCACAGGAGAGAAATCACGGGATCTTGGGTATCATACATGCTTAGCTCTTCAAAGACATTCTCAAACATCTTTTGAAAGCCATCTTATCCCTCCATCGATGTATTAAAATTCTAAATATCAACATCCTCACCAATGTGTGTACTGTTTTTATTACTATGTTTAATTTCAGCAACCCTCTGAACGTGTAGTCTCAGTGTAGGGAGTGATTTTCCTTTATTTTCCCTGATGATGTGTAAGTGCATTTGAGTGGGCTTACTGGGCATTCGTAACAGCATATGAATAGATATCTCTATAACTATGTACCTACATACATATATGTATATATACTTGTACACACACAAATATCTAATTGGTTTTGGGGAGCTATTTCTCTTCTTACTATTACATTTCAAGAATTCTTTGAATTCTAGAGTTGAGTCAACTATACCCATTGCAATTGCTTAAATGTTTTCTCTTCTGCTCTTGTCATTTTGTAATGCCAATGCCAATGAGCAAAGCACTGGGTGGGTCCTTCTTCCCTTCCTGAACTTAAACTCTGGCAATATTATTACTTTCTTTTCTTGAACTTAATGCCTGAAGTTTATCTGTTCTATCCTTCTTGGCAATACCAGCTATGCACTAGAATGAAGTGAGATGCTGGAGAAACGGACTGTGTCTTAACAACTGAGTCGAACAGTCGCTGACTCAGCCACGGGGAACTGTGGACCCAGCAGTAAGGGACTCTGGACATAATAGGGGGGAAGACTTTTTAAACTTTCTTGAGATAAATTGATATACACTAAACTGTACACATTAATGTTTAAAATATGACCGATTTCCAATTTTAAAATGTATGCACACTCCTGAAGCACTCGGTTAAATCAAGTGGATCAGCATCTCAACAGCACCACAGCTTTCTGGTGTCCTTGGAATTCCTCTTCCCCTCCCACCTCATACACTCTGCTAATCTGCTTTGAGTCACTGTCCTATCACAGGAAAGAATTCCTACAGTGTGTTCTCTTTCTGCTTGGCTTCTTTCACCAGCCTAATTGCTTTCAGGGGCGCACACACATGGCCCATGTTTCTAAGACTGAACACTTGAACACAAATATAGAATAGTATATATATCTACTCACCTGTGGGTGAGCCTGTGTGTGTGTGTGTGTGTGTGTGTGTGTGTGTGTGTGTGTGTGTGAGCAGGTGGGGGGAGGGGGAGGTCATGCTCTGATCGTTCAAAAACATTGCAACAATGAGCATGTGTGCATATAAAGTCTTTGTCTACACAGATGATTTCACTTCTAGCTTAGATTCTCAGCCTCCACCATAGGATGGAGAAAATGAGGAGCAAAATAAATGTAAGATAATAAAAATCTTGCAGATGATCTGAGAATGCTGAGGAAATACAACAGAAAGCATATAGTAGGTGGTTTAAGTCTATAAGTCCCATATCTTCAGATTCTACCAACCTGGAATCAGGAGTATAAAACTAAAAGAATTGAACAAGCATGATACTGCATGCATACCTCAGACAAGCCAACCAACAAACAAAGATTGTACTGTCATATTGGGTATTGAAAGTAACTTAAAGATGATGTACTGCACAGAAGAGGAGAAGCCCAGATTATATACAAGTGTTGTACCATTTTTATGTAGGATCTTGAGAACCTTTGGATTCTGTTATCTAGAGGAATTCTGGAATATTACAGATTTGAGCTATAAAGATATAAACATAGATATACAGGTAAACAGTTTTATAGATATAGATATATAGGTAAAATTAAGACTTTATTCCCTTCAAAAAAAGACTACTATCCAGGCATGGTGGTGCACACCTTTAATGCCAACACTCAGAAGACAGAGGCAGGCAGAATTCTGTGAATTCAAGGTTGGCTTGGTCTGCATTGTGAGTTCCAGGACAGACAGAGCTATGCAATGAGATCTTGTCTCCAAAAAGATGCTGTAGTGGTTTGAAAGAAGGTGGCCCCCAAAGGAAGTGGCACTGTTAGGAGACATGGCATTGGTGGAGGAAGTGTGTCACTATGGAGGCAGGCTTTGAGGTCTCATTTATGCTCAAACCTCATCCAGCGAGACAGACCATTTTCTGCTGCCTGCAAGCGGTAGGACTCCAGCACTTCTCCAGGACCACGTCTGCCTGCACAGCACCATGTTTCACCATGTTGACGGACTGAATCTCTGAGCTGTCAGGAAGCAGCCTCAATCAAACAAGAGTTGCTGTGGTCATGGTGTCTCTTCACAGCAATAGAAACCCTGACGAAGACAGATACTAAGTCAATGAAAGAAAAGCCTCAGATCTGGAGAAGCTCCTTGTAAATCATATCTGATAAAACCCCACTTACTTATGTACTAATAACTCAGAACTCAGAAACAAACAAACAAACAAACAAACACACACACACACACACACCCCAAAATGAGCAGCATGAAGCCGGGTGGTGGTGGCGCACGCCTTTAATCCCAGCACTCAGGAGGCAGAGGCAGGCGGATCTTTGTGAGTTCGAGGCCAGCCTGGTCTACAAGAGCTAGTTCCAGGACAGGCTCCAAAGCTACAGAGAAATCCTGTCTCGAAAAACCAAAAAAAAAAAAAAAAAAAAAAAAAAAAAAAAAAAAAGAAAGAAAGAAAGAAAGAAAGAAAGAAAGAAAGAAAGAAAAATAAAAATGAGCAGCATGAAGAACAGATAGCAACTACATGGAAACAACGCTGAGTTAGTAAATGAAATAAATGACTAGTTGAGGGAAATTCAGGTGAAAACCTCAACAAGGCAAGAAGAGCAGCAATTACCAATAGAGATCTCAAATGAAAGGACTGGGCACACAAGCATTGGTGAGGATGTGGAGAAGAAAGAAAGCCTCTTACAAACTGATGGCTGAGATGCCGAATGCTACTATTTCTTTAGAAAACAGCTTGGCAGTTTCTCCAGAATCTAAGCCTACCAAATAATTCAACATCACAGACAAAAATACAAATTTTAATCTCCATTTTTGAGTAACTCACCTGTTACATGGAGCTTCAAGTTTGTGACTTGAGTTTCCTCACAAGAAAATGGGATTCAAGTATTAGTGAGAATCCCTGCAACTGACAGGTAGAGGCAGGAGAATCTGAAGTTTAAGGCTAACCTCGGCTACACAGGGAGTTATGGGCCAGCCTGGGTGACATCAGTCACGAAACATCAGTCTTTGTTTTCATAAAAAATTAAAACAAAAACAGATATGAATTAGAAAATATCATCAATACATTGAATACACACTTCCTGTCTGGAAGCCAAGTACAGACTGTAAGTTGGGATGCCAGTTTATGTCTCTGAAAAGATACATCATAGAAAAAGCCCTTTCCCACAGAAGACCACTTCCTAAATAGAACCCCAGTAGCACAGATACTAAGAGAAACAATTAATAAATGGGAGCTCCTGGAACTGAGAAGCTTCTGTAAAGCAAAGGACACGGTCAACAAGACAAAATGACAGCTTACAGAAGGAAAAAAGATCTTCACCAACCCCACATCAGACAGAGGGCTGATCTCAAAATATACAAAGAACTCAAGAAATTGGTCATCAAAGGAACAAATAATCCAGTAAAGAAGTGGAGTACAGACCTAAACAGAGAACTCTCAACAGAGGAATCTAAAATGGCTGAAAGACACTTAAGGAAATGTTCAACATCCTTAGTCATCAGAGAAATGCAAATCAAAACAACTCTGAGATTCCATCTTATACCTGTAAGAATGGCCAAGATCAAAAACACTGATGACAACTTATGCAGGAGAGGTTGTGGGGTAAAGGGAACACTTCTACATTGCTGGTACAGCCCCTTTGGATGTCAGTGTGACAATTTCTCATAAAATTAGGAAACAACCTTCCTCAAGACCCAGTAATACCACTTTTAGGTATATATCCAAAGGATGCTCAATTCTGCCACAAGGGCATGCGCTCAACTATGTTCATAGCAGCTTTGTTTGTCATAGCCAGAACCTGGAAACAACCTAAATGCCCCTTGACCAAAGAATAGATAAGGAAAATGTGGTACAATTACACAATGGAGTACTACACAGAAGAAAAAAAATAATGGTATCTTGAAATTTACAGGTAAATGGATGGAGCTAGAAAACGTCACACTGAGGTGACCCATACTCAGAAAGACAATAATCACATATAATCACTCATAAGTGGTTTTTAAACATAAAACAAAGAAAACCGCCTACAAATCACAATCCCAGAGAACCTAGACAACAATGAGGACCCTAAGAGAGACATACACAGATCTAATCTACATGGAAAGTAGAAAAAGACAAAATCTCCTGAGTAAATTAGGGGCATGGGGACCATGGGAGAGGGTTGAAGGGGAGGGAAAAGGCAGGGAGGAAAGCAGAGAAAAATGTATAGCTCAATACAATCAATAAATAAAATTCAATAAAATCAATAAATAAAAGCCCCTTCCATTCACTCAGCTTCTGCTAAACACCAATAATGATTAATTAATCTTCCCCCAGGCCTGCTTACAGACCTAAAATAAACACTGCAAAAAAATTCTGACAGATTAAAGCCCTTCCAGACTTCCTTGCGTCACATCTCTAGTCCCTCTGCTTGTAAGATGACTGCTGGCTGTATCAAAACTCTTTCAACAGCTCAACTCTTATTTGGAGTATCTTTCCCCCTGGCTTGGCTCAGTTTTACTCTGATGATCTCTAGTTTATATTTTTTTCCCCTGTAAAAAATCTTCAGCACAAGAATTCCAGCCATCAGAACCTGACTGATTTTTCCTAAGCTGTCACCGAATTTAATTCCTATTCCTTTGTGTCCTTCTCTCTCTGCGCATGCGTGATAGCTGGGATTTCCAGATGAGCAAATGTGGCGTGAAGACCACATCAGACCGAGCCTGTATCACTGCGTCAGTGAAAAATCAGTTTGCTTCCCAATACAAACGGCAGCATGCTTTCAAATGCAGCAAGTCCTGGTGTCTCCCCACTGTCTGTGAAACAGCTCAGCCTCGCTGCCTCCTGCGACTGTGACAGCCTTTGTCTTTGCTTTGTGAGCAGAGATGCAGACTGGTGGCTGATTCCCTTGAAGTAGGGGGATCTACATCGTCATACAGTGAGAAAAGAGCTGATTTTTCGGTCATTCTGTTTCCCCTCTCCAAGTACTACAACCATTTTTATCTGTAAATAATATTTTTAATAATTGTAGATACATCCTCGAAATGTGCTGCATAATACAACTCCATACATTTCGGAAGCTGACAGCTACTCCCTGATGGATAGCCTGACAGTCTGAAATTTAGAAATCAATCACTGAGATATAATGACGCTGTGCCGTGGCTCCCAGGATGTATTGTGGCACCCAGGAACCACTTATCTGAGATATGCCATCGTAACTCTGATAGATTAAAGCACCATATCCAGGAACAATTGTGTGTGTGTGCGGGGGAGGGGGCGGCGGACGGTGGAGAATGCTATCGTAGATCTGCCATGTTACAGTCCAGGACCCAGAAGCCAGCCCAACAAGCCAGTGCTTCATGGAAGCTCCCAGAAACCTGGGAAACAGCAGGATGACAATTCTGTTCTCCAACAGCCCATTATGAACTAATTAGCATACATGAATTGCAGATTTGAAGCATTAAAGTGATGTACAAATCATTAATTTTTTGTCAAATCTATGTCATCCTTGTGTATGCTCCTCTTTTAATGTTGCATGACAGTGAAAGAGGTACAATCCCCTGTATGTAAAGAAGAGAGATCTGGCGTAGCTGATATAATGAGATCTATTTAAACACTATGCATTTTGCGGCTTTGAGTCTAGAGGCTGGGGAAAATGCTACACTGGTCCCATTAGGGTTAATTGTGAAAGGATGTTAATATATTCAAACCCCAGGGGTAATTCTACATGTTGTTTGAATGAAACAGGAGATGTTAGGGCAACTTCATATTTGAGCTTTCATTTTTAAAAGTCCTCCTTTTGATTAATATAAAACGTCATGACATCCTTCTCCCTGACTGTGGGAGGTGGAACTGCTTACAATGAGAGCTGAGACCATAGGTGTGCACACGACAGCAGATACAGTCTTCTTAACCAGTGCCAAATTTAATTAATAAAGATGTAGGTTGTTGGTGATGTGGAGAGAGGAAACCAGCATCAAAGCTTATTTTGATACTGGAAAAGGCTCCTAGATATTAATTTGTGGTTTTCTGTATTGTCTAAATGTATTTAATTACTAAAGCTTTGGTGCTTAAACAACTGCTTGGTGTTTCATTTGAATTTCTTCTTACTACAGTGGAGTCACAATGTTTAATTTGTTAGTATTGTAATCATTTCCATAGCAACAGCCTAATGTTTTATATATAAATATGCATGCAGCATGTATATATATATATACATAATAAATGTGTAGTAGAGATGATTATGACTTCATTCCAAGAGCACGCCGTGAAAAGACTTAGCTATCAATGAAAATCCTAATTAAAAATGCAGATCTACTTTGCGAGGCTAAGGAGATGGCCACGGTTGGAGTGGGAATTCTAAGAAGAGGAGATTGTCAGTTCTCTTCCTGTAAGTTTCTTACTATCTGGGAGCACAGTCATTTGTGACAACGCCTCCCTGAATGCTCTTTTAACCACATAAATTCAGAATAAAATGAAATTTAGAACGAAGTCGGGGAAAGGGGGTGTTGTTCAAAAGATGATATACAAAAAGCCCGGGGATAGATCCAAAAATAAGTTGAAAAGGGTGAGATTATTTGTTCTGCTTTCCTGAAAGAAATATCTGCAGACATATCATCTGTGTCAGGCTTTTCTCTTTAAGGTTTGTATTGTAGTTGCATTCAAGCTAAGGCTCAGAGTAGGGAAGCAAACTCTCAGCCTCAAAGGTTAGATTTGCTGTCACCTTTCTGCACTGAAGCCCTTTAGATTGAGGTACCAGAGACATAAATCCATTAGTTCCAAGCTAAACATCACCTTGATCCTCTGGACAAAGGAAGCAGCAGTATGACAATGATGGGCCCTATGGTGAACATGACTCTTCTAAAAATTAGCCTAATTGTAGGGGCCATGGCCATTTGTCACTGTGAATTTTCAGCTCCATGTAACAGCAGTGCAGGAGCTCTAGTGACCTAAAAAGGGGTTGATTTTCCTTGACTCACTGCAAGTGTAAAAATGAGCCAGCTGAGGCCAGTATGGAGGCTGCACAATTGTTCTACCAGGGACTCGGGTTGATTGCCTTTCTAGCATTTCATACTAAGTGTGATACTCTAACTTTTATTCTCATATGACACTTGCTGCCCAGCTGCATATCACAATCCCATTCCAGGCTGAGCTGAGAGAATGAGAAAGGCAAATGCTTGAGCTACTTGACATCCTCCCACGCCCATTTTCCAAAGTGAAAACATCATTTCAATCCTGGCTGCCACACACTGCATTTGGATATAGCCCTTTTGTATTTGGGATTAATCAGCAAAGTGTTGACTGACTTCCAGGAACTGCACGAAATATAGAACACTTCATACATTTACATGTCATTCTTACAAGGGGGCCATATGAAATCTTCTCTGTATCATTCAAATTTTAGTATTCACACTGCCAAATAGAGCACGAGCTTGCTTCTTTTGAGCAAGTAACAATGACTTTGCAGGTAGTTCCAACCAAATTCTTCATTTAGTTACATGTCACTGGCGAGCTTTTGGGCATGTGACCATATCGTAGATCCAAAAACAATTACAAAGGTGAGTTGGTTTGAGTGAGCCTAATGCTGCTATTAGCAAAACGAGGGCTGTTAGTAAGGAAGCATGGTCAATAGGTAGGCGGTAAGCGTCCTCCTCTTCTCCCGTAGCCTTGCCCTGTGATTTAATCTGGAATATGCAGTGATCTAAGCCAAGAGGCATTGGTAACATGGAAAAATGTCAAGTATTTTTTCCACACAAGGTGGACACTATTCACCGCCTCATTTTATAAATCTTTTATTTCTATTCCCAGCTCCACCTCTCGCAAATTTCTTTTTTAATTTGCAGCAATGGTGTTGGCATAGGAAGGTGATTAGGTTATGAAGAGTCTACCTTTTAAGAGAGTTTAGATGAACTAGCTGTTTTCTTCCACCCCATCTACCAGCTAGGGCTGCAAGCAGAGGCACTATCTTAACAGAAAACAATAAATTTTTGCCAGACACACAGGCTGTGGGTACCTTGAACCTGGACCTTCAGCCTCCAAACAGTGAAAGTAAGTTCCTATTATTTACAGATTACTCAGTCTGGTTATTTCGCCGTAGTGGACAGAGACATCTGCCTTATGCATATTTGACTTGCTCGTTGATGATGAAAAGGCACAGTTTGATCAGGTGATTTTTGCAAAAAATGTGGCGAAGACTGGGCCCAAGCTAAGGAGACACACAGAACTAGGCTCAGACTTGAGTTCTGCTTGTGGAACTCATGTGACTTTAATGATTTTCTTGGTTTATTTAAACTTTGTACTTCTTGCCTGATAAATGATTAATTTGAAAATAGCTTCCTCAGAAAGTTTCTGTACAGAAATGAATCAAAGAACATAAAAGTGCCTAGAGAAATATATAACCTGAGACAAGCACTTGACCAATGTTGACTATGTGTTGTTATTATTATATGTTGTTATCATTATTATCATTAGTGTATTAGTCAAACTGACTTGGATTTAAATCATGAATGTTATTTTCTTTCTCTTTTTCCCTCTTTCTCGCTCTTTCTTTCTCCCTTGCCCATCCTCCTTTCTCATATATAGTTTCAGTATATACACCAGAATGACTTAAATCTTGCTTCAATCATTGAAATTACATTTCAGTATTGAAATCGCAGGCACACACCACCATGTCTGACTATTTTTTTCTTAAACAAATTATTAGAAGTATGTAGTACTCAGTTTTATTATGCATATAGTTGTTACTGTACAGAGGCAGAGATATGAGACATATAAGCTATCTGATAAGGAGACTGGCAAATCAGAAATGGTAAAGAATAATAATTGTTTGTCAATATCCATTTTCTTCTTGCTTAATGTCAGTATTTCATTTTGTTCAGGATGGTAAAATACCTGTCTAAAACCACTCCCTCCCAATTCCTTTGAAAGAAGATGATGTCAAAATTCTGGCCAAGGCAGGTGGAATTTTTTTATTGAGAGATTTTTTTCTTGAATGAAAAGGCAAAAGTTGTTTTCTTCTTCTCCTTCCCCATCACACACCTGATGTTACCGAGCCATCTGGGAAGAATGAGGACAAGACCCACTAAGGAAATGGCAACAGTGAAGTTTGGTAGATCTTGAATATCTAATGTGATCACTCAGCTTCGGAATGTCTACCTCTAGTTTAATAGATGAGGCAAAAGGCCATAGTGGCTTATTCCAATGTTCCTTCATTACTACTGAATTTTTTTTGTATAACCAAAGAGAATCCAAGGTTTTTTCATATTTCATTATTACCCTTACCAAAATCTTATCTATCTATGACACACCCAGCTATCTATATCTGTGTTCTATTCTTGTGAATTATTCCAAATGGGTTGGTTCTGGCTCATGTGCCAAGGTTCCACTGCAACCCTGATTCAGGTTCTGAGATTGGGAAGGGGCATCGGGAAAAGAATTGTCTGACAACCAGACGAGTTTCACACAGTGGCAAGCCCCCAATACCACTAGCAATCTTTATTTATACCTCAAAAACAGCATATTTTTTTCGCCCTCCAGGATTTACCTCCCTTAATTGTTCGATACTTAATAAAGCATATTTACAGAAATAGGAGTGATTTGCCAAAAATTACTGGAATATAGTTATCTTGTATTTCTTCAACTGTTCCCTTGTCATGCAAAAGGATCCTACATGCCTAAGAAATATGAGATGCATCAGTTCCCAAAGAATTTTAGGGGGGAATATTGGAGAAAAGGGGGTTTCCAGGAATACTCACATCGGTCCCATGCAAGACTCATTCATATGTGGCCAAAAGTGGGTCATACAGCTCCCAACACTCACAGAAGAAAACTAGCAGGATGTATTCATCAAACATTTATAGGATCTTTATAGTTCCCATGGAGGGATTGTAGAAATCCTAAAAAGCCTCTGAGACTCAGGAAAAAATGATCAAGCAATAGGTTTACATGCGTAGGGTTTACCTACATTAGTAGCCATGTTGAATCCCACAGATTCACTTAGAAACTATTGTCTGGAGATCTATGTCTATCACCATCTGTTAATAATGGGAGTCATCAAGAACATCTGGAATAGAATGGAGCTGAAAGATCACTCATTTGTTAAGAGTCTGCTTTCCTAGAAGACCTGGGTTTAATTCCCAGCATGCATTTAGTATCTTACAATCATCTATAACTCTGGTTCTAGGAGATCTGCTGCCTTGTTCTGGCTTCTGTGGGCACCATGCATGCATGCAAATAGTGCATAGAGATATATGCAGACAAACACATCCATGCACATTAAAGAAAAAGAAGAGGAAGAGGAATGGGAGATGAAGAGCCATGGCACAAGGCTTCTCCCAATGAATCAAATGTTTAATGATTCCCATTGTCCAACAGTTTGGTTCAACAGTCCCAACTCAGCTGTGAAGCAGTTTTGAAGGTTGAACCTTCTCCTTCCAGTTCCTCCTTAAGATTAAGGAGGAAGAGATTCTCAAAGGGGTAGTAAAATAGTGGTCAGGATAATCATGGAACCAAGCCACATGGTTCTCCTGTTCTTTTTCTTTATTATTGTTTTTATGTATTTATGTTTCTTTACTATTGTTTTTATGTATTTTATGTTTTATGTTTTATATATGAGCTATATATTTCCTGTGGTGCTCCTGTCCTTAACCGAGGATCTTACCTATCCAACTTCTCTCCTTCCCTTAATTATAAAAAGAATGTGCCTATCTCTTATCACCTTATCATTACAAGGAAGAACTCCATGGGTGTAAGATAACGTCAGAATATTCCCAAAGACAAACTGGCCATTAATCTGTATTTTACATGGGAAAGTCATCTTAAACCCAGAAGGGAATTTTACAGATCCCTCCAAGAACTCAATAAAATGCCTACTCTTGTTCCTGTCACTGGGCAGCCTGAGTTTCCAAAACCAAGTTCTGCTTCCTTTTCCTCAGCCTGTTCCTCTGTTCCTTTCCAATTGGAATTTTCCTGGAAGAATTCATGACACACACACACACACACACACACACACACACACACACACTTATACACAAATTTATCTGTTTATATGGGAAGAGGCTAAAGAGAGATTAAGTACTGAGCGAAGAGAAATAATGAGCTTTTTGCAAATAGCAGTAATCACCAACAATTAGAGATGGGCAGTGAGTGTCCAGTCTCCCTATAACCTCTTAGTTGGTTTATATTAAAGTTAAATCCCCAAGTAAATTTGACTTCAGTAGAAGCAAATATTGAAAATTTAATAGGAGCCAAACACAATCCCGCAATACAATCTAATTCTACAAATTTGATGAAATTCTAGCTCTAGACCTTCAGATATTCTAACAAATGGTACCTGTAGTGTTTCCTTGAGGTCTATTTGACCAAATTCGAGAGACTGTGTTCAGTTAACCTTAGAGAAGCCATCACATCCCTGGGAGACTGAGGATTCAGTCCATGACCCAACACAGCACAGTCTAGAAAGCAGCTTCTAGACAGTTTGTCTAGAGTGCAAGGTGGAAGGACTCGGCTGTGTAGGCAGAGAGTGAATCCCCACATTTTTACGTGGTAAGTTCCATGTGTAGCATCCCTAATGCAACTTGACAAGTCATTAATTTTACCACTGCAAATCTATTTTAACATGAATTATGCTAATTAAGAGCCCTGTGATGTTCTTGGGAGATTGAGATAGTCTAAGCACCTGTGGAAGAAGGCGATTCTAATTGGAAAGCTAACTGAGTATGAATTTTTGGTCAGGACAAATGACCACATTATGGTGTAGCTTAGGCAAGCTAATATCTATGTGATTTTATGCTCTCTATACACTCTAAGGGGGTTCTAAATGGCAGGCATCCTATTAAGCAGTCTATGCACTAATAAAAGTAAGCATTTTGTTTTATGACTCTCAAATTTAAAGCGCTTACCAGTATAGCATCCAAACTTGGCATTAGTCCCCAAAATTTCCCAAGCCACTGCTTTAAGAAGTGACCTATTCTAAGTTAGCTTACTTAAGGCCTCCAGTGTTTCACTTAGAGTGAACACAGCAAATTTAGTTACTGTTGTCTCTCTTGGAGCAGTGTGTTAATGGAGAAAGGCAGGATTACAAAACACCATCAACTGATGAATGTTGGGATCTTAGGAGGAGTCAAAAGCAAGCTAGCAATTCTACTAGAAAGCTAAGAGGAAAACATAAATGTTCGCTAAGAAATATACAGCAAACCTCATCTTATCGTCCCTGCTGTTTTGACCATGCAATGTCTTTATTGTGCAGACTTGCTATGATTTCATAACCACTTATATGCATTACTTTGATAATTTCTTTTTTATGTTGTTGTTAATAAGCATCCACTCTGTGATTTCTAATTTACAAAGGAAATTATGAGAAGGCAAAGAATTGCCAAATGTGATAAGTGGATGGTAGTGGCACTATTTATAGTTACAAAGAAAAAGGATTCTGATGGGCAGATTCAGTGCAGAGCCAACATCTGAAAAATACTTTACATCCGTAGCCCCATGCTTCTGTTTTAGCATCCTCTACATTAGTTATTTTTCTGCACAGCTATGAGAACTTGATGGATGACGAATTTATTTTAATTTATAGTTTCACTGGGCTCTGTCCATGACCACTTCCCTCCACACACTTTGGGCAGAAACTCAAGGGGACTCAAGTATATTGTAGAAAAGAACTGTTTATGTCATGGCAAAACAGAAAGCAGAGAGCCTGACAGAAGGGCACATGAACACTATACCCAGTGGCATACTTCCTCTAGCCCAACGTGCCTTCATAAAGTTGTCACAGCTTCTCAAAGTAGTATGTCCAGCTGGGAACCAACATTCTAAACAAGCCTGTAGAAGACATTTTAATACAAGCTATGACACACACTATACTCTCACAAAGCAAGGGTGACTATCTGAACACTAAACATGAAAGGGAACTGGCTCATTCCTACACTTGCTTTAGAGCTCTTTGCAAATATGGTTGGTGCATCTAGGCTGATCTTCTGATGGAAACTCATTCTTAATGGTTCTCTTGTGTTTGTCAGTCACTGTAGGAATGGAGTCTGAGTAGTGCCAACCTAGCATGCATTACCCATTTCCTGCTATTAATAACATGGAGTAGGTCTCTTACAAAGGAAAGTGTTTTCCTTTGACTTAGAATCCTGGTCTAAGGTGAAGTGTTCCATCTGGTCTCTGCCTGACAGAGTCTTGAGGTGGTGGAGGGCATTATAAGGCATGGATGTGGAACTCTCTGGAATAAACTGATTTGTTGTGTAATATTTGGGTACATTGTAAAGATGTGTCTTTGCTTAAGGGGACATCTGGTTGGTTTGATAAAGAGCTGAGTGGTCGATAGCTGGACAGAAAAGATTAGGCAAGATTTCTGAGGAGAGAGAGGAAGAGAAGGAGGAATATAGGCCCGTGATTTTGCTGACAGCTTGGAGCAAGTCAGACATGCCATACTGAGAAGAGGTAACCGAGCCATATGGCAGAACATAGATTTTAAATATGGGCTAATTCAAGTTATAAGAGCTAGTTGCTAACAAGTGTAAGCTAAGGCTAAGCTTTCATAATGAATATCAAGTCTCCGTGTCATTATTGGAAATCTGGCGTTCCCACAAAGGAAAGTCTGACTACATTTGAAAAAGCTTACTACACTGGTTTTTATAGCAGATTTACTCTCAAGATAATTCATTAGCACATCAATCTAGTAACTATACAAGTGGATTTATCCATTCATGAGCACAACCCCCTAAGTACCTATCAAAGATGGTCCTATAGCTTAGTATCTCACATGGAAATTAAATTTCAATGTGAAACAAACTATTTTATAGGAAACAAACTATTCAAACTGTAGTAGAGTATATCAAGATTTCTTTAATGGAGAATTTAATTCACACTGACCAATGTCAAAGCCATAGTGAAATTGTTTAATATTCTTGAAGGAGTTAGTGATGAGAGACAGAATTAATTTCCACCTAAAGAAACCACCACTTCACTTTATCCCCCCCAACTAGAAAAAAAGATGGTAACCTCATATTTTACTTTTCCCTCTGTAAAAACAAAGATAATTTTTCTTCTTTTTTCTAGACAGCACGAGAGCGCCTGAGAGCCTATAAACGGCTTATTTAAATACTAAAGATTCAGCCAGCTCTTAATGACAATATACTGACGTCTTCAGGGTTTGATCTTCTGAGAATTAAAACCCACTAGACCCGCCTTGAAGCTCTCTGCTGGGAATAGCGTCTGTGGCTCCCAGAGTGGTAATTAAACTTCCTGGAAAGGTGGGGGGCTGGGAGACTACAGACTTTGGGATCGATAGATTGAAAGCGACAGCAGAAGCAATAATTAGCAGGTGGAGGGGTTAACTGGTTAAGTGGTGATCTATTTGCACAGTGGCCCTTTCTCTACTAAACTTACCGTCAAAGGATGAATGCCATGTTAAGGTGCTCCAAAGCACCCTGAACTTGCAACAGCTTTGGAAACCCTAAGCTGGTTTAACTGATATAATTATTGTGGATTCATTGAAGTCTGCACAGGCAAGTATTTAAAGCACTGTCAGGAAGTATTAAATCTCCCTTCTGAGACCAGGGCTGAGAGAGGTAGGACAGCTCATTTTTTACATTAAAGCTGGATTGAGCCTGATTAGTATTTGAAATATTTCTTTCCCAATTTTGGGCAGCATTAGATTTTGGCTAGTGAAATATAAATGAACATCAATTGTACATGACAACCGCTGATCCAAAGCACTTAAAATTCCCAGAATGTTCTTTTCTGTCTTAGACTGGCTGCCAGGGTCTTCTCATCAAAGCCAGTTACCAGAGGCAGCTGAGTGGAGGAGGCCCGTGATCGGCCTGGGGTTAGACAGATAGCTGTCAGGACCATTACAACCTTTCAAGCCAGATCACAGTACTCCAAATCACTTTGTATTTCTTCTCAGAAGAGGAGCCAGAGCCTTGTTCCTGTGTCTTTGTTTCTGAGGAAATGACACCCGCTTGCATCCCTTCTGTTCCAGACTGAGGCCAGAGAGCTTAAGAGGAAACATTAGCCTCATGTGTTAAAGCCTGTTTACCTAGTAAAGCTTTTCCTCTCGTGACTTGGAAATTGGGTAAAGACTGAAAATTGTTAATGATCCTTCAGTGTGTCCTGGGAGAGAAATGAAATCAGTCAGTCTTTGGCATTCTGATGGGTCCCTTGAAGCAACCTCTTGGCCAAAATAAGCCATTATTTTGTTCATTATGTACAAACCAGTTCAACAGATAGCAATGATTCCACTCTTCAGAACCAATGTTGTTGTCTTTCCATTAGTCTAGGGTGGAAATATGGAAATCAGATCCACCTAAGACACCAACTTCTCTCCAGCACCCTCCTCCCCAACAGTGGTCATTTCAAGATGCTAGCTTTATTGTCTCTTAGAAGGAAAAAACCCACTAATTAACCAGGACTTTATCCTGGGCTGTGGGTAAAAGGAACTTGTTTTCCTCTGTTCCTTACATAGTTGCTGCTTCACATCCAGTGCTCATCAGTACAAGGCTGTCTCTACCTACTTAGAAGAGAGGAGACACAGTAATTCACCTTCATGGGAACTCAATATTATAACAGTTTAGACTGGCTAGCCCAATATGTCCCTGTGTTAATGAACTTGAAAAATCACCTTTTGGGTGTTTCAGGAGAACCTTTCCTTTTTATCTATCACCGATGCAAATGTCTTGTGTTTATAGTTAAGCCAGCAGCTAATAGAATCACATGCATAGCCGACTTGGGATTGAATCTTCACAGCCCAGTCCGCTCTTTGCTGTATGAATTGAGCACAAAGGTCACTGTGAATCAATCCTGAGCCAGGTTTGAAAAAAAAAGTGAATAGAAGGTAGTCAGTCATGGTAGCTCCCTTTTGTGCCATGGTTATTAAAGTCCACTGGAAAACAATTTCCCCAACCCCACATTTATAATTGAGTACTGCTGTTGTGAAGTTTCAATGAGATGAAATGTGTGAAAATGACTTGTAAACCCTGAAAAATCAAAGTCTGAATTCACTGTTCTGCATGCTGAAGATCAGGAGGTGGAAGAATTCACTGTCTAATTTATTGTTTTCTTTCTTTTATACACCAGTGCTGTATTTTCATAATTTCCAACCATCCCTCTACCCCTATAAATCCTGTGTACTGTCACTCACTCTCAAATTATTGGCTTCTTCTTAAATTATTTTTGTTATATATCCATATGTGTGTGTGTGTGTGTGTGTGTGTGTGTGTGTGTGTTTATACCCACACATACATCTCCTGATCGATCTAATTGTATGTTTCAGGCTTACCACGTGGTACTGGTGACCTGTTATGGAACTTTGTCCCTGTGGAAGACCATTTCTCCCTCTCTCAGCAACCATTAGTTGCCTGTAGCTCTTTGTCTAGGGGGAGACCCTCATAAGATTTCTCCCATCTATATTGGCATGTCAACTAGCTTTGTCTTGCTTAAGTTCCCATAGTGCTGAGATCTCATGAGTCAGCCCTCTTCATACATAGAAGATGCTAGCTCCCAGTAGACGTTCTGGTCTTCTCTGGCTCTTACTCTGCCCCCTTTTTCACGATGTTCCCTGAGCCTTACTTAGGTGGATGGGTTGTGGTGTGACTGCATCAGCCGGGGTTGGGCACCCCAAAGTCTCGTGCTCTCTGCATTTTGACCAGCTGTGGATTTCTGTAGGAGCCTCTGAATCAACATGAAGCTTCTTTGCAGACAGATGAAAACTGCATTTATTCAGGATGGCTAGTACAGAATCGGGAGTCTAGATTATGGGGTGGTGCTGGTGGCTGAGGCTCTGGGGGTATAGCCAGTCAAAGTGGGAACATGGTTGGATCTAGAAAACTTTTTTAAAGTTGAAAATATTAAAATCACAAGGATGTTTTACTTACAAAATAAGATTTTTTTCTTTTTTCAGTGTGTTTTTCTCATACAAAAAAAGTAATTATAGTCTGCATCTTACCATTATAACACTGTTCATCTTCTGAAACAGGAGTAATTATCAACAATTTTGCAAAGAAAGACATTTAATATCATGTAAGTTGTCAAAGAAAATGATACTAGTTTTTTCCAGCACCAGAACACACTGTGTAGTTGTAGCTAAGCACGTGTTCTGTTACTGAGCAATAGCCCTACCCCTGTAGTTATTTTAGCATTGCTCCTTAACAATCTTGAAACAAAATCTCATTATATTAGTGTGTTCAACAACAACAACAACAACAACAACAAAGCAATCTCTGGGCTTCAGAGATGTCTCACTGAGTAGCGCATTTGCCCTGTAAGTGAGAGGACAGGGTTCAAATTCCCAGAACACATGCAAAGCCAGATGTGGTACCACTGGTCTGTGACCCCCGTGTTCTTGTGTTACGATGGGTGATGGGGGCTCTACTGGCCAGCAGCCCTGGAGTACCTAGCAAGCACACAGGGACAATCTGTCTCAAAAACAAGGCACAGAGCAACAGCACCTGAAGTTGTCCTCTGGCATCTACCATGGCACTCATACAGTGACAAACGGGTGCCTAAACTTCCATATCGGAATGTGCGCCCTGCATACGCAAATAAACAAGGAAATAATAAACAAACAACCTTAATCTTGACTATCCTATGAGTCCTGAATTAGGGAATTGAATATGGAGGCATCTCAAGTCCTAAAAGGATTGTTCTTGCTCCAGAGTGAGTATGACGTGGAGAAATAGAGAGACCTTAAGATATACTAAAGGCCCCCACGTGAAGGAGAAGAGCGGCCCACTGCTTAAGAAGTCCTCACTGTGCTGCTCTTGCATTCTTTGGTGCTGACACACAGGCAGCCAAGCCTCGTTTGGACGGTGGGGACATCAGGAGATAGAAGTCCAGCTTCAGTTCTAGAGGAGAAATCCATGCAGAGCTTATTGAACCTCTTCGCTTAAAGATCTGTGAGAACAAAATGAGATTGGCAACAGAAGACATCGAGAAGGAAAGTTCTTATTACATAACAAATGTAGAATGTAATCTTCATTTCCATATTCTCTTCTCATGATACTTAGGCAGCTAGTGTGCCTCGTCCTAGGATCTTGTATTTCGTTGTCTATTTGCTAAGCCACCTGCTTTAAGAGTTGAGTTAACTTATTGCTCAATAACTCAGGTTCTGTGTTTAGACTTCATGGCAATGGAAAGGATCTTGTCTTACTTAGGTTTGGAAATGGGAGAAGAATGTGGGAGCAAATCTGTTGGGTCACAGATGTGGTCCTAGAAAGGATTATCCCCACCTCCTCTGCAGCTTCTTTCCCTTCCCTGGCCCAAGGCAACCTGAACTGTGGCCTTTTATCCTGCCTAGTACCTTCACAAAGTTGCTAAACCCGGAGATCCCTACCCTCTAATGTCTATAAATTAAGGAATCCCCTTTGTCCTGTGAGTATCTGGGTCTCCTGTTTCAGCATCTCTGGCTGTGGGTATCTGGTACTAAAGGATGTTTTGCATGAAATCCATCTTAGGACATCTCAGTATGTATCAAATCTGGAAATAATGTTTTTATTTGAAACACTGTCTCTGCTTGGTGCCTTTCCCATGTGCCATAGGAAACAAGTCTGCTGTATTTTTCAACAATTCTATGAAATATAGATAGGCCCAAGTTTTCAAAAGAAGTCTTAATGATAGACCCTTGCATCAATGTATAGGGAGATGCTGCAAGGATAATAAGACCCAATAGTGTACTGCAATATGATTAGGAAGTTCCAGTCTAGAAAAAAAATGTTGTCATTTGCAACTTAATTGTATCATGTTTTGTTTATCAAAACAGATAATCAGATAAACAGATAAACAGATAATCAGAATTTTAAGATTGTGCACACTACCCAAGGCTAATAATAGTTCTAAAGGAAGTAGGAAAAGGAAAAAGTCTCTCTAAAAATTTAAAAAACAAAAACAATTCTGTAGACTGCTGTTCTGTCTTGTTGGCCGTGTTATTTGCTTTACAGAAGCTTCTCAGTTTCAGGAGGTCCCATTTATTGGTTGTTGCTCTCAGTGTCGGTGCTACTCGGGCTATATTTAGGAAGTGGTCTCCTGTGCTAATGCATTCAAGTGTACTTCCCACTGTCTCTTCTATGAGGTTCAGTGTGGTCAATTTTATGTTGAGGTCTTTGATCCATTTGAACTTGAGTTTTGTGCATGGCAATAGATATGGATCTATTTACATTCTCTGCATGTTGATATCATTATGTCAGCACCATTTGTTGAAAAAAAATCAGTGTGGCAATTTCTCAGAAAATTAGGAAAGAACCTACATCAAGACTCAGCAACAAGACTTTTGAGTATATGCCCAAAGGATGCTCAATCATACCACAAGGACATGTGCTCAACTATATTCACAGCAGCATTAATTGTCATAGCCAGACCTGGAAACAACCTAAATGCCCCTCGATCTAAGAATGGATAAGGAAAATGTGGTACATTTACGCAATAGAGTACTACACAGCAGAAAAAAAAATGACATTTTGAAATTTGCAGGCAAATGTAGCTAGAAAACATCATATTGAGTGAGGTAACCCAGACCCAGAAAGGCAATTATCATATGTACTCACTCATAAGTGGTTTTTAGACATAAAACAAAGAAAAATCAGCCTGCATTTCACAACCCCAGAGAACCTAGACAACAAAGAGGACCCTAAAAGAGACATACATGGATCTAATCTACATGGGAAGTAGAAAAAGACAAGATCTCCTGAGTAAACTGGGAGCACAAGGAGATCATGGGAGAGGGTTGAAGGGAAGAAGGGAGGGGAGTAGAGAAAAATTTATGACTCAATAAGAACAATTTAAAAAAAAACAGACAGAGAAATTCATTGAACTTCAATTTAGATACAACATTGAGATTTCCCCTCCCTTCTTCTGTTTATTTCCTTTTTCATTCTGAAATCTATTCAAGTAAATCAAAGACTTCATGTTATTTCAGCCTTACAAAATGTTGGTGGAAAATGATCATTTTTTCTTTATGGAAGACCTTTCTTTCACCAATGTGAATTAACTGCATACCCTACAAAACATCATTATAGGAAAGTTATACTATTTCCTCCAGCATTGTCAATTGTCAAAGTGAGGTATTAGAAACAAGTCACTTCTCATGGTGACCAAAAGGGAGAGTGTGTGTGCATGCACACGTGTGTGTTATTTTGACTTTTTATTGCTTTGTCTGCTGCCCCGCCTTTATCAAATACCATAATGGATTCATGGAGTTTCTATGTTTACAATGTTATACAAGATATTGTCTGTGCTTGGCCAACATCATCTCAACACTCACTGTCCCTAAATATGAAGATATAAGTACCTGTCACTCTCCACCTGTCACCTTATGCACAGAAAGAAACACCAGAACTTTTGCACACTGGGACTATGACAAGATTAGTTTAGGCTGTACCCCACATTTTCCCAGGATATTCTGTAGTACTGAGCACTAGTTCCCTCTACAGCAATGTGTTTCTTTATATACTTTTTAAAAGAAGTAAAATTATTGACTTCCCACTTGCCTGTCTTCCTTTGTTGTTCCCTCAGCATCTTCTCCCTGGAATCATCCCCAGTATATCACATGCAAACGAATCTTTGTGTCAGGATCTACTTCCAAGAGATCTCGGCATAAGAAAGTTAATCCAAGAGTCATTGCAGGAAGCACACATTCAGAACTGAATGGCAGCGGAGAGATGGGACAGCTGTAGGGCTAGTGGATATTGTAGTGTTTACCTCTGGTAGGACTTTGCATTATTTTGCCTGTGGTAGATAGGTATGGGCAACATATGGAAGGAGATGTACTAGTTTAGACAGTAGACTTGATGCATGAATGATGAATTGGTGATTAAAGATTTTAAGATTAATTGGCAATTGTTAATGTTCACAAGAAGAAGGGAAATAAGAATTAAATCAGTAACCTATGAATGCCAGGATGGTTCAGTGGTGATATTTAAAAAAAAAAAAACCAAAAAAACTTCATCTGCATTCAGAAAGATATGATAAAAAAAGAAAATCAGTCTCAGGATTTAATGTAAGGCTGATAGGATGCTGTTCAAAGTTCCAGTGTCTCCTATACTGAAATTAGGACCCAGAGACCTAGGATGAGATTCTTTGGCTAGAATCTTTGAACATCATAAATACCCAAAGATGTTTCTGAGCCATATGAAGCAGAAAGGATGGTCCTCTACTACTGGCTACTTAGAAGCAATCTCCCATTTCTCTGTGACTGTAAAAACTGATCTCTGTTATCCAGTGTCTTCTCCATGGCTTCCAGGCTCACGTTGTTCAATGCAGTAGCTATTAGCTATGTGCAAACGATAAAGCAAATGCAATAAAATAGAATTTTAAAAGCACTTTTCTCTGGTTTCAGTAACTGAATTGAAAGGACTTAAGAAGTGCATGTGTCCAGTGGCCTCTATGTTAGAGGCGACTGTGGATCGTCCCTGTCACTTCCGAAAGTTCTAAGGTACAGCACTGGGTTAAACCAGGTATTAGCAAACACTCTTTAAAAGAGTCAATACAGTGAATACTTTATAGAGTCAATATAGGGAATACTTCATAGCCTTTGAAGTAAATGTTCCCTATAGGGACTCCTGCACTCTTCCCCAGTTCTCTGAAGGCTGTTATGAACCACACACAAACAAATGGGCGCAATTTTACAACAGTTTTCAGTGGCCATTCCATGGGATTTCATTTGCCAAACTTTGCTCTATGCTCTTCCATACTAAAAATTAGTACCAATTTTTAGCATAATGTTAAATGTTAACACTCTTTGTGCTATGAAAATAAAGATTCTTTTCCAAGAGTTTTGTTTTTAAGTATATCCCAATGAAAGACCCAGATAAATCCAGACCCCTCTAGCAGGAAGAGAAGAGCCAAAAATCTAGGATTAGCCGGTTCAGTGACTCTGTTTCAGGAACTAGTTGAAGATAAAGTTAGACTGTAATCTTAAGAATAATCTTGAAAAACAGGGAGTTACCCCCTTGTGATTATCACTGGTATTTTCAGAATTTTCAATGATCACTGATATTTTCAGAATTTTCAATGGTGCCCTCCCTACCCACTTTGGATTACTAGGTTGTGGTTTCTTCCATTAAATACCCCTTCTCCCAGCTATTGGAGATCGAACTCCTCCCCTGCATGGGTTATGAGTCTTGGCCCCAGTGCTGGTACCTGTCAATAAACCTTGTGTTTCGTAAGTTCCTGAGGGGTCATGTTATCCCTAGACTTGAGTGAGAATCTCCCCACACCAGGGGTCTTTCACCAACATGTTTGAGGAAATATAACTTGAGAGTGATGTGAAAGCTGATTATAAGGTTAAATGTGAAGAGTATTGAAAGACCTCTGAGGGGGGAGACTCTCACTCAAGTCTCAGGATAACATGACCCCTCAGGAACTCACAAGAGACCGTCCTTGCTGCAATCACATGAGGTTTATTGACAGGACAGGAACCAGTGCACTGGGGTCAAAACTCATTTCCCACACAGGGGTAGAGAGTTCGACCTCAAGTAGCTGGGAGAAGGAGTATTTAAGGGAAGAAACCATAAAATTCTGAAAATACAAGTGATCATTGAAAAATTCTGAAAATACCAGTGATAATCACGAGGGAATAACTCCCTGTTTCTTGAGTTTATTCTCAATATTATAATCTAACTTTATCTTCAATTAGTTCCTAAAACAGAGTCACTGAACTGGCTAATCTAGATTTTTGATACTTCTCTCCCTGCTTAGATTTTTGGCTCCATTTTTTTCTGCTAGAGGGTTCTGGATTTATCCGGATCTTTCAGTATTGATATGTGTGCAGACAAGATACAAAATCCTGGCAAGGACTTCTGGAGCTAAACCTAATATGATGTAGGGATGGTTCCTTAACTGTCAAGACTAGCATTTTCTGGTGGCCTACAGTAAATGAGCTGGAGAAACCGGAACTCTCTTAGCAGAGTATTAAGAAAGGGCCAAAAGGATCAGAGATGTTCAAATGAATTTACTACATTACATTTAAAAGCTCAGTTTTGTTCCCTATAAAGACCCAGAGCACATCCCTCCACTAACACAGTTAGGATGAGGGGATCTAATAGTTGTTGGCATTTGTGGGCCAAGGGGTGCAATGTGAGGCTCTTAGAAATCTTGGTTCTGGGACTGAAGAGATGACTCAGCGGTTAAGAGCACTGATTGCTCTTCCAGAGGACCAGGGTTCGATTCCCATCACTCTCATGGCAGCTCACAACTGTCTATGACTCCAGTTCCACGAGATCCAACACCGTCACACAGACATAAAAAAAAAACACCAATGTGCATAAAAATAAATAAATTTTTTTTAAAAAGAAACCTTGGTTCCTTAGTATCAGTGCAGTGAAAAGTTTCTGGCATGCAAGAGACCAGGTGGCAGTACTTAACTATGAGAAGCAAGGTAAATATAATTTCAAAAATGGGGAGAACAGCTGAGATGGCAAAAAGAAACCATTGCCGTGCAGAAACCTGTAAAGACATCTAACAGTCCATGACATGGCATGTCTATGTTGTTGATTGTGGTGTTTTACTTACACTACAAAAGAGAACCAGTTTGAGGCAAGCAAAATGTTGGGGCCTAGGACCTCTCACGCTGTTTTTCCAAAATGTTGGAAAACCAGAATCTCTCACACTGTTTCCATATTTGTAGTTCATCATCTGAAGGGGAGAGAACCTTTAAAGAAGGCATATGATCCTTCAGAAATGTATGATCCTATGGTATGACCTGACAGAAATGAATGGACAGAATTTTCCCAGTTCACCCTCAAAGAAGGAAGGTTACTTACTACATTACTGTAGGGAAGGAAATGAACCTTTCAAGGGCTACTGAGTCCTGGAATATGGGTGATTCTGGTAAACACAGAGAATCGAAATGTCTATGCAAATATGAAAGCCATGAAACAGAAGGGGTCTCATCCTAGGTCATCTCACAAGGAATGTAGTGGATCTATAAACCCATAATGAAGTTTTTTCCAGAACATAAATGTATTAGTGGAATGGTTTAACCTAAAAGTTGGCAGAATGCTTACACATGAGCTGATTTTGCAGAGTTGTAGTGCTTCAATATGTTAACAGAAGGTGTGTTAGGTAGAATAAAAATATCCTCAAAATGCTTCTGTCCCACATTTGCTAGAATGTGAGGCTACTTTACAACAGGAAGTTAAAATTCAGGTAGAACTAATCAGCAGCCCTTAAATTAAAGAGATTATTCTATATCATTTACTTGGCTCAATGAAGACACAAATGGAAGGGAATGTAGGAAGGGAAGTCCAAGAGATATTTGAGGATATGATGCTGCTGGATTGAAGGTGGGTGAAAGGGTCATGAGCTACCATAAACTCTAGTGAGTAGAACTCTCAGGTTCCTCTCCTGTGCCAAATGTGGCAAAACAGATGTTTGGCACTTGGAATGCAGGTGTCTGTTATACCCAGTCTATGCAGACCCCAAAAGACCACCAGGGAGACTGACTCCCTGAAATGCAAACGCAAGGTTTATTGTCCGCACAATTACAAGTCAACAGGGACATCATCAAAGCAACTGACAGAGCAATGGCAAGAGGAAGTAACTGCCCTTCTAGAGGGCTTAAAGGCAAAACCAGAAAAGTTAGATTAAGAGGGTGTGTGCTGGCAGGTGATCCTATCTACAATGGTTAAATGTTAGGAATTTCCTAACATTGGATGGTCTCAGTTCCTGGGTGGTCTCAGTTTGTGGTCTTTTTTGCAACTAGGTATTGCTGTAGGAAAAACTATTGAGACTCAGGGCTCTTGTCATTGGCTGGGTCCTACAGTGACCTTGTAAAGACATTCTTTTTTGTCCCTTTCATTTGGGAGGATAAAAAAAAAAAGAGTTCCAGCTTACCCCAGCATGGCAACAGGACACATCCACTCACAGTTGTGTCTCAAGGCTGTGCTACTCCCTTATGTTCTAAAGAATATCATTTTGACCCAACCTATTAGCATTCTAAGAGTAACAAGACATAATGAGCAAGAAATAACCAGTGTTCCAAATGTCCTGAGACACAGAAGTACAGCCCAGTGAGAAAGAATTCCTAATGGAAACCTAGGATCTTTCCTAATGGATTTTATTTTCAAGGGTGTTTTTGTCTAGGGTGTGCCAGGGCATCCCCTGCACCCATAGAAAAGACAGGTCGTATCACCTGGAGAAATCTACCACCAAGAAATAGATGGGCCTCTGAGAATTCTTCACTTGTGCAATTTTGCATATATTATAATGCATCAATCTTAAGTATATAGCTAAAGCTTGATGGTATATTTATAATTAAATTTATTTTTAATTGATACATAAAGTGAAAATATAAATATTTATGGAGTAGTAAGCAATATATCAATACATGTATATATTATCCAGCACACACATATATACAAATAGATACATATGTACATGCATACATAGAGGGGAGTCTAAATAGCGTGACCCAGAAGGAGAGCAGACATTTTCTCTTGCCGTTTTCAATAACTCCCCCAGGTACCAATCCTCATTTGACTTCTGACACTACAGATCAACTTGACCAGTTTTCCCCTTGTCTAAATGGAAGCACAGTGCTCACAACTTTTGAATCTTATTTTCCTCACTGCGATGCTTTGAGATTCATCTAGGTTATCTTTCGTCTTTGCATTTGCTAGGAACTGCTGAAGAATTTCTCAAGCAATTTTACTCTTTCACACCCCTGCCAGCTACACACTTCACAAACTTGAGATCCTCTCAGACCCTGGGCAGTGCTTGCCTTTACCGCAGTCTTCGTCCTGTGAGACTTTTGTGCTTATGGAATAGCTTCTCATTGTGACTTTAATTTTCAGTTCCCTAAAGATTAATGCTTCTGGGTGCCTTTTCATATATCATTGACTACATGGCTCTCTTATCTTGTGAACTGCCTATTAAAAAGCTTTCCTATTGTCTTATTATGATTTTTGTTCTTTCCTTATTGGTTTGTAGTTCATTATATACTCAGGATATTAATCCTTTGTCGGATATATGTATTGCAAATATTATCTCTTAGCCTAAGGCTTCTATTTTTACTTTCTTAAACATGTCTTTTTGATGAGACATTTTAAATTTTGATGAAGTCCAATTATAATTTTTTGTGGTTAGTGCCTTTTGCATTCTCCCCAAGAAATCTTTCTTCACTTCAAGGTCACTGATATTTTTCTCTATAAACTATGAGGGATTGTATCCTTCCATGTATGCCCATGATCCAGCTCAAGTTAATTTATATGTATGAGTTAGTGGTCAAGGTTTACTTTGTCCCTGTAGAACACATCGTGTTGTTTCAGCATTGTTTATAGCAAAGACCTTCCTTTCTTTGTGAAAATGCTTTGGACCTCTGCTGAAAATTAAGTGAGGGTCTGTTTCTAAAACTTCCCTTGAACCCCATATCTTAATATCATACTATCTGAATTGTATAGTTTTGGGTGGCAAGTCTTAAAAGTTAACAACACAAATATTAATGTCTTCATCTGCAAGATTGTCTTGGCCATTCTAAGTTCTCTATATTTTCATATAAAATCTAAAATCATGTTGTCAATTTGCATAAGTAAATCTTGCTGGGATTTTGATATAGATTACGTTAATCTATAGGCAAATCTGATGATTTGAATAGAATGTTTTGATAGATCATGGATGCCTCTTGGCTATGTACACAATTTTATCATATGCAAATAAGGAGAGCTCTACATTTTTTTCTGGTCTATATCTAGCTATTTCCTGTTCATTTTATACCACTGGCTAGGACCTTAACTAAGACTTCTACTTAGAAGCAGTGAAATCCATCACCTTGATCAAATTTTTATTAGGTTAATCAGCCCATAAAAGGATTGCACTCTGTAACTTTGTGGGGGAAAGTGCTGGGCCTGTTCAAAACTATCCACTGTCTGAATCATCTAGCAAATGACTTAGAACAACAGTCCCAAACGTGACATATGCTGTCTAGGTTTCTACTTCCAGTTAGTTTGGAGAGTGCATTGTTCTCAGGGTGAAAATAAAAAATGAACTTTAGCAAAGTCATATTTTAATAGATTTATTTTTAGAGATGTTGAGGGCCCCCATAAAATTGAACAGAAGGTTCAGGGAGTTCCCATATACTCTGAGTTTCTAAACACAGACACACACACACATACAGACACACACACACACACACACGACCACACACAGATACACACACATACCCTCCTATACTACCAACAAGCAGCCCATAGGAGTAGTGTTATTGTTTGGTCTTAAATGTCTCTAAAAACCCCTATGTTAAAGACTTGGTCTCCAGCCCAGTTTACCACTGGGAACCTGTGGAACTTTAATAAGGAGGAGTGGTTTAGAGGAAGAAAAGTGTAGTCATTAGCGTTTGCCCTTGAAGGGGATTTTGGGACTCTGGCCCCTTCTTCTCTCTTCCTGTTTCTCAGCCTTCTGTACTCCTTGCCACTAAGCTCTATCTCACCCAATGACAGTATCAAACATTCCTCAACCAAAGCTTCTGGAAACATGAGCCAAGATAAATCTCAGTGGTTTTTTTTTTTTAATTTAAGTTGATTTTATTGTAAGTGGATTTTCTCAGGCATTTTACCACAATGACAGAAAGCTGACTAACACAGGTACATCTTTTTATAATTTACATCTCAATATTGAAACATTATTGACCACATATCCCATGGTTCACTTTGGAATTAACGCTTGATTTTTCTTCCAAACTGACTTTGCCCCCTTAGTAATATGCATTTACATCTCTTCTATGTTGTTTTATGACTTGGTTTCTTATTTATTTTGTCATTAAATAAAAATCTGTTTATTTGGACATACCACAGTTTATCTACTCATTGACATAGAAACAGATATCCTGGTTGTTCCAAGTTCTACCAAAAAAGAAAAGCTGTTGTAAGCAACAGGGTGCCAGTGTCAAGTGGACATAAGCTTCCAGCTCATTCAGACTAAGGACCCAGGAGTCCCTGGCGTCAAGAAGCACTGCTGCTGGACTACACAATAAAGATACGGTAAGTTCTTAGGAGAAACCACCAAGCTGTAGTTTAACCAGCATTTACACAGCAATGAAAGAGCATTCCTGTTCCTCCACATGTTCTTCTACACTTGGGTGGTTTGTAGATAGGTGGAGCAACCTCGTTGTATTAATTTGAAGTGTTCTAATGATAGATACTGTTGATCATTGCTAGCATACTTACTATTGTGTGTCTTCCTTGATGAGGTGCCCTGTTAGTTCAAGTGTGCATTTTTAATCAGATTGTTGATTTTCGTATTGTAAATTAAATGCTTGTGATCTCTTAAGATACTTTGGTTGAAGCCATTCCCCATTATGATGGCATGTGAGGAGGACCTTTGGAAGGTGACTAGGCCCTTGAAAATGACACTATTGTTTTTCTTAGAGACCCCAGAAAGCACCTTATGTATAGCTTTTGCAAATATTTTTATCTGAGTTTACGACCTATATTTTCATTCCTTTTACAGTATTTCTGAAGATTGTAAGCTTTTAGTTTCAACAAAACCCAGATCATTAGTTGCTTCATAGTTTTCTTTTTTCCCCCCTATGGTATCATGTTTAAGAAGACAAATCCTGACTAGCACATGATTCAGTATCTAAAAGTGTCTGCCACCAAACTTAACTGCGTGAGTTCAAATCTTGGGACCTACGCAGTAGAAGGAAAGGATTGATTCCCATGACTTTTCTTCTGATCAACCATACAAACATGTGCATCCAACTCCCCACTCCCGCACAGGCACAATGTAGTTAAAATTTTGTAATTATGGTTTACATATATATATATATATATTATAATTGTAGTTTATAATATAACTTTTCTTAGTTATGATAAAAATAAATTAGATATAAAAGTTTAGATTCACAAAGATAAGATGGAATATTTTCTATGATGTTTGCCTTATATAAATAGACAAAATATTGTAACTATAATTCTTGCCTGATAATTTTTTGTTACATATAATTTTACTATGTTAAAGTTAAAACTTTCCTGTTTATTTAGACAGAAAATGGGAGATGATGGGGAATGTCCTTCTGTATATGTGTTGCTTTTATTGGCTAATGAATAAAGTTGTTTTGGCCAATGGTTTAGCAAAAGTAATGCCAGGAGGGAAATCTGAACAGAGATACATAGAAAGAGTAGGCAGAGTCAAGGAGATACCATGTAGCTGCCAAAGGAAAAAAAATGCCAGAATATTACTGGTAAGCCACAGCCCCATGATGATACAAAGCTTAATAGAAATAGAACTTAAGATGTAAGAACTAGCCAGGAAGTACAGCTGAGACATTGACCAAACAGTGTTATAATTAATATAGTTTCTGTGTGATTATTCGGGTCTGGGAGATCAGGAAAATGACAGTGCAGTGTCCTTTTATACAAGAGTCCACCAGCTATTGTAGTTATAGTTCTGTCTTTTACACTCAAGTCTGTGAGTCTAATCAGAGCTTCATATATTACAGGTAAACATTTTATCCCTGAGCTGCATCCCTGGGCTTTTTGTTAAAAATGCGGCTGTTGAAAAGGTGATCTTTTCTCCAAGGTCATGTATTTTGAAAGCATACTAAAGCACTGGAACTCCAGAAGTAAATTCCAGAGAGGGCCTGTCTGATGGGCAGAGACCACAGGCCTCTCATAACAGTTCTGTGAAGTAGCGATTGTTATTAAACTACTTGTTCAAGGTCACACAGCTCAATTCCCACAAATGCAGAGAAAATTAAGGAGAAAAAAAAACCCACCAGTTACCCCCTAGTTACCAAACCCAATGGAAGCACTTTAACTCTTACTAGCAACAGCTTTTCAGTACTAACCAAAGTCTTGCCACTCCTCTGCCCCGACTCCCAGACACTGGCTTTTCCTCTCTTCTCTCCGGCTTTCTTACCATCCTCTCATTTCTTTGATTATCAGAAATCCCCAGACTTCCATCCTGAGTCTTCTTATTGCCAGTGTCTTTCCTGGATGATGACATTTCTTTTTTTTTTTTTTTTAGGGTAGCACGCAGGTTTATTGGGGCATCCTAGTACAGACGCTGGGGCTTGCCCATGGTGCTCTTGATGTACAAAGCCCGGACATTTTGCCAGTTCTTCTTGAGCAAGGACACCAAGAAATTGACAGCCAAGTGGATGTTGTAGACCAGCTCGTCGTCAGTCATCTTCACATGGCCGACAGCAACAGCCAGACACAGCACCTTCTTCACCTGGAACTTGATGGTGGACTTCACCTCGTCCACTTTGGCCACCATGTTTTCATTGTGTGTCAGCAGGGAAGGGAACTTGCCAGCCTTGTTCAGGCATGGGCCCAGGATACGTGGGATCTACTTGATCAGAGACTCAGAGGCCAGAAAGGCGTCATACTTCTTGGCCAGCTTTTTGACCAACTTCTTGTTTTTATTAAGCTTCTTCAGCGCCTCGATGTCCATGTGGGGGATATCCACGGCCTTGGCTTCATCGCAGTGCTGCTGGTCCCCCAGGACGCACACCTAGAACTTGGGGCGAGGGGTGGACTTAAGCCTGACGGTGCCCGAGAAACGCTTGTCCTTCTGGGGGTCGTAGTTCTTCAGGCTGATCTGCAGCTCCACCGTTTCGAGAAACTTGCGGCGCTTGCGCTGGTTCCCGTGCAGGACCCCCCCCCCCCCCCCCCCCCCCCCGCACCGCCTCGTACAGGGTGTCGCGAGAGACTTTGCTGCTCATTGCTGCAGAGGTTTCGGGAACTGGAAGGAAGAGCTGGATGATGACATTTCTATGCCATCCCTTGGCCCTAATGGATGCTGTTGTTTCCCCTAATAGTTGCCAGTGTATATATTTCTCTTAAGGGGCTAGGACCATTTCTACCTGAGATTTGCCAGAGCTCCAAACCAGCTGCCTAAGGCTGACTCTTGTCCCAGAACAACAGGAATCTAAAAGGCTCTTGAGCATCAACATTGGGCTTTCAAATTGCCTATCTTAATTCTGACCTTTCTTCTATCCATTTCTTTCCAGATAGCCCCATTTCTTGACTGTTTATTGCAGGGTTGGATGAAGGCACCACATAACTTCTCTCTAGCCTCTAGCACAATTCTCCTCCCATCAACCATAGCCTTCGGGAGACCTCTCTACATTCACATTCTCTCATGTGCTTCATGTGACTCTCTTATTTAAACCCTGAAGAGCCTCCTACTGGTTTTGGAGAAAAGAAAATGCACCTTTCCGTGTGGTTTCTCACCCTCTCAGGAGGTAGAGCCCAGCTTATCTGTGATGTTAGTTCTCATGACTCATTAGCATTTGGGGGGAAAGAACCCCAAACCTCCCGTCTAAGAACCTTCCTGTGTGCTGCTTCTTCCTTTCTGGAAATGAGATGGTTCTCTTTATGGCCCCATAAGACTCCTCTGTGCTCTTTACTGTACAGTGCTTTGGTTAGGTGTTTATGCTTGTCCTGCCCAGCGACAGAGTAGCCTGTAGGAGCAAGCACAAACTGGCATAAGCCTCTCTGGTCTGGTTGGAGCCTGTTTAACAAATTTGTGAATGAGGGCCTCCCTTGACTGCTGAACCCTGCCTGCTGTTACTGGCTGTTACCCTGTTTGTCTCCTGATTATTTCTGCCTTAACATGACAATTCCAACTCCTCCTCAGCGCTTCATGGCTTGATTCATCATGTACGTGGTCATCCTGTTACTTCTCTGTATGACGTCCTATGATCACCCCACTGCTTTTATTCAGACTTCTGTCTCTGAGGCTGTAGACTATGGATTGGTTCCCTATAAACAGCGCTTCTCCCCCACAACCCTTAGACCCAGTCTAGTTCAGGCTGGACAGGCTGGAATCCCCCTGGCTGCATGCTGAAAATGGCAGACAGCTTCTGCCCAGGGAGCTAGCCTCTACCACTTTCTGCCCTACTTGCCATCTTAATTATAATTGATTTTTGGAGTCTCAGTTGCCTGGAAATAAAAATATCATAATGATCACCCATCATTATGATCATTACCCCAAGGGTTTTGAATAGCTGGGTGATTACTGATGTTTCATTTAGAATTATAACTGAGGTGGATATCTGTTAGAAATCCTTGGCATAAATAAAAAAGAAAACAAAGTAGCTTTCAAACTAGCAAATGGAAAAACTGAATACCCTTTCTACCCCTGCCCAGACATGTGTCACGTGCCTGTCTATAAGGAAGGAGAGAGCCAAGAATGAAAACCCAGTACAGAAAACAGCAGCCCAGAAATAAGAGGAACAGAGAAACGCATTTCCAGGCTAGGATACTCATAGAAATTACTTTTGACAGGAATCTGCAAAGAATTTCTGATGCATAGTGGGTTGGAGGTGAGGAGAACCAGGCTCCCAGTGAAGGAAGGCCCCAGGGAATAGTGATGATGGGGAGAGCTCAGGCTCCGGTACTAGCGCGTGGTTCTTGTTATACCCAGTGAAATTACCTGGCGCGAGTGAGAAGGAAGCACGAAATACACAACAAAACCGCTTAGGAGTTTATTAGAGGAGATGTGTGCAGACCTGGTGAAGTCGGTGTGCAGACAGAGAGAGAGCTGAAGATGACGCGTCCAGCTTTTAAAGGCTGCCTAGTGCATGCGCACAAGGGGGTGACGAAGTAAGTACGTCGTACACAGGTGACGGAGCTCAAGCATACGCACAAGGGTTTATGTAGCTGTGTCATACATAGGTGGTGTAACCATTCGACATGTCAGTCATGCAGGGCCTTTTAAAGACCCTGGGACAACTAGGTAATTTTGCCTGCGGGTTTGTCCACTCATGCATGGTCCTGGAACCTGGGCGTGCCGGCCATGCTGGGTTGGCTAAAATCATAACACATAGATCTGCAGAGTCCCCCCAAAAACCAACAAGGAGACCGAGTACCGTATGCAAAAGCAAAGAGACTTTATTCTACACAAGTTTGCAAACTTGGTCTTTCTGTGTGCCCAACATCTTAGAGTAACAAGAGAGCCCCGAGCTCAGTTAGAGTCGGGTTTTTACAGTAGTAAACGTGGGGGTGAGAGATTTCTAAGGTTCAGAACCCCTGATTGGTTGACATTTGTCTTGGGGTGTCCTGGTGAGTGTGTGCAGGCAGGTGATCCTATCTACAATGGTTAGAACGACAGGAATATCCTCCGGAAGGTGTGTTCCTAGGAGGTGTCTGTTCCTGGGCAGTCTCTGTTTGTGGTCCTTATAGGAACCAGGTATTGCCTCAGGGTAAGCTACTGAGACTCAGGCCTCTATCAAGCTTATCTTGACTGGGTCCTACACTTACACAAGTTTGTGAACTCATTCTTTCCGTGTGCCCAATGTATTGGCACGATCAGAGAGCCCTAAGCACAGTGGTGGTGGGATTTTTATAATAGCAGAGGGATTTTTAAGTTTCAGGACCCCTGATTGGCTGACATTTGTTTAGGGGTGTCCTGGTGAAAAGGGGATGGGGGTGTGCTGGGCTGAGCGACATCAAGTGATCTGTTTATAATAGTTGGAACATTAGGAATTTCCTTTGGATGGCCTATTCCTGGGTAGAGCAGGGGTGGTCTCAGTTTGTGGTCTTTCTTGGAACCAGGTATTGCCTCAGGGTAAACTGAGACTCAGGCCTAACTATAGAGTTTCTTTTGGCAGGTGTGTACCAAGGTGCCCGGGTCCTACAGTTCTGAAACTGCTCACGTCTCAATAAGGTTGTTTTAATGATTCTACCATTATTAAGAAAAATCTTACAGCTTCATGCCTCAGCTTTCTCACAGACTTAGTGGGGTTATAAATGTATGTGCCAAAGGATAATATGATAAGAGGAACTCAATGCTGAGTTCAGTACATTTCCCTTTTGTGCCAATACTTTAGCACTGAGTTAGCTCAAGGAAACTTGACAGGGACTTGCATATACCTAATTGAAACTGCAGGGTTGGGTGACTTGCTCATCCCTGCTACTGAGTCCTGCCACCCCATGCCATCTTATTTGCTTTTAGGTCCTATAAGGAGCCATCCTGATATCGCCATTACAAGATGGCGCTGATGGTCCTGCAGCTTGGAGGTAAACAAAGTCCTTCTTTGGTATTGCCACGTGGGGCTGAGCGCCCTTTGCTTGTACATGCGCAATTGAGCCTTGCCCCTAGCCAATCCCGAGGCTTCGGGCATCAGCAGACTGGTATTCACCAACCAGGACAGTACCCGAGTCCCTCAACCTATATAAGCAGATGCCGCTTGGCCTTCGGTCTCTCTCGCTTCCCGCTCTCCCTTCAACCAAGAGGCTCCAATAAAGTGTGATTTGAGAAGAATCCTCGGCTTCGTGGTCGTTCTTCCTTGCTGGTCAAGGGGCGCGCCACAAGGTCCATCCCAGTTCAGCCTTGCTCAGCTCTATACAGCAGGCTGGCAGTGCAGGTTCCCTTGTGCGAGTCCTGATTCATGGGGTGAGAGACACAAGAAGAGGAGAGGAAAAGAAGCCAATACAAGGCTGCCTCTCCCTGGCTGGCACCAAGTCCCTTCTTCAGCTCCACATTCTAAAATCCAAATTAGAACAAATCAAACCAAATTAAAAAAAAAATCCCAGGTTTAATGGATGCCAGTGCTCCCAGGTGGCTTTTCAGGCCTCCCAGAAAGGAGGAACTGGAAACCACTGAGAGGGGAAAGGAGAAGCAGAGAGAGTCATTGTCTGTTCTCTGGGGGTCACTTAAAGTAGCCCGTGGGAGTGGTCTTGACCCTCTCCGGGAGAGGTCACCATTTGGTAGGCTTTCTTGGAGGTGGAGTCTGGACTGTGGCCACTCCCAAGGGATGGGGTTTAACTTCCAACCAAACATCCCAGACTCCTAGGATATAAGGGTGTCAGGGGGCTGGAGTCTCATTTCCAACCAAACACACATCTTCCCGTAAGAACCCATTGTAATGGAAAAAGCTCCAGGACTCTGAACAGCAGCAGGCAATGGGCAGCAGGTCCCAAGACCACAGCAGGTCATGAAGGCAGTCAGGTCCCAGGCAGGAAGCCACATGGCAAGTGACAGACCGAGATGGATAGGCTCGCCTTGCAAAGTGAAGTTGGATACTTATTTAGTGGGTTATGGAAGGGAAGGGGAATAGGGGAAAAAGTAGAGAGAGAGAGAGAGAGAGAGAGAGAGAGAGAGAGAGAGAAACATGGGGGAGGGGAGAAGTGGGGGGAAAGGAGAGACAGAAGCTGCCTCTTTGAGAGAGAGGAAAAAGAAGGGACCCAGGCTGGAAGCTGAAGATCAGCTTGCCTTGGCAGAGGGGAGGAAGTGGATGTTGCTTCTCTCTTAAAGGGACAGGACAGACCTTTACACCCATCATGTTTTGACCTTTACTGTTCCCTTTCTTTTTCCCTCCATCTAAGGCTCTAGAAGATCTCTGACCTTACTGAGCCCTGAGATGTCTTTTTGTCTCCAATTTGATTTTGAGCTCATCTATTACTTGTGCAAACAACTTCTGGTATTAAATTCCCTCTTTTAAAATGGTTTTTAAAAAGTATGTGTGTGTGTTTTGGGGTTATATGTACATGTGAGTGCAGGAGCCCGTGCCATCCAGAACAGAATGTTGGATCCCATGAAACTAGTGCTGTTGGAAACTGAACTCAGGTCCTTTGCAGAAGCTCTTACCCCCGAGCCATTTCTCTGAGCCCTTTCAAAATACCATCTTTTGAAGAGAGTGATTTTCAGTTTGGGTTCTGACCAATGCTTCCTCATTCCTGCCCCAGTCATTGGTCACTGTGGGTTGCCTGGAGCACAGGAACACTGGTGTACTTGCAGAATAAGCAGATGTTGCCCAGCTCCCCTGTCACTCCTGGAAACTCTCAGGCCCCGGGGTGGGAAGTCCCTCAGTAGCACAAGGACTGTTACACAGCAGCCCTGCCTAGCCTGAGCTGTGTTTGATTCCCCAACAGCCCCAAACATTGCTGCTATCTATATGACAGCAAAGAAATGTTTTGGCAGAAGTCAGTCTGGGCATCAGAATGCTGAGGCCCATATGTTTCTGCTAACTTTCTGCCAAAATGTTGTTGCTTGAATTATAAAGACTCCAACTTTTTAATTCAGAGTATAAAAAAAGGAACTCTAACCCAGGAATATATTTTAAGCTCAAAACAACAAAGCAAACAGAAATGAGTCAAAGTTATCATAAAAATGACAAATGGGAAGGGATAATTGAGATTGGAGGATGAAAAAAAATGCAAAAACGGTTAGCATGCTGTCTTCCACGTCCCAGGCTTTCAACACTGGGCCTCATTCTTGCTCAGTAACTGACTCGCACAGGGATACTGCAGGGGATTTCTGTGCAAGACATCTTCCCACTTACACTCGTTCCCCTCACCTGGCTGGTGTTTGGGTTGTGCACTTCCTCTGTGGAGAGGGTTGTTTCTTTCCTGGTAGCATGTTTGGCTCTGAATCCCTCCTTTTCTCATCCTGTTTATCCGGCTTTCATTGTTGCCTTGTTTTCAGCTCTGCTTCTACTGTGAGAAGAGCCACCTGTTCTGCCTCAAGGAAAAGTTCCTTGTATTTCGTAAGGCCTGCTGGGCCTCTTCACAGTCTCCTGCCAAATTAGAACTTGCTCTTTTAAAAATATAGCCCACAGTCGACTGAAGGTCCAGGCCTGAGCTCCAGATACTTGGGAGCTGAAGTAGAGGAACTGCAGAGTCGACATCAGTCTGAGCTGCAGACTGAGGTCAATGCCAGTCAGAACAACTTAATGAGACCCTGTTTCCAAAAATAAGAGTAAGCAGAAGACTATGATGGAGCTCAGAAGAAAAGCTCTACCTGAACACATTAAGGCTCTAGGCTCAATTCTCAGCACTACCATAAATGATACATGTATGTCTGTATATGTCTCAAGAAGAAAATGCATGACAGCACCTCGAACAGAGAGATACCAAAGATGGAGCTAGGGGAAAGGTTCCAATGAATGACCTTTTCCCTCCTTGTCAGAGACTAAAATTTGCAAATTTGAGGATCTTCAGGAGCTGAAAATAATAAAACGGAGATGGTAATAAGGAAGGATGGGAATAGGGCCCTGGGGAATGATACAAGATTCCAAGGGGAATTCTTTTTAACACAGGAGCCATACTGTTGACTACAGCCCTGTTTTCACTCCCCAGTAGAGCTCCCCTTTAGATAGCTCCCAGGTATTTTCATGGCATCTTAGTTCCTTTTGCCTGGTCTCGGACATGCTTTTCAGTGTGTGAAGCCAGACAGATGTGTTGGAGGATGAAGACCATGAAAGAATCTTGAGTCTTCAGAGACAGATATTGCAGAATAAGCACTCAAGATCTTGGAGCCCTGATGAAACAATTACAAAATGTCCCATCACAGTGTCCAAGAAGTTTCCAGACACCTTCCAGCTGCCCCCAGTGATAAACTCCTTACTAACCCATCTCTTACTTCTGCTCCTTCCTCCCTTGCATTTCTGCACTTCCCTCCCAAACCAATCACACGCAATAAGATCTTCGTCCTAATTGCTTCTTTGTAGTAAACCAAGCCATGTGTGTGTGTTGTCCACCACCATCTTTATCAGAGCAACTGAGACTACTTGCAAGAGATCCTCAAGATCAGTCCCCTCATAGGAGAAGCAGGGACGGATAATTATGATGGCAGTTAGTTCAGTGGCTAGCACTGGTAGTATTCATTTGTAAATTGGACAAAAGCTAGAATGATTTGGGAAGAAGGGATCTCAGTTGAGGAATATCTTCCCCCTGAGTGGTCTATGAGTACATCTGTGGGAACTCTTCTTGATTCGTGATTGATGTGGGAGGGCCCAGGCTCTCACCAATGGTGCCACCCATGGACAGGTACTTTTTAGCTGTAATAGGAAGTAAGCCAAATAAACGCTCTCCGCCTGAAAGTCATTCCGGTCCATGTTCATCACAACTGAGAAGATAACTCCACAGCAAATCCTGAACATTTTCTATTATGATGAAAAAGATTCATTTTATAATTGAGAAAATGAAGATTTAATGGTAAAGTCGACCATCCACACTTTAGATTACTTTCGTGGGTATTCTTAGGTTTGTTACTCTTAGAATCTTTGTGGCAGAAACTGCATTTTCTGACTCTGCCTCTCTGTGCTCTATAATGTTTCCCAACTTCCCTGTTGAAAGATGCAGGTCAAAGAATCCCAGGCTAACCACAAGATAGACGAATTATATTTTTTTTATTATAAGGGGCAAACTCACGAAACAGGAATGAGAAGTCCAAACTTAGCGATGTAGTGTGGGAAACACAGAAAGAGAGAGAACACTGGTCAGCTGGCAGCTTTTCTCTAGGTACCCAAAAGGTCACGCCCGAACCTGGTCCAACCTCTTAAAAATCATTGGCTAACAGAGATGCCCCATCACCTCCCCATTTTCTCTAAATAAGAGAATTTTAAACCCAATATAAAACTATGTACACTAGGAATAGATATTAAGTATAAAATTAGGATTACAACTAACATAAAAAATATTAGGGAACACATGTTAAAAGTTTTAATAAACATTTTAAAGAGTCTAAATTTTGTATTGGAAATGGTTTGGCTAAATTATAAGAGGAAGGTAACTATGACTATTTAATTGTTAACCCCATAGAAGGCCTGAGACAGGAGATAATATTACTTGAGTAGGTAGGAAGTACAGTTAAGCAACTTTTAAAACACATAGTATATGGCAGAGACAACTGACTACTTGGGCAATTACTTAAAGTCATATTCACAATGTTGAAGCAACCAACTTTGGCTAAGGCCTAGCATAACTGGCAGACCATTTTTAGAGGCAGGAAAATTTTTAGAACCATCTTACCCTGTCTTGGCAAGGTTGGGCACTTTTTTGTGTGTGTGTCCTCTTTACACCATGTACTTTGTCAGCGGTTGAGGCATGGGGAGTTTCTTGCCCAAAGGCCAATTGTGCCAAGAAGAAAATAAACTTCAGGTTGACTCTCTTTGGCGCTTAACACTTTTTTTTAATAGATTGGTGCTGTTAGGAGTAACAGTGTCTGATGTCAACAAAACCCTAAGTTATTTAAATGCCATGTTTTACAGATCCTTGAAGTGGTTGAAGATTACCTATCTAGGTATAATACAATGTCTATGTATTTAAGAAACCTAATTAATTTGACTATATGTATAGCAAACATAAATAACTATTAACCTATAATACTTAATACCTATATAACTTAAAGACTAAGACTTTATATTAGAATATTAAATAATCTGTAAACAACTGTACAGTAAATGAGGACAATCACCTCAAAATGTAAAGAATGTATAAGTATCTTGACTAGAGATAGGACTATCTAATTCAATATGATAAATACATTTTAAAAATTGTATCAATATGCAAAATGTCTTAATCAGAAGTAGAAACATGTATACATACAATCTAACAAAATAACTTTGCATAGGTGTGCAAATATTATAAACACAAATAGCAAATATAATTTGAACTTGTATCAATATATAAGAAATTATACCAATGTAAATTGTTCATAAATAATAGCTCATAGTGTTTATTTTATTACTCACTATTATTATTATTAGCGTGAATAAGTTCACACTAAATTACCTATTATCCTATCCAATTTTTCCCTTCAGTTAGGTTGAACCAATGAGGAAGGAGTTGAGTCTGCCATTTCTGGACTGTTCCTAAAAAATTCCAGTGTAATTTTCCGGTCCTTATATTTCCCAACTTCAGTCAAGGATCCAAGAAAGTGCAGTCATCCGGTAGACACGACACCTGCCATGCACTCCATGCTGAAGTGTTGAAAACAAGCTTTATCTTAGGGTCACTGAAGGTTGAAAGGTTGATGACTCCGGAGAAGTAGTTTTGTTTTTATTTTTTGTTCTATTCCTGAAAATATGGGGACTAATATATGACATGGGGTTAGTGAGCAATCAGTAGGTTGCAAACTGAGGTGAACTGGTCAGCTTGCTCTGGATGATGCCGATTTGGAGAGAATAACGGTTTTCAGGCTGCACTTAGTTTTGAATTATTCTGTTTCATAAAGCAGCCATTTTGAGTTACTCCATCTTGAGTCACTCTCAAAAAAACTAAAAACAAGAAAGCTATATCTTGTTTACACAAGTAAACAATCTCACCAGGGATTCAAACTCATAAATAATGTATTAATATCAATGACACATGTACATCAAATCATATAATAAACATCAGAAATATGAGTTTATTATCATGCCAGGCATAATCCCCAAATTTGGGACTATAAAGGAAAGAGCTTCCCAAGATACAGAGTGGGCATGCTGGCCGACCACTCAGTTTCTTGTCAAGTGTTTCATTTAGAAAAATTGGACAGAAAAGGACTTCTAGTTTTGTCTTTGTTTGGGTTTCTATTGCTGTGAGGTGACACCATTTCCATGGCAACTCTTGTAAAGAAAACCTTTAATTAAGGTGGCTCACTTACGGTTTTAGAGTTTTAGTCCATCCTAGTGGAGAGCATGAGGGCCTGCAGGCAGACATGGCGTTGGAGCTGAAAGTTCCGTCCTGACTCTGAGGCATTAGGAAGCAAACTGGCAGACTGGGTGGTATCCTGAGCATAGGAAACATCAAAGCCCATGCCCACAGTGGCCCACTTCCTCCAACAAAGCTGCACCTCCTAATGGTGCCACTTCTTATAAGATTATAGGATTATGGAGCAATCACAATTAAAATGCCATAGCTTTCATCCCTGGGGTCCAGCTTGAGTGCTGTTTCTCCTGTTCTTCACACTCAGCTCAATTCAGCTGACCTTCAGAATGTCCTACCGTCCACAGCGTCCAGATAGTTTGGTGCCTGAAGTCTGTGAGACTTCTTACCTTCTCCCCTACAGACTTTTTCTTGTGTCTCTATCAGCACTGTCTTCAGGACAAGTTTTCTGAATTCTCCAGCCTCCCTATCACTTCCCAGCCATTTGTAGCACACATATATAAGCTATCATGGCCTGAAAGTCACTGTTGCTAATTAAGATTGACATTTAAAAACTGGATGATTGCCAGTGGCCGCACCATCAAGTGAAATCAGGATGACATGATGACCTACACCTAACTGGCCTGTTACGGAGTATGAGTTTACTGTTTGTGGTGGTTTGAATACTAATGGTATCTCCAACAAGTTCAGATGTCTGAATACTTGAACCCTGCTAGTGGCAATGTTTAGGTAGGTTTAGGAGGTGTGGCCTTGTTGGAGGAAGTGGGGGTGGGCTTTGAGGTTTCAAACACATTCCATTCCCTGTTCCCTTTCTGTTTTTTGCCTGCCTGCTATTATGTTTCCCTGCCATGATTGTGATGGACTCTCATCCTTCTGGAACTGTAAGCACAAGCAAATCTTCCTTTTATAAGTTGACTTTGCCATAGTATTTTATCACAGTAATAAAAAACTAACCAATGTATTTATTCAATAAATTCCTGTTATTGTGCATAAACACATCTATGTCCATCTTATGCTTTAGACAAAGAATTTTTGTGATGTGAAGAGACTAATATTAGAAGTTAGAAAATATTAGTTTGCGTTATGCAGAGGTAAAACATTTGGAAAATTTTCCACCCTCTACAACTGTGAAATAGGCCATATGCTTACTGAGCTGGTACCTCTGAGAAAAGGTAGTCACAGTTTATTAGCTTTTGTTTACTCAAACACAATGTATGAGCTCTGTTTGTCAAGACAAATAGAAGAAATATGTCCAGAAAATAATTGACCAATTCATAAATAAAGATTAAGTTCAGAATTTGAGGCATTATAATATTGGAAAGGTTTATTGCTTTAGATTCCAAAAGGAGAGGTAGAATCTTTAAAGAGTTTGAATTCGCTCCGTTGACCCTTGCCTACACTGCCAGTGCTTAGGAGTCAGAGACAAGAGGACTCCAAGGTCAAAGTCAGCCTGCCCTCAATAGTAAAATCCTTTCACAAGAATAACGAAGATCTAAATTTTGAACAGGAAACACTTGGTAAAATGTGGATAAAGTGACTCTGAGCCCAGGCAGAAGTAAGGAATCTTTTCCCAAACTTGAAATATCAACCTAACCATGATGAAGTTGAAAGTAGCCAGTGTAGAAGTGAGCCAGCAAAGAAGAATTTAGATGTATTACCAAATAGATCAATGGTCTGTATATTTGAAGGGATGTCAACCCTCTCTACATCTGAGAATCTGGATTGCAAAAGGCCCCACGATTGGAAGTACAGAAACCTCTGGTTCCCAATCCTCCAAAGCAGAAGAAGGCATTGAAGGCTCTGCAGGAGGTAATTCCTCACACCATTTTGGATGTGTCTGAAGAAAAGACGTTTGTAAAGGATGGAATCAGGACCAATGAAGGATCATTCCTAGCCCTAGGGCCAGACATCTCCAAAATGGTGATTGCATCTCCTTTCCTTCTCTCATCTGAATGGCGCTGACTAGAGTGTGACATCATTATTCTGCTCTTCTTTCTAAGGCTATACACTTAATGGGGCGCATAGTTCATCCTCATAAAGTAGTCTTGTTTCTGGACCAGCAGAAGCCACATTCATATTTGATAGTCATGGTGGTTTGAATGAGAATGGACCCTATAGGCTCCTATCTTTGAATGCTTAGTCATCAGGGAGGAGCACAATTGGAGAAGGATTAGGAGGTGAGACCTTATTAGAGGAAGTATGTCACTTGGGGTGGGCTTTGCGGTTTCCAAAAGGCCATGTCAGGCCCAGTGCCCCAAGTCCTGACTGCAGATCAAGAAGCAGTTCTCTACTTCTCCAGGACACGCCTGCCATTCCAGCCTTGATGAAAATGGACTAAACCTCTGAAACTGTAAGCCAGCCCCTAGTTAAATGTTTTTTTCTCACAAGAGTTGCCATAGTCACGATGTTTCTTCACAGCAATAGAACAGTAACTGAGGCAACAGTGACTAACGTACAGCACCCAGAAAGCCTGGACAGTAAGCTGTACAGTCAGCTGGGACTGGCTGTCTTGGTAGAAGGAGGAAGGCTGAGTGAATGTGAGAGAGGACTCGGCAACAGACACTGTCAGAGCTAAGGAAATAAATGTTTTTGAAGCATTTCTACATCTACTAGAGGTTGGAATGACAGTCAAGTGACCCTAAACAAATTCGAGGTGAAGATAGTAGATCTATTGTTTCATTCCATGGTAGGAATTATCTATAAAATAAAATAAGATTTAACATTTTTACATGACATTTTTATAAACTGAAAATTAAACCCAGAGGTCTGTTTCTAGATAACTCTTGAAGGAAAGTTATTTTGAAAAGGACTAGATAGGACCTGTCTTAGTTAAGGTTTTATTGCTGTGAAGAGACACCATGACTATGGTAGCTCTTACAAAGGCAAACATTTAATAGGGGCTGGTTCACAGTTTAGAGATTTAGCCCATTGTCATCATGGCAGGGAGCAGGGCAGCACACAGGCAGACATGGTGCTGGAGAGGTGCTGAGAGTTCTACACTGGAATTCACAAGTAGTAGGATAAGACAGTGAATCACTCTGGGTCTAGCTTGAGCATCCGAGACCTCACAGCCCAACCCCAGTGACACATTTCTTTCCAGAAATCTCCACATACTCCAACAAGGTCATGCCTCCTATTGGTGCCACTTCCTGTGAGCCTGTGGGGCCATTTCCTTTCAAACCACCACAGGCCCATTGTTGAAGTATTGTTTTAGCTACCCCTTTAGGGTTCTCCTCACTCCTCCACACAGTTTGTCTTCATGCCGGTAGTCATTTCTCTTCTGATGCATGAATCCAGAAATTTGTTCCAGGAAAAAAAATGTTAGCAGTGTTCTTCCATCTGCTGAGTCAGGAAAGAAACTTGGTTCAGACAAATCAGGGCATTATGCCTAGCAAAAAGTAAACCATTAGACTGCAAATATCATTTACACTTTACAATTATCTTCCAAACCTTTGACCAAACTGTAGATCAACACTTTCACCTGAAAGGCTGGATATTTTCTTACTAAATAATACAGAGTAAATATATGTTCACATGGACATGTGGTAGAACCCAACACTACTCATATTGCTAGTCACTAGGACAGTGAATGACTTTCTTATAGTGAAGTTGAACCATAAATCAGAAGTTATCTGTTTTATCCTTCAGCCTGACATCTGCTTTCTAATCACTAAGAAGAGAAGGAGGAAAGAGTTCCTAAATTCCCTAAATTTAGTGGTGCTCTGAGCTCTTTCTCAATGTCTGCCAGTGTTATTACCTCGGGATGGAAACATTTTCTTCCAAAAATGCACCTCATATTCTTCCTAAGAAGGGATTTCTAATGTGAACACTTTTGGCTACCCACCAAACATTCCTCTTGCCTTTCAGAATCCTGATTTTTTTTTCTCCAGCTATCACTCCTCCACCCTATTGAGCTTTAAACATATATTGCAAATACTGCACCTTCTACCTACAAGAACTCCTCTGCTCTGACTGTTTCTCACGTCCTGTCTTGGGAAAATTCATCTCCTGGTCCCTTCCCTGGCTGGTCTCTGCATGGTGAGTGTTTCCCTCCAGGTAGTCCATCTTTTGACCTTCCAGGTCTGCTCAATGGGTGCTTTCCATGGGAGCTCATCCCTGACCAACCCTAGTTATAACCTGTTATTTCCACTGCCCTTTGAGGCCCGTGTTTTTCTTCTTCAGCACATCTGAAATTCTGGGGTTTTGTGTTTAGACTCTGTTGCTTGTTTCTCACACTTGAACGCCATCTTCATAGACACACAGTATTTATCTGACCATTCTCTGTGATACCTCTTATGCTTAGAGTTGTGCTTGGCACATGTAATTGATCTGTAGAATAAGTGGAAAACTTAAGCTGAGTTTTCTTCCTGCTGTCATGTGAGGCTCTTGGGGGTTGGCAGATTTGTGAGGAATGCAAAGTCAATGGCAAACCAAGCTATTTGGGGTCTGAGGAAAAAGACATCAACAAAACTCACCTTATCTTTATTTAGTATTTATATTTTTAAATTTTATGTATTATTAGTGGGAGGGGCCTGGCACAGTACACAATGCCATAGTGCCAGGTAGACGTCAGAGAACCAATTTTGGAAATGGATTTTCTGGAAATTGAATCTCATTTCTGGAAATTGAACCATCTCATTACCTTAAATATATTATATGCATGATGTATAGAAACAAACTAAATTTACTATATGTACAATATATTATATAAGATATATTTTATATGTTTATAATTATATATAGTTTTACATTACATGAAATGATATAGAATTATATAATATGAAAAAATATAAAATATAAATAATTTTTTCTAGGACCCATTCCTGTGGATGTCCTCCATCCTCAGAGCAAATGCCATCTAACACTCTATGTGAATGCTTTATTTGCATAGCATGCCTCACCTTTCTCAGAGTTACTGGTCTCTAGGCTTTGGCTCATAGTGATTGCTTCTAGAAGGTTGGCATTGTCAGTCAAAACCTGTCCTGTTCACCTTGAGGTCCCTGGTGACACCAGAGAGTGGGCACATAGTCCAGTAGTTTCAGATTTGATGATGGAATACACTAGATATGTGCTGTTGGATCTACTGAGAGTCTGGGAGACCTACTCTATCACCCCAGAAGGTGATCAAGGAGTGGTACTAACCACAAAGTGTGTAAAAAAGAAAGATTTTTTTTTTCGACTTAGGGCTTCTCTGTGTAGCTTTGAAACCTGTCCCAGAACTTGCTGTGTAGACCAGGCTGTCCTTGAACTCACAAGGATCTTCCTGCTTCTGCCCCCTAAGTGCTTGGATTAAAGGTGTACACCACCATTGCCCAGCAAAGAGAAACTTTCTAAGTGCAGTCTTTAAGAGGAAATCTGAATGCAATGCCAAAGGAGGTATTTGTGACAACCATTAGTGCAGATGATGTTAATGTCTGTGACAGTCACGATATTTAAACTGTCATGGTATTGAATGAAGAAATTAAAATATTAAGTTAAAGCTTGAGGTGAAAGTTATGTGTCAACAAAAGTTTCCTTAATATCTTAGAGATTCATGCTGGAAGCAAAACAAACAAAACCACAAACAAAAATACAATGAAGAATAAAGCCTGCAGCTTTCCATAAGAAGAACCCATTGAGTTTTTCTTCCATTGGAGAAGATTGGCGTTTCCTCATGTGTGTGCCAGATGAACTAACTGGCTTGCATTTAAAGAACATGGTGTATAACAAGCACATACTTTATAGCTCTCATGGGGCTCGGACAATCCTCGCAGTATAAAAGGCATGTGTGGGCGGGGCTGACACTGACCGAAGGACCCCAAATTCATAGCACGCTTCCATGCTCACACTAGCTTATGTGATAGCTAATTCTCCTTCTCTCCTGATCTGTTGGAGACAGATCCTGAGCTGAATTCCCCCACATTAATGGTGTTAAAATACACTCTCCTGAGTACCACACAGGCACATGTACGTGGCATATAGGATAATTATGTCATTTTCAAACTAGCTGTCTGACATAGACAACATTGTTACACTTTCTTTGTTTAGGGTAAAGAGAAATGAAGATCAGAAGTCCATTCTCCAAAGGCTGTAAACAAATCCTAGAATGGAAAGCCAAGTGGAATTCAAAGGCTTGACTCTTTACCACTTCAAAGCATCGTCAGCTCTTGCCTTAGGTCTCTAGGTCAAAGGAATATGAAGAATGTGACCTTAGACTCATCCATGATTATGCCATATATTATTTACACTTACCCATGTTTTCCTTACATAGTATGGCTTCTCAATGGTTGATTGTAAAATTGAAGTTTTAGAATAGATTGTCGTTCATGTTGAGCCTTGAGCTATGAAGGCATTATTCTTTCTCATAATGCATCTGCAGTTGTCGCAAACCTCTTAATTAAAAAAAAATTCTAATATTGAACAGTCTCCACTTTCAAATCATTGCTTCAAAGCCAACATAGAACTGAGAAGAAAGGTAGAAAACAATTATAGATTAAAGAGACTATCAGGGGTGGGAGGGTTGTTGGAAGGGGAGAGGGTTAGAGAGAAGGGAGTAGGGGAGGAATGGGGAAAGCTCGGTGGACTGGAATGGGGGGAGGGAGGAAGGATGGATATGGGATCAGGGAAGAATATATTTCAACTAAGGGAGTTATTTTAGGGTTTACAGGAGACTTGATTATATATGGGATCCCAGGTCCAAGGAGAGATCCCCAGATTGTTCTCTGGACGGAGGAGAGGGTGCCTGAACCGGCCTTGGCCCATAACCATACTGATGAATATTTTGCTTATCACCATAGATCCTTCATCTGGTGATGGATGGAGATAGAGACAGAGACCCACATTGGAACACTGGACTTAACTCCCTAGGTCCAAATGAGAAGCAGAAGGAAAGAGAACGTGAGCAAAGAAGGCAAGATCAGAGAGAACCTTCATCCGATGATGGATGGTGATACAGACGGAGACCCACATTGGAGCACTGGACTGAGCCCCCCAAGGTCCAAATGAGGAGCAGAAGGAGGAAGAAAATGAAAATGTAAATCAGGACTGCGAGGGATGCAATCACCCACTGATACAAGGGGACTGATCTAATGAGAGTTCACCAAGGCCAGTTGGACTGGGACTGAACGAGCACGTGATCCAACCAGATTCTCTGAATGTGGCCTGATTCTCTGAATGTGGCTGGCCCAGAGTCTTTCTGAAAAGACATTGACAATGACACTGGGACTTGTTTCCTCTGCATATACTGGATTTTTGGGATCCAGTCTGTCTGGACACTCACCTTCCTGGACCTGGAGGGAGGGGGGAGGAACTTGAACTTCCCACAGGGCAGGAAACCCTGACTGCTCTTAGGGATGGAGAGGGAGGAGGAGAGGGAGTGGGGGGAGTGGGAGGGTGTTGGGAGGACGGGCGGAAATGGAAACTTTTATAATTTAATAAAATTACTTTCTCAAGAAAAAAAAAAGAGACTATCAGTAAAGAGGATAGTCTCAACCTCAAAGATACCCTTTGAGGGTATATGTTCCAAGGAATGTCATACCAGTCTGGTACAAAAGTGGAAGATATTTTGAGAGAATAAAACTCTTTCACAAATACCTATCTCTGTTGGAATACCACCGCACCAGTGTTGTAAGACTGTGTATGAAAACAGCTATGAATAAGCCAGTCATTGCCAAAGTAACAGAAGTAACACTATTGAACTCTATACCCTCCAAGACTAAAGGCAAGTTTCAGGGTTGACTGTTAACTTACTCAGATGTAGTAACTTAGGAAGGTATTTGAAATAAATAGCAAAGCATCAATTCCAGGGCACACAGTGTCTTCAAGGCTGGGAGCTGCCTGGGAAGCAGAGAGACATATGACTAATTATGGCCTGATACCAACATCTCAAGTATGACCTTCATCAACTCATTGATAAAGGATGACCCCACTGATGTCTCAATGGGTGTGTTCATACTTAACTGTGATTTTACTGTGTATAATTTACTTGACCTAGATGATATGGCAACTTCTTCTGGTCTCTGTGGGTACCTGCACTTACATGCACATACATGTCAACAACATCAAAGCTGATGTTTTCCCTATCTCATACAGTTTGTGGACTTCTCAGCTAATGCAAAACTCTTTCTGTCATATTTTTAAAAGATAAAAGAAACAGATGGGGAAATAAACATTTTCACTTACTATTAAAGTTTCCAGGACTAAAAGGAACTCACTTCCCACACACAAATATCCCTGTTGAACAACATAGTTTTAGAGTGCTCTCTTGGATGTGACATCTGCTTAGCCTTCCAGGAAAGCAGATAATATAGTTGAAATGCACCAACAGAGGGGGACATTTTAGACGAGCTTCAGAAAAAGAACAAAATAAACAAACAAATAAAAACTGACCTTATAGTCTCCATTCACTTCTGATCACCATATCCACAGTCTTACCTAGTACAGCGTCTGCTATAGATCAGTGACTGGGAAGCTAGACATTCGAAGGTGGTGGAGATGTGGGTCTTGCCTTTACGTGATTTACGCATGTGACTCAGTATAAGAAAGTGCAATGCAGGCAGTGGTGCAAATATTTATAAAGCACTGGAACAGTACAGATTGCATCATTCTGGATAGAGAAAAGCTGGGATGGGCTCCTTCAGAACATTGCTCTTGAAGTTGATTTCAAAACTTAAACAGAACATGTTTAGCTCCAGGGGATGGGGTGCTAATATGAGTGAAGGAGAAGGAGAGTGTGAAGGACATTCCATGCAGACAAAATGACTTGCACAAAGCTTGTGTGTCTGTTTGCGCTGGGGGAGGACATAGAGGTGACACTGGGTAACTGTCCATCTTCAATGGAAGATGAGGGTGAGGCTGGGCTTATGACTCTGGTCCTAGTGTTTCCACTTACAGTTTGCATTTTCATCTTATAGTTTAGGCAATGAGAGGGGTGTTGAATATAGGACACTGACTGTGTTCTAGTCCCTTTTCCATGTTCTTCTGGGACAACATCATGCAAGGACATGTGCATAGGACCACACATGCCACAGTTATTCTCCCTCTCCCCACAAAGACACACTATAGGCCATAGTCCAAATGCTTCCACTTGCCATCCTTCAGAAGTCCTGCTCCTTGCTAGCATCCTTTGGAAATCTTATGTTGGCAGATGATACAAACTTTAGGACTGAGAAAGAAGCATGGAATCCTATCCTCATTCTTCTTGGAGTCTTAGTCTTCCTCAAGTCCATTAAATCTCCATGAAAAGAGGGGTAGCTCTACAAACATTATCTGTGAGATACCACCTGGTGAGTTGAAAGTAACAAAATAAACTCAACCTATCTTGACAAATAAGAATAAAGATGCTCAGTGTGTTATTTAAGGAAGCAGGGGCAGTTCAAGCAGCCTAAGAACAGGGGCCAGATTGATCATTCCCAGAAGGCTCACGTCAGCCGTGAGGGGAATTCCCTTAGTTCATTTTTGTCAAGGTTCAAGTCTTCTGTATTAGTATTAGTTTTTCTTTAGAGATGAGGGTCTTTGGCACCTTAGTTCATGCAGAATACCTGCATAAAATGGTAGTTTTTGACTCCTTACATTACAGATTAATATTGAAAGATTGTTTAAATGTCATTTCCAAATTCCCAAGAGAGGCCTGTAAAGGTACACCTTGGCTCAGATGTTACCAGTTATCCAATCAACCATCTCCAAAGTAGATACTCTCACCATGACAAAAGGGTTTAGTACCTGTGAAGTCAAGAATTTCATATCAGGTAGAAGAGTTAGTTTCAAAGTAAGGGAGTTGAGAGCTAAGAAGATACGTGTAAGTGTGTCCTATGAACATAAACAGTCATACTGGCTACCATACACACCTAGGGACCCATGTCTCTCTCTCTCTCTCTTTCTCTCTCTCTCTTTTTCTCTCTCTCTCTCTCTCCACATATTCTTAATAATAATAATAATAACAATAACAATAACAGTAGATAAAGAAAAGCTTAACTACTTAAACTTCTATCGTCAAGAAAAGTAAGTAAGATTTCACTATTACAGCCTTTTTTTATAACCCCCGAGGGAGTGATTAACTTTACAGCTTTTAAGTGAGTAGCTTTAAAGGTTTTCTCTATGCCTACAATTATTTAATTAAAGGCAAAGAGGATTGCATGGATTGTATGAGGTACAGTATGAATTTTCACAAATTTAGTGACTTCCAGCTAAGTTCAGAACACATCTTGCATTGCCATAGCTATGCTTGTGGATAGTCATACTAAAACTCATAGTTACTGTTCCCTAATTATCTTGGATTCAGATAGTTGACTATTTTCAAAAACCAAACCCTCCCTCAAATGGTGAAAGTTTCACTTGATGACAGTCAACGAGAGATGATACAGGTCTTGGTAGCAACTACTACACTCCTAAAGTGTTAGAGTGAGACAGGATTGGAAGCAAACACCACGGTTGAAAGCTGAAAAAATTTAAAAAGACAAAAGAACAACTTAGTCTCTCAAGATGCTCACTTTCAATTTGCTGCTATCTAAAAGGCTAGATTGCATATAAAGATTTGCCCTGTTTTTCTTACAGGATTAATACTGTGGTGTTTTATGGCTATTGTTGTTATTTTCAAATATAAAGACATTGATTTGGAAAAGATTGTATAGGTTTCAAACTTTATATTATAATGTTTCTTCTATACACTCAGTTTTTAGTGACCCTGTTGCTTGCCCAGACTAAAAGGAGACAAGGGGTTAAGAACACATCTAGTGATCCCAAAGAATACATGAATTTCTGTGAAGACAGAAAAGAAAGGGGATAGACAATTTGAATAATATCATTTCAGCCTTCTGCATAATTTAGGACTCTCTGCAGGCTGATTTGGTTTAGATCAGTGGTCCTTCACATATCTGCATCCACATATCCTTACGTTATAAATCTACTTATTAATTTCTGCAGGAAACTATTCTGGAGGCAATTTCTATGTGGAATTCTTCACATACGTGATAATGGCAGACATGTCATCTGAAATTTTTCTGAGTTTCCTTAGTCTAACAAGTCATTCTCCCAATCATGAACTTAGAAATCCCTCCAGCAAACGGGGCAAAGCAATATTTTTAAATGGACAAAACAAAATCTTCATCCTATATGAATTTCCATTAGGAAGAAAAGATATGCAAATCTCTTCCTGGAGTGCAGCTGAGGGATGCATAGCAGCTGATGACAAGACATTCATCTGAAATACAATTTCTCTGCAGTTGTGGGCTCCCCTGCCCACCCGCTCCCCAGCTGTCTGGACTAGACAGGGGAGAGGTTACTGAGCTATGAATGTATTTCCCACATTGGAGAGGAAGCAGCGATGGAGCTAATGTACTGTGTATTCAAATGAGGCTCTTTAAAGCTGAGCTGAATTGAACTCAGATGCAAATCACAGTAGCAGGAGCACTCTCTGCTGCCCTTTGAACTTTCTGTCTGGGTCCTTAAGCACATAGTCAAGGACTCCCAACTGAGATGTTTAGCCTTCTGAGAAAGTAAACAATCTTGCCCTCCCTCCCTTAACACAGACATCCTCATGATGTGCCCTGCCTGCTGAAATGTGCCAGACAGGGCATTCTCCTCTGTGGTAAGATGTGGTGGGGGAGGGTTCTGGAAGGATTGACCAGAAAGTGACAAGAAAAGCAAACCAGCAAGCCAGTCTAGGGCTATAGAGCAAGAAGCCCTAAAAATAGGGGATGGATTATGTGACGAGAGAAAGGGAGAAAGTGGGGAGAGGGGCCCTACATACAAATAAAAGAAGCCCTGAAAACAAGGGACAGGTGGGATACAGATGCATGATGTCTATAACTCTCCATGACTGGTTCCTGGCAACACCAAAGGTATTATAGAAAATTTATTATTATTATTATTATTATTATTATTATTATTATATTAATATTATTCTGTATTAACCGAAGGTCATACAGGAGCCCTCAGGGAAGAGGGTCCTTTCTCACCCACAAATAACCAGACAATCAAATCAAACAAGATGAAGAAATTTACATTTCTTCCTTCCCCCATAAAGATGGTACGTTTTGATTAAGACAATGATTTTGAAACTGGATGGTAAGGGCAAAATCCTGCCTCTGGGGTTTCTTCTCTCGGGATGCCTCTATTCCTTATAGAGTTCCTGCCCAGAAAATCTCGCCTGTCATGCCTGGCACTCTCATGCCCACACACTTCCAACCACCCACTGTCTACCTGGGAGAAGCCAAATGGAAATTCTACATTCTGCAATGCATTCCATTGACCCCTTATCTTTTGGCCACTCCATCCCTGCCCCCTTTCTTCCTTCAAATAAGTTTAAATTTTTTTTGGAAGAATGTGTGACCAGATTAAGAGACCACTATCTGGATCATTTGTCTGGCAGTGGAGCCCTAAGCAGTCTGGGGTGTGGGGTGTCTTCATACACCATACAGCAGTTTAACAATGCACAAATAAAATAGCATGTGATCGCTTTAAAAATCACTGAATAAAATTCAGCAGGCCAATTTAAATATATGAGCTAATTATCTGCTGCAAGTGAATTAAAAATATGGAAAATTTCACAAAGAATACTAATTTTTTTAAAAAAAATAATTTTGCCTCTGCTACTTCTGCTCTCTAAATGTCAGCTCCACTGGCAGAACACTATCATATTCTTTTAGTTTCCAGGCTTCTATTTATTATTCATAAGAAGGAAAAGATTCCCATTTCATAACACTGTAATGAAAACCCCCTTTTCTGAGTGGACATGAGAAGTGAAGATGGGGATGGTACCACGCCGCTTCCTCTGATGCACTGAGCCTGCTGTTATGTACGCGGGATGCTTTGTATGTGTGTGAGTGTGTGCAAGTTTTTCTGGGTACTGTGTGTGTGTGTGTGTGTGTGTGTGTGTGTATGTGTGCAAATTATTCTGGGTACTGTGTGTGTGAGTGCAAGTTATTCTGGATACTATATGTGACTGTGTGTGTGTGCAAGTTATTCTGAGTACTGTGTGGTACTGTTTGGTACTGTGTGTCTGTGTGTGTGTGAGAGTGCAAGTTATTCTGGGTACTGTGAGGTACTGTGTGTCTGTGTGTGTGTGTGTGTGTGTGTGCAGGTTATTCTGGGTACTGTATATGATTGTGTGTGTGTGTGTGTGTGTACAAGTTATTCTGGGTACTGTGTGTGTGTGTGTTTGTGTGTGTGTGTGCAAGTTATTCTGGGTACTGTGTGTGACTCTGTGTATGTGTGTGCAAGTTATTCTGGGCCAATTGGGTAGGCGTAGAGAATCTTAGACAGGATCTGCTTGAGAACAGTTGCTATAGAATTTGACTCACAACAAACAAGTCCCCAGTTTCTTAACCCTAGATAAATTTGTGTTGTAGCATTCAATCCATCACAGAAATTGCTATGCCCAGACCACAGAGTCCCCCCAAAACCTCCCAAACCAACAAGGAGACTGAGTGTTAAGAATATTTCTTAGACGAGCCTCTCTGCCAATGTAAATAGTTTCAATCAGACCAAATTAGACAGAATAAAAGTTGCCCATGTCTAATGCAGTGCTCCTAAGTGGCACAAGGAAAGCACAGTGAGGGGGAGAGAGAGAAGGGAAGACCACAGGAAAGGGGCAGATTAAATAGCCTGCAGGAGTGGTCCTGACCCTCTCTGGGGAGGGGTCACCGCTTGGCGGGCTTTCCCAGAGTTTGAGTTTGGACAAAGGCAACTCCCAGAAGAGAAAGCTTGAAATGGAGCTTCCTGCTCCATTCCAAAGATGGGTGTCAGGTGCTGGGATTGTAGGAGCCAGCCATGATAAGCTAAATATGAACAGATCACCCAAAGGAAGTTCTTTACTTCCAACCATTATCACCTGCCAGAGTAGGACTCAGCCGTCAATAAATTTAATAGAGGTCTGAGTCTCAGTAGTTTACCCTGAAGCAATACCTGGTTGCAGGAAGAATCACAAGCTGAGATTACCCGACCACCACCCAAGAACATTCAAAGGAAATGCTTAACATTCCAACCGCTGTAGACTTGATCACTTGTCAGTACACACTCACCCCTAGTCAAGTATCAGTCAATCAGGGGTCCTGAACCTCAGGAAGCCCTCACCCCCACCTTTACTACTATAAAAACCCAGCTCTAACTGAGCTTGGGGCTCTCCATTTATTCCAATACATTGAACATGCGGAGAGACCGAGTTTGCAAACTTGCATAAAACAGACTTTTACATACGGGGCTCGGTCTTCCTGTTGGCTTTGGGGGACTTCGTGGATTTGGGCATAACAGGATGAGGCCTCCAAATATAATATTCTAGACTCTTTGTATAAATGGGTGTTAGGGAGCTGGGGTGATGCTTTCGACCAAACAGAGTCCTGTGTGTAAAAGCAAAGAGTCTTTATTCTTACACAAGTTTTCAAACTTGGACTCCCCATTGTGTCCAACATACTGGAATACTCGAAGAGCCCCAAACTCAGTTAGAGTTGAATTTTATAGTAGTAAAGGTGGGGTCAGGGATTTCTAAGGTTCAGCACTCCTGATTGACTGACATTTGTCTAGGGGTGTCTTGGTAAATGTGTGCTGACAGGTGATCCTATCTACAATGGTTGGAACACGAGTAATTTCTTTTGCATGGTCTGTTCATGGGTGGTGCCTGGGTAGTCTCAGTTTGCGGTCTTTCTTGGAACCAGGTATCGGTTATTACCTTAGGGTAAACTACTGAGACTTGGGCCTCTATTGAGGCTGTTATGGCTGGTCCTACAAAGTGTATATTATCACTACTACAGCATGTGATTTCAGAAGGCAAGTACGGAGGGCAGTCTTGCTGTGCCATCTCTAGTGGTCTGTCTATCCCCAGTTCATGGATTCAGTTTTACTGGAAAAAGACACTACTTCCTGTAAGCTACTGTTAATTGGAGTGTTTGGGATTGGATATATTATTATTGTTATTATTGTTGTTGCTGTGTTGTTGTTGCTGTTGTAATGGAAATTATCAGCCTTTCCTTAACCTGAGCAGCCCCCATCGCAGTTCAATTGTTTTCATCAAAGTTTATTAGGACAGCATGCGGTGTACAGTATCTTGAAATACAAGAACACAGCCAATCAAACATATTTTTTAAGTAAGCTCAGGACAAGGGTGAAGACAGTGCTCTATAAGACAAGTCCTTGATCATAGACAGCAGGCACAATCTAGAGCACCAACTAGAGATAATTTATACCACCACTGGGCCACAGAGAAGTACAAGACAGGCAGGCATGCATTGCACCTTTGTTTTAGGAAGCCAAGAACACGCGATGAAAGAGAGAGGTGGATTTTCGCCCGCAGCACAGGGGTGTGAAGCTGTTCTCGCTTGCTGCCTTTTCCCAGTGGGGGCTTCCCGCTGAGTCACAGACACAGAGCTGACCCCCTGGGGCTTATGCACTTGGAAGAGAAATTGCAAGGGATTCAAGAATTTGGGTCTGAATACAGCATAGTTGTCCTCATTTTTCTGTTAATCACTTCTTCCTGTAATATTTCTTAAACGGGTGAAGAATCTACCCAAACATTTTGTAGAGTTGCCAGGAAGTCAGAGGTCAGCTTTAGAAACAACGTTGGAAAATAGCTAACTTGCTGACAAGCTATGAAATGATTGTCTTTGGGAACAATCCACTGCAATAGTACAGGACAGTGGAAGTGGGTGTGGTGTGGGCTTACAAAAGCAAAACTAATATGGCCTCTATTTGTCCTTTCAGCATTTGATAGGATTTTCCTTCAACCTAACTCCATTCTCCCATTTGATTCCCCACAACGAATAGTGTTAAACTGTTTCTTCAGGAATAAACTCTATTTACTGCATACACAATTAACTATCTTTAGAGCTGTTTTCATTCACAGCCTGCTTGTTTAGTGAGGCTGAGGAATACACAAATCAGCAAAACTCAGAAAAACTGACTACCCTCATTTCAGAAATCTACTAGCTTGCTCTTCTAAAAGACTCAAGATGCCAAAGAAGTCCTTGACCCTTCACAAACAAGGAAAGCTAAAGGCCAAATAGCTAACCAGCTGTCTGACTCTCTAAGGTTTGTCCTTTCATCTTAGACACTTAATGCCCCACACTGCAGTCCTCAAGGACAAAGGATACATAGATCCACACTTGACCTTTCCATTGGTTCCTACTCTTTGGAGGTGACCCCGTGACTAGGAAAAATCTGCAAAGCCTAGGGGAGTCTCCGCTTGAGTTTCATTCTTCATCCTTTTAAATGGCACTTATGCATCTCCCAAAGTGCCTTTGTCCTGGCAGTTTTGACCAATCAAATGGTAACAATCAAAGATACAAGAGTCAAGAGATTTTGTTATCTAGAAGCAGAAGAGATCTGAAGTTGAAGGCAAGGAAAAATATATATGGAAATATATACATTAGGAAATATATATTTGAAATTTTTAGATAATTAAAAGAATTAGGTCATAATAATTGCAGGAATAAGAAGATTTAGAATCCGCTAATAAAAATAGTAAGGACAAAAACACCACCAGAGCATTTAGTTCGATGCTGATGCTGTTTGGAAAGCTTCACTTGTACCCAAGTACTGTACAAGTGAATGACCCTGCAAGAAAATAATAGTCATTTCCATCTGAGAGTTTGAGTAAGTTGCCTTCTGTAGCTAGTGAGTGGTGGAAACCAACCTGAACCCAGCCAGCTTGGTCTTTGAGCTATGGTCTAGGCCGTGTGCCTACTCCAGTACAGAGGTGTATGCACTTGTCTACATCGAAAGGGATTTTCTGCCTCATCTACAATCACCTTTAGCGTTTACTGATTGATGAATTGAGAATGTGGCTTTAGCAGTTTCCCTGACACATTCTGACAGGAACATGCTATCAAATATATCATTAAGAGATGAGTTTTAGAAATCCTCAGTGGAAGCCAGGAGGACATAATTCCAGCACCCGGAAGGCAGACACAGGTGGATCTCTGTGAGTTCGAGGCCAGCCTGGTCAACAAGAGCTAGTTCCAAGATAGCCAGGGTTGTTACATACAGAAACCCTGTCTCGAAAAACAAAACAAAACAAAACAAACAAACAAAAAACAAAAAACCAGAAATCCTCACTGTAACTCCTTGTTTTCTGGTACTAACTCCTATGTCTCTTGGTTGTAATCAAAGTGAGCATATAGTGATTGCAAGCTTGCATAGTTCAGCTTTCAAAGAGAAATGCCAGTGTGTTACTCACACGGAAATGTTCACAGTTGCAATGAATTAATTCTTCTTTTATTTGTTCAGTGTCTGCCTCCCTTGCTTAGCTCCCTACTGTATTTCTGCTCATGTCCTGGGCCTGGTACTCAGCAAACATTTGTGGAAGAAATGAACGAAGAAGTGAGTAACTGCATAAACCCATCTGCATCTCCCATGTTCACCAAAATCCAGCTTTCCCGCTAGTGGTTTATGACCCTAAGGAAACCTGGGCAACATACGGAATGTTTGCCATGTGCTCCTTCTTGGCAACTCACCAAGGAAGTTGCCTGTGATTAGCAGGTTCACATGCCTGCTTTGTCTAAGAGAGATTGTGATGTGTTGGCGGAATTTTTTCCGCTAAGACTGTGATTATTCTTGCTTGATCCTGCTACTGTGACATGGCCATGTCTGGCCCAGAGCTTGCGGAGCATAGGATTAGGGCATCCTCATTGTATGAAGTGACGTGGGCATGTGGCTCTGCCTTCTAGAGTGGGGTGTTGTGAATCACTTTACAAAGGCCGCAGCTGCAGCTATTGTCATAATCTGGTGTGTGCCACACCTCTGCAAGGCATGTGCAACAAAAACATTTATTCTTCTCATCTGTCAATATATTTGTGTCTCACATAATCTCTCTCTCTCTCTCTCTCTCTCTCTTTCCCTCTTTGCTTCTTTTCATAAGTGACAAAATGCACCCCAATTCCCAAACAATTGGTGCCTTCTGCAATTCCTAAGGCAGCTGCTTTCTTATAGCACATTTTTGAAAGATTATATACATTTCTTTCTTAATAAGAGACAAGTTTATTGAAATTCAGGGACAGTTTCAAAGCACATAATGATATTCAATTAGCTAAATACAGGCTCCACCTCAGTGGTGTGGGTTAGCATACTCATCTGGCTCTTGAGGAAGCTGAGGCTTTTATGGGATTATCTGGTCTAAAAGACATTGAATCCTTAAAACGGGCCAGAGGAGGGCACTTTTCATAATGCTCTCATTTTACCTCTGCCCACAAATGATACTGGATCTGAGACAGTGCAAGATAATCCCCCAATTAGGTGTTGAAGGAAACTGAGCTGAAATGGTTTATCTGCAGTCACACAGTTAATCAGCATGAGAGCAGGATCAAGCTCAGGGTGGCTGGATCACCGCCACGTGGATATTATACTTCTTTAAAGGTATTAGTGTGTGAGTGAACTTAACAATCATTGGTATGACCGGGGTTGAAACTTTAGGCTTAGGTCTCTGAATCCGGCATGATATGAAAGTATGGGAAAGGCATTGGTGACATATGGGAAGGAAGCTTTTCCAATCGCTCTATGTCTTCCTGGAAAATGAAACATCCTGGCCTGGTGGCCTCTATCTCTCCCTCTACCTAGAGCGTCAGGAAGTGCTCACAGATTTCCTAGAACCTGGACCTCAGACCTTTTCTAATTTGAGCGCATCCAGCTTTCAGAGTGTGGGCACTTGTAGACAAGATTAACTCTAGCTAAAGTAAAGGAGCTGATCAATGGCCATCAGGAGGCAGCAGTGGGCTGGACAGGCCAGCAGACATAAGGAGGTGGAAGAGAAGACAGAAAAGAAATGTTCTTTGCTTTGTTTCTGCCCAGGGCCATACATGAAGGCTGAAGACTTTGTTCTCATTTCATGGAGAAGACTTCAAGGCTACCAAGGTCCAAGGCTTTGTCTGACGCCAAGATTCTTGACCTACTCTTTAGGGCTGTGACCATGGTGTCCCAGCAAAAATAGTCTGGGTAGAGGAAGAAAATGAAGATGGGATCCAGCCAGGACTCCATCTCCTCACTTTCTGGCTCATCTTGGAGACAATCCAACCAGGATTCCATCTCTCACCATCCCGCTCATTGTGGAGACTGGTACCTGTTATTGCAAGCAGCCCCTCTGTGACTCCAATTCATACCACCATCTCCTAGACTGAGACAACAAACATGGGCATATCCTTGCAGTATTGAAGAATATAGACCATCCAAGTGTTTAATCACAGATAGGGAATTCCCTGAAATCCCCGTGAGGATTTTTACCTGGCTGCCTCTTTTAATTGGATGTTTGTTTCCTGCTGTTCATGGGTGGCCCAGGACTACCAGCTGTTGCTCACAACGTGGAAGGCCCAAAATTTCCAGATAACTCCTGACCCTAATGGAAAGACTATGCTTGTCTTAATTTTATGGGCAATGCTTCTGCTGCATTTGGTTTGATTTTCACTTCTAACTCAGAAATATTACAAATTATGAACTCAGAAAGCTCAGCAAGACCTGACTGGACTGGATTCCACAGTCTAAATCAGACTCTAAAGTTACTTTAAGAATGTAGCAATTCTAGGGCCAGGAGGATGGCTGAGTGGGTAAGGGCACTTGTGCATGGGCCTGACAACCTGAATAGTCCACAGATTCTTCAAGAGGGTAGAAGAGCAGTTGCAAGAGTATCCTCTGACCTCCACATGTGCATCATGACATGCATACACTCACACTTATGTGCCCCTGAAGGCAGAAGTTTCTGTCCCACCCACAAGTTCCCCCCAAAACCCCACAGAAGCTTAATATTAATTATAAATACTTGACTGATAGCTTAGGCTTACTACTAACTAGCTCTTATAACTTAAATTAACCCATTTCTATTAATCTACATCCTGTCACATGGCTTTTACCACTATTCCATTTTGTGTGTTTAACTCATTCTTGCATTTGGCTAGTGACTCCTCTGATTCTGTCTTTCTTTCTCCCAGCATTATCAGTTTGTCTGTCCCACCTAAACTTCCTACTTGACTACCAGCCAATCAGTTCTTTATTAACTAATGAGAGTAATATATATTCACATTATACAGAAGGATTATTCCGTAGCATGCCCCAAAATAAATAGAAATAATAAATTAGTTAATGAATATAACAATTCCAGTCAGACTGGCTTCAAATTTTTGTTGTTTTATTCATTAGAAAGCTTGATTATCCCAAGCAGTAGGGAAAGCTTCAGAGATGACTGATTCTGTAATGTAGACAATTTCAGGCCTAGGCTCTGTCTTTTTCTGACCTTGCTTTATCCTAAACTGTCTTCCTACACTGTCACACAATGGCTACCAGCACCAACTGATACAACATGGTTGTACTTATCATAAGTGGCATAGAGGGGGGGGGCAATCCTTATTTTCAGAAACCAAAAAGAAAGCCTCTTCTCACATTTCACTGGCTTAGGCTGGCTTTGTTCTACTCAACGCTGAATGGGCCTTTGACAAGAGGGAAGGAAACACCAAATTTGGCATAGATTATCTATAAATAAATAAATCTGTGAAGCCCTTGGTATTCTCCAAAACTGTTGCTATAACCTGAAACTTGTGGCCATATTTGAAGGTCCACTGCTATGAGAAGCACAGAATAAAGGATTAATCTAGAGGATTAGAATCTCTTCAGTTTGGGGGGCTAGCAAAACCTCCTGAGCAAACTGTGAGCCTGAAGAGAGAGCTAGACCAGGAACTGAGAAAGAAATCAGGTGCATGTCACACACAACTCAGCACTTGAGTAAGGAGTAGATTTTAGGAGCTTGTTTTGGGTGCTGTGCATGCTAATAAGGTGACCCATAACCAGTAACAATGAACATGGTTTGTCAAAGTACCTTACATTCTGCACTGAGAAAAATCTCAGAGCATAACCATTGGGGTTTCATTCGAAATACCAAGTCTTATGCCTATTGGTAACCTGGAGTCATCCAAGAGATAGGATTCTGGGAGAATTAGCCTCAACTTTTCTAAGTTGAGAAAGTACAATGCAACTATCATAAGAAAAATCTAGTGGAATGATTTCTATCTGGGACAATTTTGTCTTCTACAGGGCATTTGGCCTTGACATATTTTGACCGTCTCAACTATAAGGGAGGGCCTGGCATTCATAGATAGAGAACAGGGACAGTGACTAGCATCCTATAATATAGATCAGTTGATCACAGCAAAGAATTATATAATCCAAAGAGCTGAGATTGAAAAAAATCCTGATCTGGGATGATCACCAACTGTTAAGAAGTGCTGTTCAATCTCCGTTTTAAGATTATAGGGCAAAAGAAGCAATTCATGTTCTTTCAGTCATGGAAACTAGTGATGTATGTGTGCATTTGAAAATATGACCCATAAAACTGGGGCTGTAGCCCAGTGGTAGAGTGCTTGCCTAGCAAGTATGAGGCACCTGGTGGTCAAGTATGAGGAGAGGAGGTGGGAAGGCAGGGAGACACATGTGGCACCAGCTTTACACTGCCAATTTTAAAAGACCCTGCTTAAGATTAATAGCAAGAACAGATAGTATAATAATATACATGAAAGGGTATCACACTTCTGTGTACACGGCATACATAGTCCTTAGCAGATGGTTCCTAGGTCTTTTGAGGTGTGGTTACAGGTATAAGATGGATGTGTTTTTAGAAGAACATCTATCACAATTTAAAAAAAGAGGCTTGGATTTTAGCAGTGTTATTTCCAATTAAAATCTCAGCAAAGTTGTTCCTGTTGATTAAGTAGCAACAAGGAGGCAGATGTCACTTGATTGATGAGATAAAAACTAGAGAAAAACCCAAGCCAAGAAGGGTAGTGTCCCTTAGAAGTCTTCATTTTCCAATAGACTGTCGAGGCTTCCAGGGAATTCCACGTCATGGATTCATTCTATCAAAGCCCGAGATGCCGCCCGAAACAAGAGGGAGATGGGGAGAGATGGGTAGATGGCAAATTGCTCTTGGATCTGATGCCATAACTCAAGGGGCTTTCATAATATGGCAGGGAAGCCTCAGCTGAATGGTCGCCAGTCCTGTGTAATTATAGAGATGAGCCATATTTCACTGAATTAATTGTCTATTATTGGAATTTAGGATTTTGCTAAAAAGAATAACTATAAATAACCCTCTGCAGAATATGCTTGCTATGCAAATTATTGCATTACTGTGCACTTGAGTATTTCCTTAAGATGAATGTCTATAAATAAAGTCATTGGGTAAAAGGGCATTCATAGTTGAAGGCTGTAGGTTCTCATTTTCAAGAAAATATTTCAATGAGTATATGCTTAATCCTGGAGGATGGCTGAATGGTAATTGCAAACCAGGGTCTTCCCAGGTGTAAGTGGTTCAGCCCATGCTTTTCCCAAACCAGATCTGCCTACTCACAGTCACTGTAAGATCTGCCTACTCACAGGCACTGTAAGATATACCTACACACAGTCACTGTAAGATATACCTACTCACAGGCACTGTAAGATCTGCCTACTCACAGTCACTGTAAGTAAAGCCTCCGTTCTGCATCCTGGCACTCAGTTGTTCATTTCTTCAACATGGTGGGGGGCAGAGTGATTTTTACTGTAGCAAATACACTGATCCATGCAACAACAGCTACAGACATATTTAACTTCTGTGAAAATAATTGGGCTTGCAGATATAATTGTAGCTATCAAATTGTTTCTTATGAAAAATAAAGGAGTGAGAGTTTAAACCAAGGCCAGTTGAAGTCATAGTTCCTTTATTCTTCAGGAAAAAAACAGCAAGAAACGTTTTCTGAACTGGGGGTGACTGTGTTCAATAGAGGAAAGGAGTTGCCTGCAAGGCCCCCTCTTCCCCAACAAATAGTTGGCAAGATCTCCAGTCCCATCGATCCAACAACTTTTTCAGCTCTTGGTCTCAGATGACAGCCAGAAAGGTAAGGGTAGGGAAACTGAGAGACAGGGCTTACAATGTGTGCAAGGCTCTGGGCCATGTAGCTCCAGGTCACAGAGCTGCCCATTGTGTTTTCCTGTCTTTGCTTATTCGATCATGTTACAAAGTTTTACTATTAAGTTTATTTATTTGAGATGAAACAGGGATCAAAAAGATGAAAGTCTGAAGTAACTGTGTTACATGAGGGCCGGCTTGTTGGGGTATCTGTCCCGCCCAGTAACCCACAGCAGGCAGGCCCCAAAGAAAATCACACACAGGACTCCATAAGGTTATAAACTGATTGGCCCATTAGGTCAGGCTTCTTGTTAACTCTTATAACTTATGTTACCCCATTATCTTTTTCTACATTAGCCACATTGGCTCCGTACCTTTCTCAGCTGGGCAAGTTACCTGCTGCCTCTTCGGTGATCTGCGCAGGAGTGCCGAAAGGAGCTCTGCTTCCAGAATACTCCCAGTCTCTTTGCTCCACCCCTACTTCCTGTCTGGCTTTCCCGCCTATACTGCCTGCCTGGCCAATCAGTGTTTTATTAAAATGATTGACAGAATACAGACAATTCTCCTGCATCATAACTGCGGTTGTCATGCATTATAACAAAGCAAGGAAAGAAGTCTGACTCCTCACTCTCCGGCTGTTAGGATTTTCTTTTCTTTTCTTTGTTTTTTGAGACAGGGTTTCTCTGTGTAGCCTTGGCTATCCTGGAATTCACTCTGTAGATGAGGCTGTCCTTGAGCTCATAGAGATCCGCCTGCCTCTGTCTCCTGAGTGCTGGGCGCCAGATGAAGAAGAATGCTTGAAAGAAATCCCACACTAGCTCAGAATTGAGAAAAATAAACAGTTATTTATTTAGGGGTAGACTCACAAATCAGAATCCTCTGCTGGAACAGAGAACAGAAACTGGATTCCAGAGCCAGAAAAGAGGCATCAATAGTGTAAGAGGCCACGTCCCAGTGGGCATGTACCTACTGGCAGTAGGATTTCCTAAAGCAGGCGTGTGCCACCTGACTGGATGGTTAAGCTTTTCTCTGCTGTGACAAATACCCAGGAGAAGCGGTTTAGAGGGGAAGCTTTATTCAAACTCATGGTTTGTTTGGGAAGATGCAATAAAAAGGGCAGTTCAAAACTTGGTGTCTAAAGAGAGAAAGAGGAGAAAGAAGAGGAGGCAGGGTATGTCTGAGAACTTTCTTATTTCCTCTTGTATTCCATCTGGCCCCCAAACTACAGTGTGATTGTGTCACCTACAACAGGAGAACAGATCTTTATCCTTTAGGTGATGATACCCAGAGACACCCTAAGGGACACATATCCTGTGAACTTTATGAGTCTCCAATCTAGTTGTCAATCAGGATTAACCATCATACTCTGGTCGTCTGGGTTTTCTGTCAACCCATTGATCCCTCTACTATCTTTCCTATTTATTCATCAATGATCCCTAAGTCCCATCAGACACTTTCACAGCTAGAAAACAAGAGCTTACTTGTTTATTCATCAGGAAAGTCTTCTGAAGTGCATGTTTGCTTGGTCTCTCTAGGTGTCAGGCAAGGCAGGAAAGCAAACTTGAAAGAAGTGAGAATAAATACTTGTTCAGACTGACTTCCTCAACCTGGATCAAGACTTCTAAAGCATTTGATGCCTGGCAGTTTATTGTCAGCATGTTTAAAACAGAGTACAATCTGGAAGAAAAGTTTCCTGGTGTAATACAATCTCCACTGCACAAGTCATTCCTTCCAAGAGGATGCGCTCTGGAGATAGGCTGCTTGTATTAGCTTAAGGGCCAAGGGAGGGATTTGGGCTGGTCTTGGTCCTAAGGTAGCAAAGAAGTCATTTGAACTCTTAACCATCTCTAGTCCTGGTTGTGAGAGCTTGTGGGAGCCCTTGGCTGTTATTTAGATTACTAGCCACTTTTGGTCGTGGTTATAAGAACTTGGTATGGCCTGGCTCAACATAGAATACAGATCGCTAGAGTATAATCACTTTCAGTTCCCAGCTTTTTTGACAAACAGGTTACATGTTTTTTCCTTTGAAAGAATAATCCTTGGTGATTATTAATATTTCTGTATTCCCTTGAGATCTGTGGGCACAACGACATTCATGGTCCCAACAAGTCTTATTCAACTAATACATATAATAACAAATTTATAATATTACTACACATAAATACGATTGCAAACAGAGTGTATTAACAGAAATAATTTTTGAACAGAAATTGTAATGTAAAAACTCAAAACACAAGCTTAAGGTCCTGGAGGGCCATACTCCTTTTGTGGGTATTAGAGAAAGATCTCTTCATTGTATTTTCTCTCTCACTGTCTTTGGGGACAGCCTCCAATAGTTTTGGATTGTTAGTCCCGTGACCAAGTCTTCCCAGGCATTTTCTCTCTGTGTTTGTCTGTCTTCAGGTCCCTTTATTTATGAGGACTTCACCACTTTGCACTAGGTGTGTGCCTTAACTGAAGATGATGAATCTGAGTTGGAAGAGCATGCCTGAACACTAACTTAGCTGTGTTTTCAACTAGCTTATTTCTAAATAAGGCTACATTCTGAGGTATTGGAGGTCATATAGTTTTGGGGGTACACAACTCAACTCAACACACCATCTCCACTCTTCAGAAAGCAAATCAACGTCAATGACAAGGTCAGAACTAGAAACCAGCAATTTCTCCCCAGGTCCTCACCCCGCCCCAAATACTATGGATAAAATGAGTCAATCTGAATTAGACATAAGCAATTGACATGCAAATTGTACATTAGAAATGCAAATACATGTAATTGCAAAGATGATTTAATCACAGGCCAGCCCAGTTGGTGGACTTAAAAGGACTTTCGGAAGCCAAGGGAGAATCTTAATCTGCTGAATAGAGAGGCTTTCAGACATCTGAGACTATCACACAGGACACAAAATGACTGGAGGCTGAGAGGAGACTAGCCTACTCTTCAGCCAGTTCGCCTACTATAGAAGGGTGAACTGAGGACATGGTCTTAAGCCATGTGCAGGGAATCCCAAGACATGTTAGCTACCCCTATCTAAGTGATGGTAGGTCTAGACTGGTAAAGAACAGAAGAGAATGTTTCTCATCAAAACAATCCCCTAAAACCCATTTTAAAATGATGCAAAAACTAATTTATTCATAATCCCCAAAGAAGCTATATTAAAAAAATATGCATACAGAGAAACCCTGTCTCAAAAACAACAACAAAAAAATGTATACAAAACAAAAAATTCACCAAGGTGATTATTAAAAACAGGCAATCCTTGAAAACTCAGGGCTGGCAGCCATTCTGATACCAGCCTGCCACCCTGCTCTGTACAGCCTGGGAGAGACGCACTGCTCTGGGCTGGCAGGACGTGAAGGGGGATGGGAATTCACCTCTGACCAATCTCTAATCAGCTCCTGCCTCTGACGTTTTCCAAAGGAATGTTGTTTTTATTGCTGTTGTTTTGTTTTGTTTCAGTCCCAAAGCAAAATCACCCGAAGAAGCAGGCAAATGGGCTGTTTTGTTTGCCATTTGTAAGGGACCTTGCGGGGGCCTTTAACTCTAGGATCACTGTTCACGTTTTGTTTAGCAGCCACAGGGAGCTTGAGTGGAAAGGCGCCTTGGTATGAGGCGCTAAGGGAGCCCCAGCACAGGTTAGCAAGGACTATCTGTGCTGGGCTCACTTCTGGGAGGAAAGGGGTGGGTTCCAGATCGTTAACCAGTGGCAGCTGGCAGCTTTATTGTTTTTTAATTAAATAACCTTAACCACACCAGAATACACCGATCCCCCACCTCCTCCTCCCGAAACCTCATTAAGCAAGAGGATGATAATTAAACCCGGAATCCACGGCTGACACACGGACCATTCATTTACTGCTTCTGCGGCCAGGCTGTGGGCAAAATCATGTCTCTCCTTTGCATTTTATGGGCAGAGAGAGATCCCAGGTAGAGGCCATCTTTATTTGTCACTTAGTGGACAGCCTGGCCCTCCCTTTAGGGCAGCCAGACGTGTATCTTGTTCACTGTAGACGGTAGCCCATTAACTATTGTGAGACTTCTGCCCAGAAGGGCCAATTTGCCTCAAGCAGGTGACGACTTCAATTCCAAGAATGGGGGGATTTTCTGGAGCATACATTACTGTGCATTTGGAGTCAGTATGTCAGGAATATGTCCCATGATTGGAAGTGGATAGCCATGCACTTTTTTAACTTACACCTATCTTTTTCTTACTATCTTACCGGGGCATATGACTACCTAGGAGAAGATTTTTCCTACACACCTCCCTCCTGTTCTCCCTCTGTCTTTGCCTATACTTTAACCCTTCCATCCTCCACTATAGGGTGCAAGCTCGAGTGTGTGAGCGTGCACACGTGTGTGTGTGTGTGTGTGTGTGTGTGTGTGTGTGTGTGTGCGTGCATCTGCACACGCACACGTGCAGATGTGGTTGTATTGGCGAGCTGCTTGTGCTGGCCCACACAGAGTACTTTACTGTCTTCTTCCACCACTTTCCGACCCATTTCCTGAGACAGACACTGAACCTCAACTTACCCTTGTGGCTAGGCTGGTTGGCCAGCAAGCCCTGGGGATTCACCTCCCTCCAGCTCACCAGGGCTGGGGTTACAGACATGTGGCAAGCTGGCTCTTAGGTGGGTCCTAGGGATGCACAAAGTTAGGTCCTCGAGCTTGAGCTACAGGACCTCGCATTGAGCAGTCTCCCCAGATCTCTGACTCTAACTGGCCCCGCAGGTGAGCAGATCCCGTTAGTAATTCTCCACGCTGTGGAGAACGGGAGGGAGTAACCAGCACTGGAAGGGGCCTGTTGCCTGTGCTATCTGTTGTATGGAACCAAATTCTCTCCTCCCCCACTCCAGCTTGGGTGAAGCTCTAGAAATACTGTTTCTAGAAAACTCCCCAATCCCTGGGAAAGTGAATTCGTCATTCACATCGTTTCTCTGTGGCTCTGACAATTCATATTACTCCAGAACCTGACATCTCCACTTTCCTACAATTGATAAATAATCTCTTTTTGATTTCTGTATCTGAGAAACATCATGAGCCTAGCGTACAAAGGAAGATTCATTGGCCTTTTATTTCACATGTGAGCTCCTTGAAAAATCAAGCCTGCCTTGCCATTTGGGCATTTATTCCTGATGCACCACTTATTAGATTTTGATTGTTTCTAAAAGACACCATATATTTTAACTCTTTGGGAAGGATTTAACCGATCAAATACACAGCATCTGGTTGTTATGGTAACTCACATTCTAAAAATAATATGAAGGAAAGACCACCTTTAATTGAAATCACAAGAAGTTGTTATGGTAACTGGAATTTTTGAAAGTAACTAGGTTAAAACACATTTCATTTTATCTACCACTTTGCACAAATAAATTCTGATTAAAATATCAGGTTTAATTTAATCAGTTAATTAATGCCACCAAATGTCATTTATCTATAACTCTCATTTACATTCACTGCTGAATTAGGCAGCTTACTAATTGTAACCATTCTGTCTTCGGTTTAATGTTCTGAGACCTGGGGCAAAGATGTGAGTGTGACTTGTTAGGCTAGGTTGCCCAGCTAAGACTTGACCGCCTCTCTTGAGACTCTTGTAGTCTTGCATCTTTATCTTTGAAGTGGCAGCTTTAGTACCAGCCCTGATCTTGCCCCACAGTTGTGTGGATGACATAAGATAATGTATCTGGATGTTTATGCTTCTGCAACATAGCACTAAATTATTATCATCTCAAATTCTTTTGTTCATAGACTTCTTGAGAAATAAATTTAAAAGAGAACTATAGAGACAAGATTGAAATATCTACATTTACAATGCTGCATGCAGACCCTGAAGTTGAGTGGACTAAATTCATCACGGAATGATGTTCTCTCTCAAGGAAGCATCAGAAGTGTCTTAAAGATAAAGATGGTACTGTGAACTATGATGAAGCATGTTTGCAAAGGGAGGCAGAGGAAAAAAGACAGAAATTCAAATCCCATCTCAAAACAAACACAATCCATGGGGGGGCGGTGTCAAATGAAAAACAGAAAGATAAGAGTGATGTTTAAGCCTTCTTTAGAGCTCCTATAATGCCCCATGTGGAGAAGGTACTTGAATACGCTCAGAGAGCTCCCATCCATGCACAGGTATTTAGCACTGCATTCTGCATTCGTGGGAACCGGTAAACTTGAAATAACATGGCATAGGTGGTGGGTGGGAACTCAAGCCTGTGCATACAGTGGGAGCCGCCACACTGGTTAGAAAGTTCACCGCATTGGTCCTGCCTACACACAAGCAAGTGAGCTAGTTACTACTTAAAGCCAGAATTGAGTGCTTTAGATCATGACAAAAAGAAAAAGAAAGTATTGCTTCTAAACAGAAAACTGTACTCCATAACTGTTTAAGCATTTACAAAATGTAACATTGGGCCAACTTTATTAATTGTTGTACTTACTACTCTTAAATATTTCATTACTCTTAAAACAATTTGAAGCATACATTTTCCCACCAAGCAAGAATTTTCAACTATGTAAAGCAATTGCCAAGAAATCATAGCCAACCTCAAATTAAATTAGTTACCTCTAGCCAAATTACTCAAGAGCAAAAAATCACATTTTTTTAAACCCTAAAAGTAGATGCATGTTAATACATTTGATTTAGTGTAGGGTGGAATAGCACAAACAAGCCTGCTTGAATCTTTTTAATGAAATCTCAGGTTCAATAACAAGAGGAAATGATACAGCGTAAGCATATGAAAAGCATGGGTTTGTTCGTCAGAACAGGGAGAGCAGGAGTTTAAATGAAAAGAAAGCGGTTGTGTTGTAGAACGATCAGTAAACTGCAAGTCTATCCCTGGGTCTGTCAGCACAGTGCCTTAGTGGGCCAGGCTGCTGGGCCAGGGCCACACTTCTCAGTTCTCACTTAGAACTGCCCCTCCCAGCATTCTAGCAGTGAAGCTGACAAGGGGGTGTTTTCTTTATGGTCTTCTCTCCTCCCTTTTCCCCTCCAGTCTTTTCCATGCTTTGGTTACATTAAACTCCTTCCTGTGTGAAATGCGTGAAGTTGCTTTATAATTTTGTGATTAGAGTGTGATTTATGGGCTAATATTATCTTCACCATCACCATATTGATAGAATCATTCTCCTCTCATCTTAGGAACAGAGTCACCTTGTCACATACATCATAACAGCTCTTGAATCAAGTATGGTGGTTTGTGAAGAGCTAGCAATGACCGTTACTGTAGCTTCCATCTTTATGAAGAATGGGATCAGTTGGAATTCAACATGGCAGCCAGAAAGGCAACCTCCATTTCACCTACCGTCAGTCAGATAACATCAAATATGAAATCCACTTGCCAAGCCCAAACTAACTGGAAAAAGTTGAAAAAATAAATTAATTGTGTGAATGTAAAATAACCTTTAATTTAAGTCTTTGCTCTTCAGAAGATAGAACAAATATTCTAGCCTCTGCTGAGAACTATGGGTACTGTTTAGAAATAAGTAAAAATTAAAGACATGGAGAATTGTGGGGAAACTTCCTTTCTTGTTTTTCTTCAAATACAGGAAAGTAGGGAAGAATTAATGAGAAAATATGAAAATAACTACAGTCCTATTTGTAATAATGATGTGGTTTTATAATGTCTGATAAAAAAAAAGCATCTCATGTTCCATCCAAATTTGTAGCCCCCAATTAGCATATATCCCAAATACAGAAGGCTTTGCCTTGCCTTGAGAACTATGAGCAGACTGTGGCTCAAGAGACACGTTAGCTGGCAGTTTGTAAATGAAACCTATTAATGTAACGACATTTAAAGTTTTTGTTTTTAATCATAGAATCCTTAACCAGACAAGTTAGTTTTTCAGGGCACTGAGGCCGAAGCCCTCCGCCTTGCCCTAAATGTTCCCAGCTAATGATGTCGCTACTTCCCCTCAGTGACTTACTTCAAAGCAGTGAGTTTTTGTCTTCACCTTTATCTTTAAGAAACCACTTTTGTCGCCGATTCTCTGAATTAGCATATGCATGTCTAATTGGCTTACTCATGTCCCCTCTCTCAATTGGATGTTCCTTTTGAGCAATTTTTAAAGGATAACGACACAAGCCTGAATTGCTATGGGGTTGTTTTGGTGGTTTTTTTGTTTGTTTTAAGAAAGATATCATTTCACCAGTGCTATTTATATAGCTAGGCCTCAAATATTTATTTTTGAAGCAAGTGTGTGGAACAGGTGAGATGGTAGTAACACGCCTGCCTATGTGTTAATGCTGCCCACTGTACATTCGCACGTATAGGGATACAGTACTAAATATAAGCAGCCTGTGGTTTTCGCTTTTGGCGCACCCGACTGAGCCGTTCCTGTAAACAACTAGAAATCAAGACAGAAGTCCTATAGACGGCAGGAAAGAGACAGCACAGGCCTTCAGTACATGATGAAGGCAAGCAAGCAGTGAGCCCCCTGGGTCACACTGCTTTCATAGAAAGTACGTTCTGCATTGTGGCCAAGGGACAGGCAACCTCAGTCAGGCTTGCGGGTTTTGTTAAATAAAAAAGACAGAGATTGGATCTGGACTGGAGGAGGCAGCTGGGGTTTGTCTTGTATGACGAGGTACTGGAAGAGAGAAGCTATGAAAAGAGGCAGGTCTAGGAATCAGTTCACTTTCCACTGCTACCTTATTCTCTAAGCCTATTCTCTTTTCCTCATATGTGGTGTGTGTGTGTGTGTGTGTGTGTATTTGCTCTAAGGCTTACAACATGCAGCCTTAATATTCTTGACACACAACAAAAACAGTCTGCAATGTACAATGTATCATAATAATCAAATTTATTATATATTATGATAATCAGGAAGCAATCTTGATCTAACATTTGTACATTTGTGAGTCTAAGATTGTACATACTAGTCCAGGCCTGTGATTTTAACCTTCTGGAGGTAGTGGGATCATAAGTTCTAGGGAAGCCTAGGATACCTAGCATATTAATGCCTTTCTGGGTTCCATAGAAAGACAAAAACAAAGGAGCAAAATTAAAAGAAAAGAAAAACCAAGAGAAAAATGCATTGATACAATTCTCCATTGACAGAATACAGAGAAGGGAAATGTAACACTCTCCATAGAACACAAAAAAGGAAACTTAAAGTTCAATACTACGTCTTGATAGTATTTCAGCAAATAGGGAATATGGAAGAATGAACATTCTTTGTCTGGCAAGTAACATCTGCAGAAAGGGAGGGAAAAAAGGAAGCAAATATTCTTAATGAAAAACAAGGGTTCCCCTTTTATTGGGAGGAGACAAGACAGTCTGCATTCAATACCTACACTTAAGAGTGTACTCTTCTAGCCAATGCAATAAGACAAGAAAAATAAACGTACAAACCTAATCTTCGTTTGTAGACCATGGTTTTAGAAAATTATGAAGTAACTGGAATAAAAATGAACTAAAACTAATAAAACACTTGTCAAGATCAATTTCTTATCATTTTGTACAAGGTCAATAATAATAAAACTGTGTTTCTGTATACTATCAACAGACAACTAAAAACAGTTTAAAATATATTAATTGTTAATTATGTGTTTATAATTAATTGTTAAAAATATTGAAGATGGGGCTAAAGTTAAAAGCACTTGACTGTACTTACAGAGGACCTGAGTTTGGTTCTGGTGACCTACATGAGGGAGACCACAACTAGTTGTACCTCTAACTCTAGGTAATCTGACACCCTCTTTTGGCCTCCAACAATGCTGTGCACACACACACACACACACACACACACACACAAGCACACACAAATCAAAGATGAAGAGTATGGTGGTCCATGGCTGCAGCCTTAGCACTCAGCAGCCCAAGACAAGATGATATTGGTTCAAAAGTATCTAAATAAGTAAATAAATCGAAGAACATAAAATAGTAACATGCAATCTTAATAAATTATAAGTAAGTTCTGAATATTGAAAACCACAAAGTGTTGCTGAGAATTTTGAACAAGACATTAATAAAACATCAAAGACCAGATAAAAATCTGTTCATAAATTAATTTTGCATCTAGTACTGTCTAGGTCACTATCTTAGCAGGGTTTTATGCAGAGCTGACAAATTAATTCTAAAATTTATGTTGAAAGGCAAAGATCTAGAAAAACAATATTTTAAGAAAAAAGAGCACATTTAAAAAACTTTTACTCTTTGATTTCAGGACTTATTGTGAAGCTAAAATAATAATGACACAATGATATTGTTAAGAAAATAAAATAGAGATGTATAATTCAGAACTGAGACAGCAAGCATGAACACATGGTTTTTGACAAAGATGCCTAGGTAATCCAATAAAGACAGAAAAAATCTTTTGGACTAATGGTGAAGATCAAGAAACTGAAAAACCCCAAAGGAAACAGCTCTCGATACTCAGACGTTTAAGGTCCCTTCAAAATCTGCCAAGCAAAACTTTATGTAGAATCTATAGACTCTGAAGTTTACATTGAAATGCAAAACTGTTTTAAAATATTAAATCTAAAAACCATAAACTTTAAGAAAAATGGTCAAAAGGCTATTCTTTTTGAGTAAGCACTGTCAAAATGGAAAACCAAGATTGGCTGCTAATATTCAAAGTATGTGGGCATAACAAAGGCCTTGTAACCACAATATGTAGAGGACACACAACTCACAAGACTCAGGAGACTGAGACTGATGGATTGTCAAGAGTTAGCCTGCAAAACATAATAAATTCTAAGTTAGCTTAAGCTGTAGAAGGAAGACCTGTCTCAGCAATCTTTAATGCATCAAACATCACTGTTAAGATATATTTTTTTTGTTGGATGTAAGCTATCATTTACTGAAATTAAAATTTAAAAAGTAAAATGTTCTCATCTTTGTATTCTTCCAAACACATTTCCTTTTAATTTTATTTCTGTCTGAATTGGATTCTTTCATAAATAGCTAAGGCATCTGTTATCAAAAATTCACATAACATATATGTATATGTGTATATATGTGTGTTTGGAGGAGAACTTTAAAACACCATCTACTGCTGAATTTGTTGCATTGCTTTTTAAGATGCTAATTCAATGTTGATTTTACCATATAGCATTAATTACTGACCTTTTCACTGAGATCGCTATGACTCTACCCTTCTAGTCACGCCTTGAGACATTCCAGTCAACTAGGAGCAAAAACAGGAGCTCTCCTGGTAGACTCAAGGCTGCTAGAAGCTCCACCCCTGGTCGGGGGAGGGTCTTTGGCCTTTTAACAGATGACTTTTCTAGAATTTTATTCTTGTCTGGGAAAGAAAAAAAAGCTAAACCCTTTTCTGCTATTTTTCTCTTAGATGACTCAGAATACACAAACTTATGCCAGCACATTTCTAAAGAGACCGTGACTAATAAAACAAAACAAAACTCAAGATTGCATTAAGAACACTCAGAAAGAAGGAGGGGGGCAAGTGGGGGAAAGGGAGGGAGGAAGGGAGAGAAAGAGACAGAGAGAGACAGAGGGGGGGGGGTGTCAACAAGTTCCTGCTTTCTGAAAACAGCCATCCATGGCACTGCACCATTCTCAGTGAATCAGACAGTCATGCCATCATACTGGATATACAGTGGTAAAGAGGAACAGAGAAGAAAAAGACATGAAACACAATGACAACTAATTCAAAAGAAAAAGCCGGGTGGAAGATTAGATGGGATTGCTAACTCCATGCAGCAAAGACATGGAAGGTCAAGCTGTGGTCCTCTTCCACCATGAGTGGTCTGCAGCCGATGCAATTCCTTCTCCATTGCTGTTCCATCAACGTCTTACCAATAGACACAGTCGTATGTTGCTTTAGTTTCCTTGTTTGAACAGTTTCAAGCCTCGGAGATTCAATGTACACTTTATACCAGTTTCCCATTGACTTTGACTCTTAGATAAAATGGTGATACACCGCAATAAAACTCCACTCGCTATTCAGTGAAAGCATTTTCCCCTTTCAAATGAATATTAATGCATAAACTAACAATGTGTTTTTCTCTTTTTTCTTTTAAATCCTTACAGATGTAAGCTTTAAAAAAATGCTAAGTAAAAATATGAAGCAAAAATTTTATTTTTACCCCTTTTTTTGTTTTCCTCCTGGAGGTAGATGTCTCAGTGGGTTAGTGTGATTACTTGAGGACTTTTTTTTTTTTTTTTGATATATAAACAAGTAATGTATTTGTGTCCTTGACGTGTAGAACTATGTTTACAAACCCTAAAACAACTGGAGAGTAAACAGTGGGAAGTCAATGTGCACAGTCAAAATGCACGGTTAATCTGGTTAATCAACTTTATCCTAAGCAGGATGGCCCTGGCAACAGAGCTTGCTGCAAGCTCCCAGTAGGGCAGAAGAAGGGTGCTAGAATGATGGTAATTCACTGAACAGCGTGTCTCATTGAGCTTGATCTGAGATGCTATCCATGGCTGAAGCTCTGATTGGAGAGGTCAGGGTGAGCAGCAGTTGGTAGAGCCCTGGGGCAGGAGCAACTTTGGGTTTTAGTTTGAATTTTTGGAGAAGCAGCTGAGATGAGCTGGAATATTGATGACAAGGAGGAAGTTAGAGTGAAGGACCAGGTTCTGGCCAGGGACTAGGTGACTCTATGGACAGACGACGCTGGCATGAGGTGACCAGCTCAGAACCCAGAGATTTTCACTGCAGAGATTTGGATTTTAAATTCCTCTGACTTTCCACCCTGGTTACCCCAGGTGACTAGACCATGGCTTTTAAATTCACTAAGGTTCAGTATTTCCGATAGGAAGTTCTATGAACTGGACACATCAATCTTAACGCGTATCATAATAGCATCATGCAAAATAGGCTCACCAACCTAGAGTCCCACTGTGTCTTACCTGTTCAACCTCTTCCTTCCCCACATCCCATAGCATTGGCTGCCCCTGATCTGTTTAGTATTTTAGTAGTTTGTCTTTTCCAAATACCACAGATGTAGAACTGTATCATTCCTTTTGTGGGATGTGGTGCGTGAGAATTGTCTGTATTCTGTCAATCATGTTTTAAATAAACGTTGATTGGCCAGGCAGGAGGTATAGGCGGGAAAACCAGACAGGAAGTGGAAATGATGCAAGGAGAGCAGGAGAATTCTGGGAAGTAGGAAGCTGATTCTTCCCACTCCTGCCCAGATCACCGAAGCAGCAGGATGTGAGCTGCACCCTGAAAAAGGTACTGAGCCACATGGCTAACATAGATCAGAAAAATGGGTTAATCAAGATGTGAGAGTTAGCTAATAAGTAACCTGACCTAAAGGGCCAATCAGCTTTATAACTTATGGAGTTCTGTGTGTGATTTTTCTCTGGGACTAAACAGCTGGGGGGCCGGGCAGGACAGAAAACCCAAATAAGCCAACCTTTCATGTTACAGGATGGACCAGTCTTTGGCTTGAAGTGTATGTTTAAGGGTCACATATGTTTTTGTAAACTTGATAGCTCATTTCTTTTATTACTAAATAGTCTCCCATATTGTAAAGGTTTCACCATTTAGCCATTAACAGAATGAAGGACATATTAGTTGCTTAAAGTTTTGTGTGGTTACAAATAAAGCCACCATAAAAATTTGTACAAAGTTTTTTATACACACACACACACACACACACACACATAATCATTTGGTAAGAATCTTGGCACACAACTGTTGCTTGGTATGGTAAACTGTGTTAGTCTTGTAAGAAATAGTTAGGCCATCTTCCAAAGTGGCTGCAAATTTTGAATTTCCATCAGCAATGGATGAGGATGCAGCAGCTCTGATGGTCATTGGTACCCTTAACGTTTTGTATTTTGATCACTTAGGTGTGTAGCTATAGTGGTGTTGTTTGTTGTTTTAATTTACATTTTCCCAAATGCAAATGATGGTGGGCATCTTTTTTTATATGCTTATTGGCCATCTGTTTATTTTTATACTAAAGTGTTGGTTCAGATCTTCTGCCCATTATTTAATTGCGCTGTTTGCTTTCCTAATGCTGTTTAAAGAGATTTTCATATATTTTAGCTACAAGTCTTTTATCAAATATGTGACTTGCAAATATTTTCTTCCCAGTCTATGGCTTTATTTTTCCATTCTGTTAACAACGTCTTCACAGAGTACCTTCTAAATTTTAACAAAATCCAACTTATTTTTAAAAAGGCCAATTTTGACAAAGCCCAATTTTCATAAAACACAAAGTAGAGTTTTTTTCTTTCATGGACATGCATATAGACACATATTAAACATCACTGATTGAAACATCACATGGATTTTCCTGTTTTCTACCAGAAGTGGATTAGGTTCGTGCTTCCTATTTAGTCTTAGTGAAGGGTTCTACTGCTTGTCTGTGGTGCTGGGAAAGGAGGTCTTGGCCTTGTCCACGCAAAGCCAGTGCTTCTGTTCTGAACTCTCTACCTAACTCTCTTGTTAAAACTTTAACTTGCAGGACTTCGGTGACATGAAAATTTATTTGAGCAAGCATATTTTCCTCTCTGTATCATTGTGTTACTGAGGAAATCAGTGTTCTTTATTTTGTCTCATTAATAGAAGAATTTAGAAACAAATTCAGAAAAAGCTTAAAGCCAGTTTTCCTACAGTAGGAGAGACAAACAGGCCGGGCAAGCTGCAAATCTCAGCAGTTCTCGAAGAAGGAGATGGAGAGGAGAAAGAGCAGTAAATTACAGCGTCAGCTAATAGCCACACAACAGAAAACAAGGCAGAAGGGAAGGGGAGTTTCACTTAAAGGTTGGGAAAAGCTGGAGTGTTCTGGAAAGCAAGTCAATTTTGATGTTCTCAGGCTTGGCCAGTATCTAAAAGAAAAAGATAAAAGAGAAGAAAAATGGAAAAAATTCTCTTCTCTGAGCAGCTCAGAACAGCAGGCAGTTCACACTGCTCCATGATGAAAATCTGTGAGTGAGCACAGGGAGGAGGGGTCCCACAAGTGTAAGTGCATCATCTCCCCGAGGGGAGGAGGAGTCCCACGAGTGTAAGTGCATCATCTCCCTGAGGGGAGGAGGGGTCCCACAAGTGTAAGTGCATCATCTCCCCGAGGGGGAAGTAGTCCTCCAGTTTTCTTAGCATGACCTTAACCGTATCAGTCTTCCTGATTGGTAGTCTCTGGACAAGTGATTAATAGGCTCAACTGCATTGACTCTTAAAGGAAGAGCCAATAGTATATAATGTTCTAATCTTTGTAGCCAATTAAAATATCATGACTCCATCCAGAGCCATTCTCGTGGTGGTTTGAATGAAAATGGGCTCACATATGCTCATAGGGAGTGGCACTATTAAGAGGTGTGACCTTGTTGGAGGAAGTGTGTCACTGGGAATGGGCTTCGAGGTTTCAGAAGCTCAAGCCAGGCCAAGAGTCTCTCTGTCTTCCTGCCTGCTGATCTGGATGTAGAACTCTCAGCTTTTCTCCAGCATCACGTCTGCCTGCACACTGCATGCTTCCTGCCGTGATGGCAATGGACTAAACCTGTGAACTGTAAGTCAGCCTCAGTTAAATGTCTTCCTTTAGAGTGACCTGGTCGGCAGAGGCAGGTGGATCTCTGCATGTTTGAAGCCAGTCTGGACTATAGATTGAGTTCCAGGATAGTCAGGGCTACAGAAAGAAATCCTGTCTTGAAAAACAAAAACAAATACCAAACAAAACAAGAAGAACAAAGAAGAGTTGCTGTGGTCACTGTCTCTTCACGCCAATAGAAACCCCACAACCTCAATAAAACCCTGATACCAATCCTCTTTGGAAAATTCACAGCCTCATCTCGCCCAAAGTATGGATCTGAACAGAAAATAAATGGTCATCTCCCTACAAATGCCTTGATGAGCTCAGAAAGAACTCATTCCTAACATGGTTTTCAGATCTATACTACAATATCTTCCTACTGGTCTTTACAGTCTTCACATTAGCTAAACTGACAGACACCAAAGCCATGTGTCAACTCCTAAATATTTCATTTCTGCTGGAATAGATGGAAGACTGGGGCAAATATCACTGCAGTTGATGTTGGAAAAAAGTGGAGCCTGGCGGATACAGGCCACTTCCATGTAATTAAACTGTTATGGCCCTTGAGGTCAACCTAAACTTCCTTTGGGACAGATCTCTCTGAGTGAAGCCAGTTGCTGAACACTTATATTCTTTCCCTCATTGGTCAAAAAGTGATTTATTCTATTCATTCTCTGCTAAATACTACTTTAATAGCAGTATAAATTTTGGTATGTATTATTCTTTCTGATTTCTAAATTTTTAATAATTGCAGTGGTAATTTTCTCCTTAACCCTATAAGGTGTTCTTTCTAGCCCAAGTGTATTTTATTGCTGCATGGTCTTTTGGCTATGGATTGGTGTTTTGTTAGTGCCAATAATAAGCATATTGTATGAACTTTAATTTACATTTTCATCACCCTGTCAAAAAAGAAAGTATATTAAGGTTTCCACTTAATATCATATTTCCACCTATCTCTCCTAATCAGAACATGTTTCACATTTTGTTTTTGATGTAGTGATAGCTGTTGAAAATGTATATATATATATATATATATATCATTTAATAACAATTTTGTATTCATTGTGATATATATTTTCTTTCTAATTTAATAATTTTGCTTTTAATTTTTTTCATGCTTACTATTCATATAGGGATTATTCTTTATCTTTTTATGTACTTGCCAACCTTTTAATCATTTATCATAGTTTTGTGTTGGTGGTTCTTTTCCCAGGAGGGTCATTGGGAAACTCCTCATAGACTTCTCTTATTCAATATAGATGTTTGTCTTTTGGTGAGGGAGAGTTTTCTCCCAAAATGTTCCTTAGATCTTAATGAATACATTGTCAATATTATGTGAGATATCTTATTTAGTGATCTTTTTTATTGTAAATTTAATTCTTTTTAAAATTTTTATTTATTTATTTTATGTACCTAGCACAGTTTCCCCTCCCTCCTCTCCTCCCATTCCCTTCCACCACCTCCCCTCTACCCCCCATCCATTCCTCCTCCCTCCATCTTTATTCAGAAGGGGGAAGGCCTCCCTTGGGAATCAACAAAGTATAGCATATCATATTGAAGCAGGACAAATCTCCTCCCCTTGGCATCAAGGCTGGACAAGGCACTACTCAAAAGGGAATAGGTTCCAAAGAGCCTTTCATGCATCACTGGTCCTGGTCTCACCGCTAGGGGCCCCACAAAAGACAAAGCTACACAACTGTCATCCACAAGCAGAGGGCCTACTGTGGTCCCATGCCAGCTCCCCAGCTTCCAGTCCAGAGTCCCTGAGCTCCAAGTTTAGATCAGTTATCTCTGTGGGTTTTCCCTTCATGACCTTCTCCCCCTTGCTAATATAATTCCTCCTCCCTGTCTTCAACTGGACTCCCAGAGCTAGGTTCAGTTCTCGGCTGTGGAGCTCTGCTATTGCTTCCAACAGTTACTAGATGAAGGCTGTGATGACAGTTAAGGGGAAGTCACCAATCTGATTACAGAGGAAGGCCAGTTCAGGCACTCTGTTCATTATTGCTAGGAGTCTTAGCTGGGGGCATCCTTGTGGGTTCCTGGCAGTTTCTGACACCAGGTTTCTCCCTAGCCTCACAAGGGGCCCCCTCTATTAAGATGCCTCTTTCATTGCTCTTCCCCTCAGTCGCACCCCAACTCAACCATCCTGATCCCTCATGTTCCCATCCCTCCACCGCCTGCCCTGTATCCCCCTGCCACGGCAGTTTACCCAGCACAGCTCTTCTCTTTCCTCTTCCCAGGGAGATCTATGCATCCCTCTTAGGTCCTCCTTGTTACCTAGCTTCCCTGAGTCTGAATACTGTAGCCTGTCAGCCTATGCTAATCATATTACGGTGATTTTTAATTCTTCCTTTCTTCCTCCCCCTCCCTCTTTTCTTCTCTTCTTTCCTCCCCTTTTCTCTCCTCCCTCCTTACCTTCTGTACTGATTAATGCAACAGCTTTTTTTTATACCCTCCACTCTAAAATTTTAGAAAAATTCATTCTGTTTTGTTTGCTTTAAACCTGACCACAGTTTCTCCTCTCCTCCCAATCCTTCTCTGCTGCTCCCTCCACTTTGCTTTCCCTTCCCAACCACTCCTCCATTTCTACTAAAAAAAAAAAAAAACAGGTGTCCCATGGATATTCTGGGTTTTGTTGTTGTTGTTGTTGTTGTTAATCCTGTAAATATTACTTTTTGATCAGATATTCAATAGGAGAGCCAATATGTGATGTCATTTCTTTCTCTTTCTTCAAGATAGCATGAATCCACTCAGTTTCCCACTGAGACTGGTTATGAGTTCAATAAAGGTCCCAGGTGACTGCTTTGGATTGGCTAGGATTACATAAACCCAGGCGCTCTTGCTGTCTTCCACTTCTCCTACTGAACTGGTTGAGCCAGTGGTTCCCAAAAGTTGTATCCTGAAAATAGCAAGGGACTCCTTTTGCACCTCATGCTAACTAAATGAGAATCTGAGGGTAAGAGCAAGCAGCAGCAACTCAGATACCCTCCTCATTCCAGGTCCAAAGAAATTACCTCTCTTCCTTCCCCCCCTTCTTCTTCTTCCTTTCTACTCTTCCATTCCTCTCTCTTTCTTTCCTTTTCTCTTAATCCTTCTCCCCCCCCATTTTCTTCTCTTGATCCTTTCTAGCCATTAAATAGCTTCTAATTTGAAAATAGGTTTTGAAGTTGGCATCCACTTTTGTAACTACATTTCCAAAAATTAATTTGGCTATCTTTCAGTTCTAAATGGTTTGGTGCTAGGAGCCAGTTCTTTTGTTCAATCATCTTTATGTTTTAAAACATCTAGCACTTTTCTGCACCCTTAGGCATTACAGATTCAGCTTCAACAATAAAACATTGTATTCTCAGGAAGCTCACACCAATGACATACAACAACAGCAACAATGTATTCTCAGAAAGCTCATTCCAGTGACATACTTTAGGAGGGTGGCCAGAGATAGGAATATAAGGCGGGAGGGGACAGCAGCTCACAGCATTCAGTTTCAGGATTCAATCTGATTTGTGGAGACAGGATCTTTCCTGCTTTGGTCTGAGGATTTGGTAAAGGCAAAAAGTCTCTGGTGGCAGGCTTCTTTATTTCTCTGATCTTTCAGCATTGATTCTGGGTTTTTCCGTTATAAAGACAAATTAGAATTCCTGCTACAGTTTACCGTCCAATGTTTCCCTCTTACACATTGCCATCTTCTTCCAGTTTTTTTTTCCTTTTTCTCTTGTTATCCCCATTTTTTTTCACAGTAGGTACTTTTCTTGGATTTATGGACATTCTTGAGTGTTTGCTCATAATGAGATGTCTGGAGACCCCAGGTGCTTCAATGCATCTGTGATTCTCTGAAGAGCTTTGAACATCCCCACTGGACACATTCAATATTTTCAGTACCGTGGAATGATCTTGTTCTCTTGTGAGAAGGTGCATCAATAGTGAAAACCTCTGTTGGGGGAGCCAGTGGGAAAAGGAAGCCAGGTTTAACAGTCGGGAAGCAAACATGCATTTAAATCCTATTTGTGATAGGGACCCTGAGTGCTCCCATTGCACCCAGGCTGAGAAAGTCCTGTATCTGTAACATAAGCCTCCAAGCTCCTTCTGAGAAGGCAGGGCCCGGTAGCAATATGGAAAGAGGGGGAGACGCAGACAGAGACCTGTCATATCTTAATTTTCTAGATCCTCTTAGCTTTTGTTTTGCCTTTCTTCATTCTTTCTTCTAGACACACTGGCATCAACTCTTGCCTCTCCTGTTCAGAAATTAGATTATTTCTCATCAATCTCCCTCTTCAGTTCAGGATTTGACTTTTCCATATGTGTCTATTAAATATCTTTCTTTATGTGTGTGTATAGGTATGTATGCAAGCATACATATGTATGTACGTATGTATCTAAACCTAGTAAACCATTTCCTCATCAGCTTGCTTTTGGTGTTGGTGTTTCATCATAGAAGTAACCCTATAGACATTATCTATTGAATTTTCAGCTTCAAAGTTTTGCTCCTATTTTCTTCTTCTGTTTCCTCTAAGCACGCAGGTTTCTTATCTAAACAAACAATAGCTCTACGGTGGTTTTAGAGGATTTTTTGAGAGAGCAAAATTAGGCATGCTTATTTTAGATTTCCTTGCTCCAGGAAGTCCTATTGCATTACTTCTGGATTCCTTTTTACTCTCACCTCTTGAGGTCTTTCAGGTCCTTGATTGACTTTGTAACCTTACCTTTTGCTCAGTTTGTCATCAGAAATAACATTTGGTGATCTAATTTCAGATTGACAAGAGCATAGGCTTCCTTCCCACCCCAGCATGTAGTTGTCCCGTCATGTTCACATGGCAGCCTTCAGGCTGTGTACCGGTGAGGCTAGCTGCGAATGGCTCCCAAAACAAGTTAGTAAACTTTCTTAAAACATTATGAAATAGTTTGCAACTTTTGGTAGGGGTAACTCGATCCTATAGTTTCTCTCTCTCTCTCTCTCTCTCTCTCTCTCTCTCTCTCTCTCTCATCTATCTATCTGACTTTTCAAGACAGGATTTCTCTGTATAGACCTTTCTGTCCTAGAACTCTCTATAGACCAGATTAGCTTTGAACTCAGAGATCCACCTGTTTTTGCCTCCCTAGTAATTGGTTTCCATCCTAAACTTCTTAACCCCAAATTTTGTATATGATAGCATTATATGGTCCTGTCACATACTGATAGGCTAAAACTGGATATGTATCCCCTCTGCCCACAAGCTAATATAATATACCTCTCAAGAAATAGGAACATTTCAAAGTTTAGAGGACATTTCTAAGTGTCTCTTTCATCCAGTAACAAACAAACAAACAAAGAAACAAACAAACAACAAAATTAAAAGAACCACCACAAGGAGCTTTCCAGTATCCTTCCCTTAGTGTTCTGGTTCCATAACTTGACTGTAGGTAGGAATAAATATTCTCTTTTAAAATTTTGTCTTTGTGCTTGTGTGTGTGCGCGTGCGTGCATGTGCATACGTGTGCACATTATCTTGTGTTAGTGCAGATGCACATATGCCATAGTGCCCATGTGGAGGTCAGAGGGCACCTTGAGTGTCAGTCCACACCTTTTCTCTTGCTCAAGATAGGGACTCTTACCATATCTCCTGTGTATACCAGGTCAGCGGGTTCACTAACTTCTTGGATTTCCTTGTTTCCACTGTCCATGTCACCAGAATTCCGAGACTGCAGGTGTGTACTACCGTGTCTGGTTTCACCTGTGTTCCAAAGTTCCTCACCAGCATTGAAACCACTGGGCCATCTCCCCAGCTCTAAGTTCTTTGTGTGAGGAAGCTCTGGGTCATTCCACTATCTTGCATATCCTTCTTTGCCTACACGTCATCGACACAGCACTGTCAATCAGAATAAATCAGTCTTGTCTCTGATTTTGTGGCAATCCGGAAATATCTGAAGTGAATATATGACCACTGTCGGGTAAGCTCTGTTTCTCATGATCTGCATTTTTTGAATTCATTTTACTTTAGGCTTTACTGAAACTTCTTCATTCTTAATTTTCTCTAAATCCTTCTTACATAATTTTATAATAAAATAAAATTATTTTATTTTAATTATTTCATTTTTACCTGTTGTACGTTTTAATCTTACATCTTTAGTCCTTTAGAAACAAAACCAAATCTAAAAACAATTAATTGTCTATTGATATTTTTATATCCTTGAAGCACATTATACTTAAGGGTTGAGACTCTGTCTTGTTAGTCTTTGTAGAACCTGAGTTCCGCGTATGTAGGAACACCCAAAAATGTGTGTGTAATTGAACTGATCCATTCCCTGGGCTATCTGACACCAGTGGTTATCTAAATCTGCCTCTTTTAAGGCATTTTAGGAGTACAGGTATCAACCAACTGATTGTGTATGAACAGACATATATCAGGTATCAACCAACTGATGATTGTGTATGAACAGACGTATAACAGGACACAGCCTTGTGGTTGACTATGTGAGTGCCTGGACTATCCCAAGATTATTATACTAAACAAATGCATAAAAGTGTCTATCTGGTTTGACTAAAAAGCAGCTCGGCCAAGTCAGACACAGCTGCCAGCGTTACCCTGGGCCACAGCAGCTGGAGAAGACATAGGAAGCTAGAGATCTTTCAGTTGCAGCCCCTCCAGACCATGCCTGACCTGCTCTTTATCCTCTGCCACTGAAGCTCTCCTTCTCAATAAACAGGGGTGGGGCAACAGCTTAGGGGCTGTTTACCTTCTACTGAACAAACAAGTCTGAATTAGGAATTAGAGTCAGCGAGTCTAAAATGACAAACATGCGTACCCTGGCATTACTTAAAAACTGGGAAAAATAAATTCGATTACGCCTTGGGAGGACTCATTGGCTTGAACAGCAGTGGGGACTTAATTGCAGGTCTAAGGCAGTACAACCAACATTTTCTTAAACACAAGCTGGGACATTCCTGGGGGCAATAGGTGGGAGCTAGATTCCGTAGAGGATGCTTTGGTTCACAGCAAGTCAAGAGAGACCGAGAGCTCGGTGGAACCTGCAATGTTCCCTTTGATGGTAGGGTGATGTCATATTCTCATGGGCCCAGAGATTATATCCTGGCATCTTGCTGAACACATTTCCTGTCTTAGAGGGCTTCCAGGCACATCTTTTTCCTCCGTGGATGTGCGAGGAGCAGTGTGAAGGGAATGAGTAGATTTTTATTTCCTAGGCAGAGTAAATAGGATCATCAACAGCTGTCCTTGATGTGGTATATTCTTTTGTAATAACACATAACGACATGATGCAGTTTGCTTGAAATTCTAATTAAAAGAGGTACTTCTCTCCTGCCTCAGCCAAAATAAAATTGTGGAACAAGATTTAGAAACATCAAGGGCTCATTTCAACAGTGCACCTAGCCTGCAAACTCAAAGTCCCTAAGCAACAAAGCCAACATTTCAAATTATGGGTCTTGGTGTGACTGTTGGTCACAGCATCCACTTAAAGCACATATGTGCATTTGAGTGGTAAAATCTCTCTCTCTCTCTCTCTCTCTCTCTCTCTCTCTCTTTCTGTGTGTGTGTGTGTGTGTGTGTGTGTGTGCATGTGTGTATGTGTGTGTGTATGCATGCAGCTTATAAAACTAAGGTCTCTAAATAACATCCACATAGCAATAACAATAAATATTAGTATTGAGGCACAATATAACACACTAGAAGTTTCTTATGATGCCAGTCTCAGTTACGTGGCAGTCTGACCTTTTAGATAAAAATCATCTTATAATTAAACTCATTTGCTATTTCAGAAATAACCAATCTGACTGAGGCCCAAAGTCCACAAGTTTCCTGTTGCTTTGTCAATGAAATATTATTAATAAAATTTGACAATCACTGTCTCCAGAGGGTTCTGTGTGACTCCAGTGCATTTTAAAACGAAACTCTGTAAAATACTGAAATGTACAAAGAGTGCAGGTGTTCACGTTCAGCTCAGACCAGAATGAATTTGCTGTGCACACGCAGTGTGATATACCCCAACACAAAGCTCCCCTTGTGCTTGCAGTTCTCTTTTTAAATGCTAAACACCAAGCACATTACCCACCCATCTTGCCACACAGCATTCCCGCCCTACACAGCATTCCCACCCTACACAGCACAGTGAAAGGACCTTCAGAAGAGTTTTTAAATTGTCTCTCCCCGAATCGTACATGTAATTCATAGTAATAAGTATTTGAATTTGGGCTGCTTACAGTCTGGAATACAATACAAATCGCCAACATGTTTAGAACACTCACTTCGGGTGAGACATTCAGTGCCTTTGTATTTTTGAAAGTCAGTCCTCGTATGTCCTTTCCTGGGTTGATGCTGCAATTAATCTTTCTCATTGGTGAGATGGAGGAAGTGTTCAGGGCTCCCATAGCATCCCCAGGGTTTCATACTTGTTAAATAGGAGGATTGAGTAGAGCCAGGAGCCGCCCTTTACTGTGGTGCTCTCCTCTCTACACCAGGCTATCCCAAGCATCCAGCAAGACTTCCAACTACCTCTGCAATAAGTCTGCTCAGGCAATCCTTTGTTAGATTTTAAACTGAGCATTGTTTTTATATCTTTCTTATCAAAACCACCCAAATCCACTTACAAAATAAAATAAGCAAGCTTCCCAAATGTATTATTTTATATCTGACTCTGCTTCTATTTTGTGGCTGGCAGCTGGCAGCTGAAAGAATTAAATAGGTAAGGTAGGCTTAGGGCAATGGGGGATATTACCAGACACAGACATTTGGAAACTATTCTCATTTATAAGTCCCAGGTGGTTTCTCAGCAATAAATGAGTGGACCTGCCTTAGCTATTACTTAGCCTGATATGACAGCTATTTCTATCTGAGTCCGGGTGATCAGGTGTATGAGCAGTGTGGCTATAACATGTGAAAGCTAGGAAATCGAATAAAGCAAATTAATTTTAAAATAACTGTAGTCTCAGAAGGGCCCCCAGAAGGTCAATGGATGCCAGAAGCCATACCATATGCAAAGCCAAGAAGCTGAGAAAGAACTAGCTGGACAGATAAACATGGTTACAAAGGCTATAGGAGGAGGGACAGGGGAAGAGAGAGGACGTTTGACAAGTTAAACTGGACACTGACATCAGCTATGCTCAAGGAATGCCAGTTCATCTGAAGAGTAGCAAAGCAAAGCTCCTTGCATGAACCTCTGCATTGTGCAAATCAGTCCACAGTTGTAGGAGGAGAGGGCCCGCTTGTTTGTCCCGGCTGCCCGGCTAGCTTACACCCGAAATAATCACACAGAAATTGTATTAATTAAAATACTGCTTGGCCCATTAACACTAGCTTCTTATTGGCCAACTCTTGCATATTAATTTAACCCATTTCTATTAATATATGTATGGCCAAGTGGCAGTGGCTTACCAGGTAAAATTCCCAGCATCTATCTCCTGTGGATTTCTCTGCCTCTGCTTCCTTTCTCCGACCATGCCCTTTAGTTTTCCCAACCTACCTAAGTTCTGCCGTATCAACAGGCCCAGAGCAGTTTCTTTATTAACCAATGAAAGCAACACAAAGACAGAAGAACCTCCTACACAGTTCCCAAAGACCATAATATTGCCCTGATTTGAAGCTTAGTAGACTAACTTGCTCAAGAGCTAAGTGACAGAACTACCTGGGGCAGAAACTCATGTCTGCTTGGTTCCAAAATCCCAAGCTTGCTCTCTGTGGGAGAACTCTTGCGAAGAGTGTCTGTCTATGCATGAGCAGAACCGCTGGTGACTCAGCACTATCAGGGGAGCCCCATATGCTTCCCAAAGCTGGACTTGCACATGAGCTAAAATGTCCAGAGCAATACGAAGTAGGGAAAATACATGAAAATACATGAAATCACATGTAAGTACACTGTGATTCATCTGTAACATCGGCAGCTGTTAGCAGGAAGCAGTGGTGTGTGCACTGATACAGGAAAAGCAAAAACAAAGCTGTACGTAATGGTCACAGTCAATTACAAGATAGTGTGTATCATACAGCAGCATTTGTGCCTTTAAAGACATGTACCTAAACTTAGGTATACTGTAAACTCATGAGGAATGATCTGGAAGAGGAAACAAGTAAGCTTAGAAAGCTTGGGGGTGGAGACGAAATGAGGGAAAATGGTAAAATTTTGCTTTATATTTTTAAAAATAAATTCATATATGCATATATATGTATATATATACATATATATATATATATTCATAGAAGTCATTGCCCTCTTACATGACAGTATTTGTCTTTTGGCCACTACAGTAATCTGGTGAAGTTCAGAAACATTTAAGAGACAACATTATACAAACTATTTCCTCTTTTAGATGTTTATTGGACTCTTTCCAACCTTCTCACCCATAATCATTAGTCAATTCCTGTACTTTGAGCATATCTCAAGACCAGGTAGCTTATACTAATAATGATTTTAGATAGATTGTCTTGCGATGGAAGAGAAACATCAACAAACAGCAGACGTTAGCAATTTTAAGTCTCTGTGAAACAAATGTACCGCTTGGGACATGGCATTGCTAATTGTCATGAGCTGAGCGCAAGCAAGGGGTGCAATGGCCAACATTCTGAGACATCAGCAATAAAGAGTACGTTGAATTCACTGTTTACTCACAAGGCATCCCTTAGCTCTCTAGTTCGGAGGAGGGAACAAGTAGATTGACTTTTCCAGAAGTAATGACATGTGCTAGAATACACCTTTCTGGACGTTCACACATTCAGTCTGCTGCTAAATATTTGCTTGCTGAGTTTGTCTCCTGGCCAGGAAAAAGAGAGGCCCTCGTTAAGCTCGTCCCTATCACTCCAGGACGTCGAGAGGACTGAAGTCAGAGGTGTACTCTCAGTTTCCTCTACTCAAATGTAAATGAAATCACACAAACCAACCGAAACAGAAAGCTAAAATTTGACAGTAACTTGCTCAGTTTTTCTTTTTGCCACACTAGTTAATGTAACTCCCCTAAATGCTGTGGTCACATAGATTTGGCTGCACTTCACTTCTACCCTCCCCCATAATCCTTTCTTTCCTTTTTCCTTCCTTTGTCTCCTTTCTCAGTCTTTCCGTTTTGCCCTCCTTTTCTTTCTTTCTTCTTCCCAAATAGCCCAGACATCGCCCCCAACTTACTGTGTGGCTAAGTATGGCCTTCAATTCATGATCCTTCTGACCCCCATCTCCTAAGTACTGTGATTAGAGAAGGTGCTGCTACTATTCCCTTGTGTTTCTATACCTAGCTGTATTTCTGTATTTGAATAAAGCATATGGTCTTTAAAAAATAGAGCTATAATCCGTGTTAAAATAGAAGGTTGTGGTGGCCAATTTGACAGCATCTGGAATCATCTAGAAGACAAATTTCTGGATATGTCTGTTAGGATGTTTCTAGAGTGGAATAATTGAAACAGAAAAACCCACCCTCACCAGGAGTGGTGCAATGTCATAGGCTGGGGACTTGAACTGAATAAAACAGTAGAAAGTGCGTTAAGTGCCTATACTTACTGTTCTCTGCTTCTTAACTGTGAATACAGGGTGGCCTTGTGCTCCTGCCTCAGGACCTTCCTCGCTCTGATGGACTGTCCTCTCAAAGTGTGAGCCAAGACAAACACTTCTTCCCTTCCATTACTTTTGTTGGTATTTTGTCAAACCAAGCCAGTCGGTAAACACCAAAGTCGTGGGACCAAGAAAGCTGTGCCGTTTTGAAATGACAGAAGAAGAGGGAACGAGAGCTTTTTCCTGGCTACATAAGCAGCTGTGCTCAGTTCTGTTGTAGTTGTGACAATTCAAATTTCCTGAGCTTTAGTTGAAATCACAGGCGCCTGAGCGACCATCTCATTATTCTGATCGTGACAACACGGTCTTTCACAGCACACTGTCATTGTCATACTTGTCTTGGGAGCATCAGATGATGATGGCCATTAGTTTACGTTTTTGAAAATATGTCTGGATATCTGACAAGTTTTACATACAAATTAAAATAATCACAAGATTCTGACCGGTGACTTGTCCCACAATCGTCCAGGGTGATATTATAGCTATGTTGGCATTTCCCCTGTTAGTTCCTAAAGGAAAAAAAAGAAGAGAGAGAGAGAGAGAGAGAGAGAGAGAGAGAGAGAGAGAGAGAGAGAAAACTATCTGTATCAACAGTTCCTTTCACTTGACAATGGGAAATCTTTGGACACAAATAAATACAGTGTAAACTTCTACAAGGTGTACAGAAGCTGTCCAGGTTTGGGAGATTAAAGTTGGGGATTAAAGACTTACATTGGAGAACACTTCAATCCTCACAGTTCTGACACATCTTGATTATTACCCTTTGAATTTGGCTTTTGTTTGCTTTGCTAATTATACTTCCTCCTAATCTACAATTATTAATTTGCCCATCCTGTTTTACTTTATCCTATTATCCATGTAAGTATCATCTATTTAAGATTATTATCTCATGAAGAGCCACTATCAGCAATATTTTTACACTGCCTGCCAGAATGCCAGAAGGGGAGTATTTGAGAAAGAAGGGGAAGGTGCTGAGACATAGACTTGGTAGTGCATGCAGCAGTTCTCAGAGGTGCCTAGACAGGACCACTCTCTCCTGCTAACCCAGAGGGGGTGGCCCCAGGCACTGCAGAGATGCGAAGATCCAGGCAGACATCTAGCAGAAGGCTAGTCCTTAGGGGGCCCAGGGGGCCCATCTTGAGTTGGATTGCAGGGCAGGATACTGTCGAGTCCCTCCCAACTGTAGCTGCTTCCCTCTGCTACAGGCCCTGCTGTGCCTATCTGTGCTGTGCAGTGCTCAATGGTGCGCCTTGCTCCCGAGGTTTGTTAAAAATACCTATGATGATGGTAAATACAGATTAAAATAAAGTGCAACGAAGCCGAGTCTATTAACTCACCTTGAGGTCTTAACCCCATGAAGAATGCAGGCAGAACAAATGGCCCCACGATGCTCCAAGCCAAAAGCCCCCAGTAGGAAGACTTTGGGATCAGCATGAATGAAAGAATTCGCTACACACTCGCTCTAATGTTCATCAGAACCGAATGTTGCCAATTTAGAGCACTTCGGGGCCTCTTAGAGTCTTTCCAATTATGCTAGTTGGGAGGAGACTGGCCCGTGGTCCCTGTGGTGAGATTGTGGAAGCAGAACGAAGACCAGTGTCCTGGGGTTCCAATGTGCCAGTCCTAATGAAGCAGCATTATTCACTCCATTCTTCTGCCCACGACCCCTGCACCCGCTTAGCATTTCCTCTGCTGGGCTTCCCATACTCAAACTGGAGAGAAGGAATGGAACATTTGCACAGTCAATCTGGGAGCCGAGTGTGTGTAGCCTTATATTTCTAGTTAAAAAGCAATAAATCTTAAGTCAGGTAATGAATTCCATTCTGAGTAATTTCATTATGGATGTCTATTCAGAGGGCATACAACGCAGGCAGGGTGACTGAAAAACCATGTATAATGTGCTAGTTTTTTTTTCTGCGCCAAATTAACAGTGAAAGCCTTTGAAAGGTTGCTTCATTTAGGCTTTCTTATTATCAGAAATATTGTACAAGCTGGAGCTGAGGTCTGAGTGCACTGGAGAGAGATCTCAATGTTGGATCAATGACTGGCAGGAGGGAGCCCTGAGCTGCAATGCAGCCTGACACTCAAGACCCAGTAGACTCCTGCTGGAGTCCAGAAGGATGGAAGGGAAGAAGTCCAGGAGGGATAGTGACAAACAGATGTCCCTGCTGGGATTTATTTTTCCAAATCCATCAAGACCAAATGATTTATGCTTGTTTGGATCCATTTCTTTCTCCCCATCTCACACTTTCTCTCTCCCCCTTTTTCTTGCTATGGCCATAATGTTCTGATTCCACTCTAGAACTTTATATTGTTCACCCTGGAATTCAGTGTGCTTCCCCTACTTTAATGCATGCATCCATCACCTGGGGGGCTTGTGGACCTGTGATTCTGATTCAGTAGCTGTGAGGTTTGGGGTCCTAGACTCTGCCTGTGTAGTAAGTTCCAAACTAGACCACACTAAGAATTGTAAGGCCTGAGAATATAGTAGTGCTGAGACTTTGGCTTCACTGAGAATCACTGAAGGGTTTGTTAAAACAGAGATTCAGGGCCTCACCCTGAATTTCTGACTCTGTAAGTCTAGGAATAGGTCCAAGATTTGCGTTCCTGTCAGTTCCCAGAGATGCTAAGGCTGCTGATCAGGGCTGCTTATGTGAGACCCAACCGCTCCAGAACAACGGCTCTCAGTCCTGGCTGCACAGACCTATCAACCAAATAAAAATAAGAAGATATAAAAACATCAGCTCATATCTCCAGCCTAGAGAAATTGGTCTTGAACTTGAGGTTGAAGTCCCCATTTGTGTTTCTTTAATGATTTGAAAGTGTGGACTGAGCTCCATTGCTCTGTACCATGGCCTCCCGGATGACTACACTGTGGACAAGATGGGAAAACAGTTCTGCCCACTCATCCTGAGTTGGCCCTGGACTGTCGTACCCCAGAACTTGGGTCAATCATGGTCTCTTCACTCAGATTACTTCCTGAGTGTGCTGTCAGCACCATCTCTTCCCGGACTCATCCTGACCCCCCATTTCCCACTGAGGCTCACCCATCCCCCACTACCCACTGAGGTTCACCCAAGCTGCTGGATGCTCCTCTTTCTGAACCTTCTTAATTCCACGAATGACTCAGATTCCTGCCTCCCCTCTGCATCTCCCTTCAGTTAGTTAGCGGTTCTTTTGAGCAGCCCTTGCAAAACCTGTGTTTTCCCTAGGTTCACTTGTGATGCCTTATTACCTAGGTCTTACTCATCCTGTCCCCACCTCCTGCCAAAGCTTTGGAGCACAACCCCTCTGACAGATTTTTTGACTGTAGGGATTAGATCATGCACATCTGTATAAACCCCAACACAGGCACCCTTTGAATGTTTGTCACTTGAACTGTGGTCCATGTAGCAGCAGCTTTGCCACCACTTGCAAATTGCCGTACATGCAGTCTCTCGGTCTCCATCCACACCACTGAAGGAGAATCTGTGTTTTAACAAGATATGCAAGAAACTTTGCATTCTGGTTTAAAATAGCAAAACAATGAAGAGAATGGATTCTTGTCCATACTTTGAAACTTAGAATCTTGGCAATGAGTGTCAACACAGTAGGAATAAATACTATCTCCTTATGGAGGTACAGAAGCATTAACCAAAACAGTGTAAACAAAACCCTGAGTACATTGAAAGCACTCAATAAAGCGCTATCAGCTATCATTGCCCAATTAAAACTGGCTAACTTTAATTGAATTTTAACTGCCACCTGCAATAGACAAGGACATAAATCACAATCATGCATGGATTTCAGAAGCATAAAATGTAAATGGTAATAAATAAAAATATTAAAGCCCTTTAGCAAATGTTAAGGAGCATGTCAAATAATTGCTATGACCGGCAATCCTGTGGTAGGAGCCTTTAAACTTACCATCCCCCAATTTTTTGCTGTGTTGCCAGCTTTTCCTCTACTGCGCAATCCTTCCAGACTGCTGAATTCTGCTCCACCCAAAGAACAACTTCATACAGTGAATTTTGTTTCTCGGATTCTTGGATCTCCTGTTGCCTTAGCGACCTTACCTGAGCGACCGGTCATAAGCCCCTGGCCTTGCTTGGTTGAAACCTATGCTCACACTGCCCCCTAGGGGATCTCTTCTGTCATCACTCTCAAAACCAGGAATCCCTTGGCGTGTCCCAGGCTGCCCGTTCAGTTTTAAAATTAGCACCAAGACACTGTACATTATTCAGTAGCAATCTTCAGTAATGCTGGAATTTTCTAAAATCTGTGAGGCAGCATCTAATATCTAATACTTGGGTTTGTTTTCCGCAAACGTTAGAAACGAAGGCATTAACAATTGAGTCTAGAGAACAACATTTAGTCCGGAATAGAAGCTGATAGGAACAGGACATGTTTGAGTCTCACAGTGTGTCTGAAGCTCAATGTGTTGAATGAGGTGACATTGAAGGCAGTTATCCATTCAATAAATGGCATTTGAGAGACTACTATGTACCAATGAATGTCCCCACATTCAGATCCCTGCTCTCAAGAGGGTGGCATTCCTATTCATCTCTGTGACCACACACAGTTATCTCTCAGATGTCCCCCAGGGCTTCCTGTGAGTTTCCTTTGGCTCTGAGGAGGTGCAGCTGCCTTGGAGCAGAAACTAAGGGCGGTCATGTCCAGTTCACCCCAAAGCATTCAATGCATCATGTACCATCGCCCACGCACCCCTCCTCCCATATCTGCCATACTACCTGTGCACCCCCATGTCTGTCATTTATTCTAACAGGCTGGTTTCACATTTTCTTTTCTCTTTTTTGATTTGTTGCTTGTTGTACCACAGTACTTTGCTTAGTTTGTGTGTTCCTGGCCTCACTTCAAACCTGGCCAGCACCGTATCCACTGTATATAAAGGCAATACCTCAAACTCACCCCCAGCCCAGTCTTATCCTCTGGCCTCAGCCTTGCTCTGTTCTGTGTCACCTGTGGCTCCTGTCAGTGTTCCAGTAGGTACAATTCCAATTTCCCTTCTTTTCAACTTAGACAAAAATCTCAGCTGCTCAATGTGAGAAATAAACATTCAATAACATACAGGTTGTTAAGCATATGTGCCAGGAAAGATAATACTTAATTACTATATATTATTTAAATATACTATATATAGCACATATACTATATATAATATATATCTTAATTACTGCGTGTGTCTCTGTGTGTAGGTGTTGTTATTTGTCATGGGATCTTTATCTTGGCTCTAGAGTAGAAAAGAGACCAACACCTTTAAGTTTCTGACCCTGTCCTCATTGGAGTCTCTCGGATGGTCTCCCGAACATCCTTCCTGATACTTCTAATTTCCTCCTGACACCACTGGAGAAAACACTACCCCAAACTCCACTGCTCTCAGTGTCTGTTGGAGATGGTCTGAGTTTCTTTGCCTGAGAAGCTGCTGGCAGACTCGCCTTTCGGGGACCACTGTGGGCCGTTCCTGATCTTTGTGCCCTACCTGGAGTCCTTGCTGAGATGGTGAGACTGGAAAGTATGCAATCCAGCATGGTTCACATGTCTGAATGCTGATTAGTCCTTCCTTTGGGGGCTCTCTGGAGGTTGGACTAAAGGGTGACACCAGTAGGTCCCTTTCTATGACACACTCTTAGGCACTAACCATGACCTCCCTCGAGCCACCAAAGATTCGCTCTTGGTACACCATATGTGTCCTTCTGTGTGTTTGCCCTTGTCAACCGCTTGTCTGAGGAATCCCTAATACTAGAGAAATGATTGAGACACACCAAGACTCTTGATAAAGGAAACAGAACTGGCCCTGGCGGTGCACGCTTGTAAGCCTAGAATTCAAGTGGTGGAGGCAGAAGAATCATAAATCATGATTCTTAGGCCAGTCTGATCTACATAACTAAGATCTTGTTTTAAACAGACAAGGACTGGGGATTTAGTTCAAATGTAGAGTGCTTAATCACTACACAAGGTCCCGGGTTCAATCCCTCGCACTGAAAACAATTGGCAGGTACATGTATGGAACACTGGCTGCTTACCAGGCACTGTACATTTTCAAACCTTTTAACTGGTGTCAGTGATAATAGTGATTTCACATCTGAGAGATGAGTCTCATTAGAGAGTTCATGTAACTCCCTCAGTGTTATACCCACAGCTCAACACAGCAACAGCAGAATTTAAACCTGTTCTGTACTTTCCTTGGATAGGGGTCCTTATTTGAGACTCACCTGTACCCGTTATCTCAGGGTAAAATTGAAAATTCATTTCAACCATTAAGGGAGCTTTCTATAATATAGGAGTTAGGAACTGATTTCCTTATTCTTTATCTTTTCTCCCATTTCTCTCAGTGAGGCTGAAGTTCAGGGTCTAGCCTATAGGACTCCCCTCCTCCCCACACTACCACTACTACCAAACCAAGTGCCAACTTGCAGCTATGATTTCTTGACCCCATCCAACCCAAAGAGTGCCCGGGGAGCCAGTAGCAGGGACAGAGGCAGAACCACCTCCTTAAAGTGTCTTTGTCAGTGGCTCCCTAACAGATGGCTTCATTCAGACTCTCCTTCCTACAGGTCAGCTGCTGTGTGTGCACAGAAGGTTGCTAAAGGCCACCTCCTGCACTCTCTTTCCTGTTCTGGAAAATGACAGTGAAGCAGTAATGAGCCTAGAGGAAGCTAGACAGACAGGAAAGAAACACACTCTTGGGCGTGGGTGCTTGCGGAAGAGTTTGGGGAACCATCTGTCCCCTGAGAAAGGATTTATTTGATTCAGCCATGGCCAGCAGTTATCCTGAATCTCATTAGTGTGGAAGGAAGGTGAGGTTCATTTCAGGGTGATTAGGATAATGGGGTGGGGAGCGACTCCAAGAGGCTTCTTTGATAATGACCACTGGTGATATAGAGGAATTCCAGTTAGGATTTCCTGGAGCAAACGGCAAGGTTGACAGAACTCATTTTTAGATAGTACTGATATTTTTAGTGAAAGTTCAACAGCTTTTCCATTTTTGGGTGTGTGGAAGGAAAAGATATGACTTCCTGAAGACAGTCATTTCCTCTGCTGAGGAAGAGCTTCAGGGAGGCTCACATGTCACAGGAAGTACCTGGCCATGGTAAACACTGCTGACATAATGGGAACATAGACTGTTGTGTTAGAACCCACATATTCCTTCCTGGCCCTTGGGCCCAGGTTGGAAGGGTGCGCTTCCTGTTTTTGGCTCTAGGAAGATCTTTCCACTTCCGGGACCTCCTCTGGAGAATAAATCACAAGAAATTCTGGAATAAGCAGACATAGTTACAGACACCAGAGTCCTTTGGTGGCAAGAAATGCTGAGTGTTCCCTGGAAGCTTCCAGAACTGCTCAGTCATCCTTCTGTCTGCAAGGTGCATACAGAAGCCAAGTTAGGTTGGTTCCAATATCATAAAGCAATAATCCTCATCTGAATCTTGCTTGCCTGCCAGAGATGCCCTTAGTGCCTGGACCACATCCATCCCTGAATCCATTCAGCCCATCCCACTGATTTCCCCTGTGGAATCGCTTGTGAATCTGTCTCCTCCCTCTCCCTCTGTGATGCCACTGATTGATGACATCACTTGCTGTGACTGTCTATCACTCTTCCTGTGTGGTCCTTCCTCCACATATCTGAAGTAGCTGCAATCTTAGAAGACAAGGTGCTGACTCGTCACTGTTTCTTCTCTTCCTTTTTCATGGCAGACACCACTAATCGGCCATGACACTTTAACTGCCAAACCCAGACATAGGTTACCAGTCTTCCTCAACCTTGCCCTTCAGTTCTCATAGCCAATCGATGGCCATATAGGTGCTCTTGATCTTTCTCTAAAAACGAAATCTGACTGTATTTCCTGTCTGATGAGAGACTTCCTGTCACTTCAATATCTTTAAAGTCCTTTCTAAACTCCAAACAGGTGGCTGGGTCTTTCAGCAGTGGGGCTTCTCCCTCCATGAGACTGTTCCCTATGCACTGACTTTTGTGGGTGTCTCACTCCTTTCCCAGCTCCCGTTTTCCTGTAACTCTCCACTTTGCACAGGGTGGTCTAGTTTTCTAGATTATTCTTCTTCGTGTTCCATCTGCCATCCTCTGTTATGTTTTCAGTGTTTCACTGACAGAATTATTTCCCTCTGCAGATGTTCTCAGAGATTCCTTCTTTTATTTCCATTAAGCGTGTTCTCAGTGGTCATATCTATAATTTCAACCCTCAAGAGGCAGATAAAGAAAGGTTATGTTTTTCAACTTGGCCACATAGCAAGACTCTAACAACAAAGCATGCATTATTATCCAATACAAATGTCATGACATATTGCAATCATTTGCATAATTATATTGTTATAATTGTGGCTATGCATTTATTCATGAACTCTATACATTTTTTACTGTTTTACCTGTGATAGTTTACTAATAGGTAAATTAATACACAGACTAGATGTATAGTGGGCATTGTTGATTGAGTGAATAAATGAGTGAACGAGGTATAGTTCTAGTTCATTCTTTTCATTGATTGCATAATGTTATGTGTTATGAACATTCCATGTAATTTTGGCTAATTTCTTATTGATGAACACTCACTTTATTGTATATTTCTTTGTGTGTGTGTGTGTGTGTTTGTGTGTGTTTGTGTGTGTGTGTATGCACACAAATGCTACGGCATGTCTGTGAGGTAAGAGGAAGCTTTGTCACTGCTTCTTGTCAACTGTGACTACAAGAGGAAGTCACAATGTCCAAGGTTAGTTGTTGCTAAACTCTTTCCTAGATCACATCAGATGTCTCCTTCATCTTTTCTTCACCTATGTTGAGACCAGGTCTTTTATTGAATGTGAAGCTAGACTGGCTGGACATCAAACCCAGGCTTCCTCCTGTCTCCACTTTCCCGGAAGTGGGGTTACAGGCGCTGCTGGGCCTGGGTTTAAGTGGACGCTGGGTGCCGCTTAGAGCTTCATACTTGTGTAACAAGCCTCATCTGCCCTTCACCAGTACTTTCACTGTTTTTCTTTGACATTAGTGACTTTGAATATATACACAATGCATTTACCAGTCTAGATTTGTTCTTCAATTATTTGGCTGTTATCCTTTATCTAGAGTTTTCCTTTTAAATTTTCTTTAGCTGTTTATGGTTTTAATTTTTTCCCTTTTCATTATTCACTCTTTTGAAGAACTAGGAATTGAATTTTATCTATTTTTCAATGGATTCTTTTACTAATAAGAAAGGTTTTAAGAAGTTTTTGTATCTTATACAAAGTAGCTTTTGACTATGTTTCAACATTTTCTCCATGTCTTCTCTTTGCCTATGGCTTTATTTTTTAGATTTTTCACCATGCATAGTCTTTATTTTCATATATTCAAATGAGTTTACCCTTTCTTATCTAATTCTTTAATTCCCTATCTTGGTTAGCTTGCAGGTCATATAAACAATCTCCCGTGAGATATCTATCTGTCTTTCTGTCATCTATCTATCTACATACATACACAAACAACACACATACACATACACACATATCCTCTAACTTTTGTAGAATTTGATTAGCTTACAAGTGGCTCTTATCTGACCTCTGATTTATCTAAGTAATATTATACTTACTAAATTTATCGTGTGATGGGTAATTGTTGGACCTCTGTTTGAGTATCTAGAAACCCAGAAGATAGATCTGTATATGCTATCTCCCCTGTTTACACAGTCACACATACCTTTCATTGAGCATCCCTTCTAAAGGCTAAGAACTATCCCACTCTCTCAATAGTGAAAATAGCTCCATACTAGATGATATTAAGTTACCGTTGAGCTGGTAAACCTGAACTATTTTAGAAACATACACTGTGGCACTTATCCTATTTCTCAAAAAGCTATATTAAGGACAGATGTGGTGCTGGGTGTTATTAATTGCAGCACAATCAGGGAGCCTGCATGGAATTGACCCAGGCCCACTGCATATATGTTACAGTTGTGTAGCTTGGTCTTCTTGTGAGACTCCTAACAGTGAGAGCAGGGACTGTCTTTGATCCTGTTGCCTGCGTTGGGGACCTGTTCTCCTTACTGTATTATCTTACCCAGCCTTAATAGAAGAGGAGGAGCCTAGTCTCACTGCAACTTGATATACCTTGACTGGTTGGTATCCATAGGAAACCATGGAATATCTGAAGAGAAACAAAGAAGAAGAAATGGAAGGCACTTGGGAGAGGGGGTGGAGGAAGAGGAACTGGAAGGAGAGAAGGGAGGGGAAACTTTGGTTGGGATGTAAAAGATATATATATATATATACATATATATTCATATATATATCCATATATATATGAAAACAAAACAAAGCAACAAACAAAAGAAAGCTGAGTTGAAAGCATGCTGGAATTGCTAGAGAGTTCATGAGACCTTCTCTTAACAACAACAGAAACAAAAAAGTGAAAGAAAAAACCCCATAAAATGTTTTAGATCAGATTTCCTAACTCTTGCAACTCAAAGTCTTATTACATGAGACCTTTTCCCCAAATGTAACGATTTAATCAAGCTTCTTAAAGAATTCTCAATATGATATTATTTCCTGATATTTCATGGTGAAGTAGCTCGGCTTGCACACAGTCCTTCTGCATCACAGTAACTGAACAAAGTCCTGAAGCTCCGCTGAGCTGGTGTGAGAAGCCATCCTCATATGTGTTTACAACAAGACAGACAGGCTAGGTCTTTGCAAAGAAGTCTGCCTGAAGTCTGAGGCAGGCATACAAATTTCACCTGGCTGAGGCAAGGGTAATCCAAGCCTGGGGTGCTCTCTACATTGAAACTTTAGAGGAAGGAAACTATGTGTAACAAAACCCAGAAGACGAGAGAGAGAGAGAGAGAGAGAGAGAGAGAGAGAGAGAGAGAGAGAGAGAGAGAGAGAGAGAAAGGGAGAGAGAGCTGCTTAGTGAGCAGATAGATGTAGCAAACATAACATAAGAGGCAGTGAGGCCCACAGACATGGTGCTCCCAAGGCTGCAGAGGGAGGAGAAAGAAGAGTGGGTTCCAGAGATAACTCAGTGCCTTTCTCAGAAACTTACGCCAGATTCCTCCTGAAGACCCCATGTCTGGATAGCAGGGGATGGGGAATACATTTAGAAAGATTTGCCATTTCCAAGGACAGATGAGACCAATACTTTATGGATGATTTTACTGTCATAAGTGAGCTATAATGACAGGTCACAACACATTGTGACTTTGCCAGGCTGCTGGTGGCATGGTGCCGATTTCTCTGCGGGCCTGCTTTCCCTAGCCACATCATCTTGCTAGAACTGTGCCCTCTCTGTAAAAAGCATTTCCCATGATGTCAACTAGGCAGAGTCCAACCATCCTCCCTGAACTGAAAAGCATCTATTCTCACAGGTTTCTCCAATTGGCTTAGCCATGTCACTCTATCACATATGAGCAACTGGTGTCCATTTCCCCTGAATGGAGGTGTATGCTCAATAAATGTTGGTAATGATCAACTGACTTCTCATAAAAAGTTGGGGATGTTGCTCTATGGGCAAAGCGTTTGCTTAGCATGCTCAAAGCCTTGGACTTGAGCCCCAGTGCAATGGTTTAAATAAAACAGCGCTGTGCCTTGAGTGGCAGCAGCGGGCAGCAGGCCCCAGGCAGGGAGCCACGTGGCTAGTGAGAGTGCACCAATATAATGGTAAAAATAAAACCATGGCATTCCTTGAGTGGCGGCAACTGGCAGCAGGCCCAAGACCACAGCGGGCCACGAAGGCAGCCGGTCCCAAGCAGGGAGCATGCACGACAGGTGAGAGACAGAGCCATGCCATGCACAGAAAGTGGGATATGGAGGGAAAAGGGGAAAGGGGGAAGGGAAGAAGGGAGAAGAGGAGAGAGAGAGAGAGAGAGAGAAAGAGAGAGAGAGAGAGAGGGAGGGAGGAGTGGTGAAGGAAGGGGAGAAGTGGGGAGAAGGGGGAGAGACAGAAAAGTGGATGGGGGAGTGGGCGGGGCTTGTTTCTTAAAGGGACAGGACAGACCATTACACCCAGTACCACATAAACTAGGGCGGGTTGCTCTTGTTTGTAATTCTACCACTCAGAGGGTAGAGACAAGAGAATCAGCTTGGCTACATAGTGGGAGACATATTTTTGGTACAGAGCCTAATAGAAGTGTTACTCTGTTTCACTCATAATAGTTTAATGGCTTCAGTTCTAGAATGTTCTAATTACTTCTGCTTTCCTGAGAGATCTTCTTCAACTCTCCAGTTATTTTTCTGGATGAGAAGGCATGTGCCTAGAAACTGAGGGCACCTGACTAGACTTGTGATCAGTGACTTTAATCTATAAAGCAGGTACTAATTGTCCTTTTGTGAAGTGGAATTCTCTGAGAAAACTGGATGTCAGTGGATTGCTCTGTCCCAGATCCATGGATTGGTGCGCTTGGTGAGGACATCTTGGCAGAATGGAAAGCACTGTGCAGATGTCTTGGAGGCCAGTGCTGTCCTTTGCCCCACCTCGCTTACAGCCGTCTTCAGTTCAGGCCGCACAGCATGTCTGCTTGCTGCCTGCGTCGCTTAGGCCTACGGTAGGACTTTTATTGCAAATCCTTGGAAGCTGCTCCACATTAGGATGCACACCCATGTTGACTCGGCCAGCTGTCTCCGTTTTCCCTTTCACATCACATCAGCAACCCAGGGACTCTTCAAGATGGAGAGGGTCCTAAGGTAACTTTATGTCCTCGTCAAGCGTGCAGGTTTTATGTAGTAAGGATACACGAGCTTTTAAGCTACACAAACACTTTTTCCTTTAAAAGAAAAATTCACAATTTATGATGCTCATCGAAAAATAAGCAGTCACTTACTGAATATGGAAAAAGTCCTTTGTGGCCTGAATGCTCATTTTGCTTGATCATTTAACCAGCTCTGTGTGCCTTGTCGTCTTTAAGTGCTTTCTTCATTGCTAGGGACACACTCAGGAAAGTGCAATCCATCGGTCTCAGCCAAGGAACACCCTTCACTTTCCACGCAGAAGACTGTGGACAAGTCTAAGTTTTTGCAGGGTGACTAATAGAGTAACAGACCTGATGGGTATTCTAAGACCTCCCATTTTTCTCTTAGGTTGTCACTCTGGAAGTTTTAAAGGCTCTGGCAGTAAGATCATTTTGCCCTTGAAGGAACAGATTTTAGATTCTACACCAGACAACCACAGAAGGGCCACAGCCCCTGAACATGTCGTTAGAGTGGTCATGCCATGTCATGAGGCTCACGTGTCTGAAGGGTAAATGGCCATCGCTGAAGCCAGGCCAGGGCTGGGATTCAGGAAAGCAGTGAAGGGAGATAAGGGAGTACTTGCTGGAAGAGCGGAGGAGGAGGAGCTTAGCTGAGCAAAATGGTGGGTTTCTGCTATTGCTGAGCGCCCGTGTAAACCCCACACCCAAGAACAAAATGTGTAACCTATTTTCTAAACAAAATGATTTTTCCAAAGATAGATGCCTTTAATGTGCCAGCTGCTTGTGAGGACACGTGTGAGCAGTTCTCAGGTGCAGTGTCCACTGAATCAAGGAGATTTGCTGGCAGAACGCTTCAGTGGCCATTGGATGCTGGCAACAGGGACACCTGCCAGCTCCCAACTAGCGGCTGCCCCAGTTTCTCGCCAGGTACACTGCCCCGTGGAAAAATGGCATATTCCCAGTTCTCTGGCATGTGAATGAGATCAGACACACATCTCACAAGCACATGGGATGGAAGTGAAAATAAAGTGTGAGGAATCAAAGGGAAGTTGCAGAATGCGCAGCAGATGTTGTTAGGTTTGTCTAGCAAAGCGCATGTGCCAAGCTCATGATGGATGACATTAGCAAGAGAGGTTAATAGCTCTGGATGGTACTGCTTGGGCTTTTGAAAAGTATGCACAGAACAAACGCTAAGGCCACAGCAGGAATGGCCAAATGAAGCAAGTGGGATTTTCAAAACAAATAGCATGTCATCTGCCTATGGAACATCAATTGCATGGGGGGTGGTGGGGGGAGCAAGGCAAAGATAGTGGGCCCTGCCTTGCCTGGGGGCGCTGAAGAATACTTGGCTTGCCAGCTTGCCTTAAAGGTGCCAGGCTGAGTGACAAGGAGGTTACTAGGAATCCTGCAGGAGGCAATGACATGCCTAGTTTACATCAAGAATATTTTGGCCTTAATTTATGCTGTGCGCAATGGCTGAACCCAGGTCTATTACATGCCCACTGAAGATGATTTATGTGTGTTTCGTGTAGTCGGACTTTAATTATTCACATGACTATCAATAAAAAATAAAAACAGAATAGTGTTGAATGTGAACAGGTTAGTGGGGCAAATAGCTGGTTGTGACAAAGTAGACTATATTAATAGGGGTGGCAGCTGTCCCTTCTGCCACATCAGGCATGAGAACAAACTCCTCAGAGAAATTTGCACTTTCCCTCCCCTTCCCACAAACATGCAAACTGCCAACCTGTGAATCAACTCCCTGATGGCGGACAAATGTCTCTGGGAAACACATGCCAGATATCCATTGTTATTGACTGAAACTCAATCCGATGCAATGAATTGATGCTGCCATTCTAGCTCGTGCAATGCGATTGCTGATCAATATTGAGTAACTGAACATCACTCCGTGAGGAAAAGAATGTTGAGACAGGGATAGCATGATGAGTTATGGCGCATATTAATCACTGTCTAACTGTTCCATCAATATGACTTCCTTCCAACAACCCGCTATGGGAGGTAACACTTATGTGCGGGGGACAGTCATATTCCTATAGGTAGTAATATGAAGGTTCAGACTGAAGGACCAAAGAAGTGCTAGTTTGGATGACCCTTATATTTTACTGGTGTAGCTTTCCTACATATGCATATGAAGTAATATATTACTACATTTTATTTATTTGTTTGTTTATCCTTTTGTGTTGAAGGTAGATGCATGTGGAGACAACTTATAGGAGTTTACATCTCTCCTTCTACCACGTGGGTCCTGGGAACTAAACTCTGGCCAGTAGGCTGGCAGTAGGTGCCTTTACCCACTGAGCTGTCAGGCCAGCCAGACCCTGTTTCTTCTTAGTCTCCTCTCACTGAAGAAGTTCCCAGGGGGAAGAGTTGAAAGAGAGAAGAGAAGCATTTCCTAATAGTCAGAGTCAAGACAAAGGTGGCTATTCTGAGGTGCACTTTGACCCCTTCCTCCGGAGTTGTAGTTTTACGAGGCAAGCACTCACGCTGACAACGGGACTTTTGATGAGGGAGTATTACCTGTTCCCATTTCTCTCCTGTTTCCAATCCTGCTTTCATGACTGCTGGCAGGCTGGACATGGTAGTTTACACTGCATAATTGCTACCAGGCAAAGGCAGCCTTGTAATCCATTTTCTCTTCTTTTAGGGAACAAGATTTTTCTAAGCTTGAAGATTTAATAGATGATTCTCAGTTTCTTTCTTTAACTGTTAGCCAACTCCTTCCATCAAAATACCTTTACCCCAACTCTCGACATTGCCAAGACGGGAGGATGAAGAATTCGAAGCCAGGCTGGGCGACAGAACAGGTCCTATCTTAAAACAAAGAAAACCTTTCCATTTCTTTCTTCTTCTTGTCCTGGATTTTTTTTTAAGCTTTTCTATTTTTCTTCTCATTTTCTCCCCACTATTTTGAGGATAAAATAAATTGTACTTTAAGAAGGGGCAGCTTGGTGAGACCAACATTTTCTGAAACAGAAGCCGAAGAAAGTTGGTCTAGTAAGACAAGCCAGATTCCATGGGGGGAGGGCTGACACCAGTGTCACAGAGGCGAGGCGGTCTGGAAAGAAGAAAATGGCAGAGGGACCTACATGGAAAGTGGTGGGAACACATACAGTACCGTGGCTTTCCCTTGTTAAACCCAGGCTGTTGGGAACCTGTTCTAAGTAGCGACACGGTTTCTTAATAACATTTCCCAATTAGTGAGACACTTGCTGAAGTAAAGAGACTTCTTATGAGGAACGAGAAGGCTGAGCTCCCTGGGGCCATCTGCAGGATCTCTGCTGGCCACCAACCCGCAGGCACCAGCCTATTGTAACTTGAACCATTCTCCAGAACCTGTTGTGGGGTCTCCGGCTCCCAGGCTACTTTCGCTGTCTTCCTTTGAAGCCCCGTGATAGCCTGCAAGTCTTTGCTGATGAGAATTATTTGAAATGGTTGGAACAGGATGACAGCCTGTCCCTGGATCCAGCAGAGCCGAGTGGTTCACAGGGTGCTCAAACACTCACCAGGGTTTGAGATTAAACTTGGAAATCCTTGAGTTTGTCAGAGTCTCGGAAAGCATTCCAAGGTCAGGCATCAAAGTGCAGTTACCAGCATCTCTTCCCTGAGAATGTGCTAGCAAAGGGAGTTGGAGTCAGGCACACTCTGAGGGCTTGGGGCGCCTCTCTCAGCTCTGACCCCTGACGTACAGAAATGGAAGAGAGGAAACTTGAGGTGTTTATATAAAAATACTTTTCCATAATAATGTTAAATGTTTTATGTTGTATCCTTATTTTCACTGCTAAAAGCATTCCTATGATTTCCTTGATCCTCATAGTAATGTAATGTAAACAGCGCAGATAATCTAGGCTCCAATTTACAGATGAGAATACCAAGGTTTATGGTGATTACCTTTCAATAATAACTAAAATACATGGAACTACATAAAGGTCTGATACCTTAAATACAGTCATTTCTTTTTAAATGTTACCTCATAAACTTTAGATAAGTTGATAAAAGAAAGCCCATGGAAATATAAATCTCATCCAAGTGTCCTTTTAAAAATTATCTCCTTAGTTTCCAAATCCAAACGATACTCAGAAAAAGATTATAGGATTTTATCTTTTCCTTCCCCAATGCCAAGTTTGGGGCAGGCCCTTTAAATCACTCACGACAGCTAAGAAAATCTCCTATTTTTAAGTTTCCCAAGAGAAGGAGATTCCTCAAGTCCTGTGGGTAACTTTTCCTGGTGTTTAACATTTCTCAAAGTCAGGAAATGCTTTCTTGTGTCCTAAATCCCCGATGCTATGACTCGAGCCCATTTCCTCCCTGTTGGTCTTTGGTGGAGATGCTGAACAGCTGTCTGCCTTTCTTCTCAACCTTCGGGATCATTTCACAGGGAAGGCCTTTGTGTTGCTCTGTAGCCTCTTCTGCCATGGTGTCAGGGATCTGTATTCCTCTCACTGCTTCTCATGGCTTCTCATGTTCCAGCCCTGCACCTTGCCTCTGCCTTCTCCCACATAACTCATGGTTGCTGTTGGGGTGTTGAGCCAAGGGGAGATAGTGGAGATCATTTTTTCTTGGAGTTGGGGAATCTAAAAGCCAGAACAAACTTGGGCCCTCTTTAGGCCTGTCTGAGACCGACTTCTCAGTCAGACACTGACAGTGTCCTGAGCTGGCTCTCTAGAAACTGGATGAGGTAATCACCGAATGAACACATTGAAAAGCCCCAGAATTATAGTAGGGTGTAAAAAAATTTTTCGAGACTTTCTGTAGCTATATTCAGTGTACTCACGTCTTTGTACTGAGAAAGATTCTGAAACTTTCTCAAACGTGATTAGAAAATACCTAACCGGGGTATTTTTCTGGGGGGAAATTTCCAGAATTTCATTAGCAACTTAATCATTCACATATTTCTTATATTTGTACATTAAAACAAAATGGCCATCTATTCTGACAGGCACATTCTGTGGTGGTTTGACTGAAAAACTAATAGGGAGTGGCATTATTAGGAGGCAGGGCTTTGTTGGAGTGGGTGTGGCCTTTCTGGAGTGGGTGTGGCCTTTCTGGAGTGGGTGTGGCCTTGTTGGGGTGGGTGTGGCCTGGCTGTAGCGGGTGTGGCCTTGTTGGAGTGGGTGTGGCCTTGCTGGAGTGGGTGTGACCTTGCTGTAGCGGGTGTGGCCTTGTTGGAGTGGGTGTGGCCTTGCTGGAGTGGGTGTGGCCTTGCTGGAGTGGGTGTGGCCTTGTTGGAAGTGCTGTGTTTCTGCAGGTGGTCATTGAGGTTTCAAATGCTCAGGCCATGCCCAACTTCTCTCCATTCCTGCTGTTGAGACGTTGAACTCTCAGCTACCCTTCCACACCGTGCCTGCCTGCCGCCACGTTTCCCACCATGGTGACAGTGGACTAACTCTCCAAACTGTAAGCCAGCCCCAGTTAAATGTCTTTCTTTATAAAAGTTGCCGTGGTCATGGTGTCTCTTCACAACAATAAAAACCCTAACTAATATACAGGCTTTATACAATTTCATGGTTTCCATCCTGGATTTAGCATTTAATTATTGGCTTACTACATAATTATGAAAAAATCACATTGCGGTTAAAAGCAAGATGTGAAACACCTTAAAAAAAAAAACCAAAACCTGTGAGATAATTTTGAGCTTTTTTATGCTTTTGCTGAATTCCTTGAGAAATCTCTACAGGTGTTCATGGGATGAGGTCAGAATGTTGTATTGAGGATAAAGTGATGGGAAGGATCCACTAGGGAGAGCCACCAGCAGGCTGTGCTGGTCTCAGCCGACAAGGTTGGCCATGCACATAGGGGTCCTGGAGACCTTTGACTAGAAAATGGAAACAGTGGTGTACTGAGTGGAAGGAAATAAAGTTGGCACCTGACAAATATCCAAAGATTGAAAATACTGACATTGTATTTGGAGTGAAGATAATTGGAGAAAAACAAAGGAATCACAGAAGGTCTCAAGATAACTGGAGGAATGAAACCAGGGGCCTCATTAGTTGTTGCTAACTCATAGCAACATGTTGACCTGACACGCTTTTTCTTCATTTATTTAGCCAGAAACTGCTCTTGAAAGCCTTTTGAATGTGTGCACACTGAACTTCAGCTTTTGTAGTGAAAGGTAGTTGATAAAGAAGACAGAAAGCTTTTTTATTTTGTTTTTTGCTTGTTTGTTTTAAGTATCTGTTCATAAGACTGATTCACAAGGTCACCTAATGATCTGTCTCCAGGCAGGAAACAAATGACCCTCTCCCAATAATGTCATTTCATTCCCAATCTCTTGGGCTCCGCCCGGGGCAGAGGGGAGTATCAATAAGCAGCAAAACTCTGGGGTGTAACAATTCTGGCTAGAAACAACCTGAAATCTAATTCTCCATCCCTGTCAAAACTAACTGTGGGGAACCAAACTGAGAGCTGAACCTCACAGTTCTTCTTGCTCCTAGGGTTCTTGCTGTACCATACTCAGAAAGATCAATCAGAACTGCTCATGCCTCAGGACTCAAGCCACTATTTCTCAATGGATAGACCCCACAGCCTTAGACAGGCTTCTTTCGGGGATCTGGCTCTTATACTTGAACCCTGTTTTAAGCATTGACAGCCACAGTTACTTGCCTGAGCTGCTTCTGCTGTTAGTGGGAATTCCATATTCTTATGGTGAAAATAAAATGCTATGGTTCCCCCAAGGGCCACAGCAGTGAAAACGCTGCCAGTCCCCCGTGGTGACAGCGTCACAAAGGCAGGGGCCAGGCAGGGAGCTGCGTGGAGGGTGAGAAATCTTGGTGGGTCAGCCAGTCACACAAGGGACTGCAGCCCTGGCGGGTGAGAGACAGACGGATAGGCATGCCATGCAGAGTGAGGTTGGATATTTATTTAGTGGGCTATGGAAGGGAAGGAAAAAGAGAGGGAGAAGAGGGACGAGGAAAGAAAAGGGGGGTGGAGGAAACAGAAGCCACGGTAGCAGCTGCCTCTTTGAGAGAGAGACAGAAAGGAAGAGGTAAAAGGAAGACTTGCCTGCCTCAGTAGTGGACAGGCAAGGGAGTGGGTGGGGCGGGTCTTGTCTCTTAAAGGGACAGGACAGACCATTACACATACACTTTCTAAAGCAGAACTAGGTACTGCGTGTACAGTTTTTAGCCCGGCCTATGTGCGGTAAAGGCTCAGTAAGTACCTATTATTCTCTCTCTCTCTCTCTCTCTCTCTCTCTCTCTCTCTCTCTCTTTCTCACACACACACACACACACACACACACACACACACACATCACACTATTATCTCATCTCAGGCGACGTGAACAGAAATGAGTTGTTTGCCAAGAGCCAGTCCCCTTCCATTCTTGGCCGTTTCTTATCTTTGGGAGGTGTCCTTTCATCAGATGATTTTTTTTTATCCCCAGCCACTTCTGTTCACAGCCATTACCCATTACTTCATTACCTAAATAAGTATCTGGATTTTTATCTAAATTCACATGAATTTTTATCTAAATTCACAATGCAGTGTGGAGAAGAGAACACGGGTTGCTTCTTTCCGGATCAACATTTCCATGTGCAATCTGTGTTGTCAGACTGACTTAGAAACCCTGACATACCATGCCATGTCTTAAGTTAACCTTTACTTCCTATAGCATTGGATCCTCCCCCACTCACACACACACACACACACACACACTATACTGTGCTTATTTACATGAATACCATCTGGATAAGTCCGAGTGTCTGCTGGGGACAAAAGACTAAGCCAGTTGATTAGAGGACACCAGTTTCAAGTCCTACGTCTTCCCCTTAAATGGTGAGTGTCTTTTCTAGGGCCTTGGAAAAGACTCATGGTCTTTCCTATCTAAAGGCTAGAGGCGGCTGAGGACACACCAGGTCTTTATTCTTTTTTCTTTTTCTTAAATCTCAGATCAAAGCAAGAAGAAAATCCCTGGAGCTCAGAGCTCCTGCAGTGCTGAAGTTTAGAATCAAATCTCTTCGTGATTGTCTTCTCCAGGCACTTCCAGTACAAGTGAAAGCCTTGTTTAGAGTTGACCTGCTAATTCTCCCTGAGTTAAACTGTGCATGAATACAGAATCTTTTAAAAGAGATCTGGGCTCAACCAGGAAACTTAAGCTCATTAAAGAAGAAGGTCCCCAGTAGAATCCTCTCCACCACCCTTGACAAACAATGTTCTAAGGACAATAGGAAATGACCTTTCAGTTTAACTGTGTGTCTTTTGGGGTGTGAAAGGTACAGGAAGCAAACCCTGGGAGTGGGAGAAAAATAAGTAGTCAGAGTCTTGGATAAAAAATTAAATTTTTTTTCCATTACAGGTTTAATGGTGACTTTGAAATTTATTTTTAAAAATTATTTTTATGTTTAAAAATTTTTTAAATTATATTTTTCTCTTCCCTTTCTGCCCTCTAAACTTTCCCATATACCGTTCTAAAAACAGACTGCTCAGTCTGTATAATGCTCCTTGTATGTGTGTTTTCAAAGCTGACCATTGGTTTTGGATGACCAGTTGGTGCTCTCCTCCTTGGGGAAAACGGTTTCTCCTGCTCCCAGCATTCCTTAGTTGTCTGCGGTTTTCTGTATATGTTTGAAGCCACATGGACTTTCTCTCACATGCTTTTGTCCCAGTTCAGTTCACGCTTGGACACTTAAGTTGGTGACTTCATGGAGATAGGTTCTGACACATTTTCATGCGATGAAATGAATAGTCAGAATGGGAAGGCTGAGAGACACCTATGGAAGTTTGTTTGGTACCCTTAAATTTACATATAAGTATTGCTTAGCCATTGGGTCAGTCCATTTCTAATATTGTAACAAGTTTCTGAGATAGTCGAGTTACAAAAAGAAAAGGGAGCATTTTGGTCCATAATTCATCTGGCCCTGTTGCTTTTGAGCCTGTATTGAGGAAGAACAAAATATGCATGATAAAGATACATGAGATAGAGACAGAGAGACAGACAGAGAAACTTGGGCTGTACTTCCCCTCCAAGAGCAAAGACCTCCTACCAGGTCCTACCTCTTAGAATTTTCACGACCTCCCAGTAACCCCAACCTGGAGACAAACTAGACCACCAACAAATGGTCTTTGAGAAACATTTAAGGTCAAAATCAAAGCAATGACATCCTCTTCCTTCCTTTGTGGTAGCTTTTACACAATACCATCATATGGTTGTCAGTTCCCAGTCTTGCTATGAAAGCATTCCTGATCTCCCACTGCAGGCTCATTAGTTAATTTCCCCCTTTAAATGATTTGACCTTACCTAAAAGGCAGGGTGTGTTTCTGTGCTTTGTAAGACAGAATAAAGGCACAGATATGTTTCCTAAAGTCTCTGATCTCAAGGCTGTATCCTACCTGGGATTTATGGGAACAGCATGGAGTGCGGGCATAGAGCAGTGCGGAATTTGCTTTGTGTTGTGACTCTATATAAAAGTTTAAATGTCAGTTTTCTGGCAAGATAGAGACTAGATGGGGACACCACCTAGCATCTCCCGTCATCTTCTGCTTGCTTGCAAGGAACCTGCTGTTTCTCCACTCATATTTATCTCTTTCCATTCCAGAGCAAACAAAGAAGGTAGGTGACAGGTGGCCTGATCTCTCCCAAACAATAACTTTCCCAAGGTTTTAGAAATGGTGTCACATAGCTTTAATCTCACTTAGCACTTGGGAGGAAGAGGTAGGGTGATCTTTGTGAGTTAGAAGCCAAAACTGGTTTACAAAGTGAGTTTTATGACAGCCAGGACTACAAAGTGAGACTCTTAAATAAGAAAAAAAAAGTTGGTGGAGAACAGGGTGGTGAGAAATGGTTATTAGGTTGTGAAGACTGCAAAGGGGATGGAGAACACAGTGGAGATGGTTTATAAGACACATATTTAGGGCGAGGCTACTCTTTTTTTGATGCATTTATTTGTTGTGTATACAATGTTCTGCCTGCATGTATGGCTGCAGGCCAAAAGGGGGTACCAGATCTCATTATTGATGGTTTTGAGTCACCATATGGTTGCTGGGAATTGAACTCAGAACCTCTGGAAGAACAGTCAGTGCTCTTAACCTCTGAACCATCTCTCCAGCCCCCAGAATGAGGCAATTCTTGTTTCAAGTGACAGCCATCATATTCAAAGTATCTTAACCAAAAAAATCAGAATTAGGGTAATTTGTTGGCTTGTAAGTAGAGGTCCAGATGGTGAATCCAAATGCTTTGCATAGTGGCTGGGTCCGCGGGCTCGCATGCATTTGTTTTCCTCTCCAAGCTGTGTCACATGGTCTCCCAACGCTGCAAAGAATCCTAGAAAGTCAAGTTTGCTTTACTGGCATGTTGTGAACATTGTGGCATTGGCTAGTTTGGGACCTGGAGGCTGTGTTTATATCAATCAACTTCATGACATTGCCATGAACATCAAAGGGGATGTTTATGTCGAATGTCTATGTTTAAGGCACTTGGGAGTAGGTCCCTTCATGACACGTCTACGATGACATTTCATTCCTCACTTGGATGTGAGAGGATGCTCTGAGCAAAAATATCAAGTATGTACAGGTTGATTCCACAGGGCACACTGCTCCCTTCCTTTAGCACTCTTGAGCTCTACTCCTAAGCCTGAGAAAAATTACATTATGTGCTTTAGTCTCTCCCTGAGGGTGCTCTCCTGCGTGCAGAACAAGGGTCTGCCAAGAACTCATCTGGCTTCAGAGCCCGCATCATCTCTGGACATCTGAATATAATAATACATCGATAAAATACCTTGTCAAACTCCATAGCAGTTCTCCGAAATGCAGTCTCTTTACACCCCTGCTTCGTAATTAAAATTGAAAGAACATAAGCCCGCTGGACCTATCATTAGAGTGCAGTGTGTTTGCCATGGAGGGAATGTCATGTTTGATTTCTGGGCCTAGACCCGTATGCTGGCAGGACCCTGGGGCCTTTGTTGAATGTTGTGATTCAACCTACTCCAATTTCTTATGAAACAAAGTAGGTGTGTGTGTGTGTGTGTGTGTGTGTGTGTGTGTGTGTGTGTGACTGCTTCCCATTCTTGCTGGGTAGCTGGAAGACTGAAGTCTTGTGATAGGTATGACCTGGGAAAGACTCTAGAGTCCCATATGTTAGTAAGAAGAATGCATCCCTTTAGGCAGTCAATCCCATGCTATTTGTGCATGATAGACCTTATTCAGAATATGCTGCTGCTTGCATTTCTGGAGTATCCAGAGAGCTAGAAAAGTTTAGAAAAAATGCACATGTACATATTTCTAGCATGGGTTGCAGACCACCGAGACACAGATGAGCCCCCTGGCACTAGAGCATGTAATTTAGTTATGAAGCTGTGCATTTCCTAAATTTGGCTAGATACTCCTTGCCCCATGAAGAAAGAGAAAGCCGATTCTCCCACATTTACCTTCAGCTGTCTGTCCTTCAAAACTCCAGCAGAGTCAGAATCTAGTCTTGCCAAAGGAGGATGGCCTTTGTCACAGCTAATGGAAAGAAACCATTTCTCCTGCAGGCCAAGGTTCATTGCATTCTTTGCAAGAGAGAGGGACAGATGTAACGATTTGTGTTTTTGAAAACATCTCAACTGTAAATTTTTTTTGTGCCTTCCAAAAAACTATCTGAACGAAAGTCAATTTTCAGGTGTTAGAAATGGCAATGTGGTTAGCAACAAGGGGTGCAACCAAGAAGCAGGAAACATATGCAAGATGGTTTATATGACACACTTAAGTCTAGACTGTTGCTGTATCAAATTGTTGACAGAAGTTTCTGTCCTGCCCGATCCCACAGACATTCAGTCCCAAAGAAACACAAAGGGGTCTTTCTCAATTATAAACTGGTTGGCCTATTTGCTCAGGCTTTCTAATTAACTAAATCTTACATCTAATATTAATCCACAATTCTTGTCTGTGTTAGTCATATGGTTTGGTACTTTTTATCAGGAAGGCAGTCTCATCTTGCTTCCTCTGTATCTGGGTGACAACTGCAGACTAAGCCTTTCTTCTGCCCAGAATTCTCCTGTTCTCATCATCCTGCCTATACTTCCTGACTGGCTACTGGACAATCAGTGTTTTATTAAAACAATACAAGTAAAAAATCTTTACAGGGTACAAAACCATTGTCCCACAGCATCAAATGGCAGGAATCGTGTTCAAATTATCTTTTTTTCCCTGTTTTTTTGAGACAGGATTTCTCTGTATAACAGTCCTAGCTGTCCTGGAACTAGCTCCTGTAGACCAAACTGGCCTCAAACTCATAGAGGTCCACCTGCCTCTGCCTTTAGAGTGTTAGAATTTAAAGGCGTGCACCACCACTGTCTGGCTCTTTCTCCAAGGATCTCTACACCTGTGTATTTATATGCATGCATGCACCCAATGACATGGCTTTGATGCTGTTTATTCACAGAGGATCCGTGTGTTTGAGCTTTGGCACATGGTATAGAGTGGCTGAGTGGGTGGATGGTCTCACCTATTGAGGTGGTTCGGTCATTGGAAGCATTGCCCTTCGAAAGAGTTAATATGATTCTTCCAGAAACCTAGTTCTTTACCTCAAGAATAAACTGCTGTAAAAGAGCAACTTGCCCTCCTACCTGATCTCTCCTTTTGTGAGTGCTCCTGCCATGAAGTCATTTACCATGGACATGATAAAGCAGGGAGGTTCTCACCAGAGCCCAACAGGCTCTAAGACCTCAAAACCTGTGAGCTATAAAAGCTTATTTCTTTATACATTTCCTAGCTTCAGGAGTTTTGTTGTATCAATGGAAAGTAGACTAAGAGATGTGTGCATATGTGTATATTCACGAGGCTATAACCTTGCCCTTTGTGATTCTAAATATAAAGTTGGTATTTTCTATAGTGTTCATGGCTACTATTAAAAGACAACAAACTGTCACAAAATTTAATGACTTAAAGCAACAGTATTTATCTTATTTGTAAACTTAAAATTTGGACCTGGTAGATACAATTTACTTTTTACAACAAGTGCCAGCTAAAAGGCTGTATCTGACTTATTGAAGAATCTCTTAAAGAGACTATAGAAATCACATTTATTTTTATGATCTACCCTTGAAAAAAATCACATAAAATCATCTTTATTGTAGTCTATTCATCAGGATTATCAGGAAAAGCCCATACTTGTTCAAGGAGAAGATATGATTTCTACATAATTCTAAAAGTCACTATTATCACGTACTACAAAATAGTGACTTCCATTATTGTCTTAGTAAGTGTTTCTACTGCTGTAATAAAGACCATGACCAAAAGCAACTAGAGGGGAAGGGTTTATTTCATCTTACAAGTGTTAGGTCATAATCTACCACTGAGGGAAGGGGAGTAAAATCAAAAACTTGGAGGCAAGATCCTGGAGGCAGGAACTTAAAGGCAGAAACCTAGAGGCAAGAACAGGAGGCAGGAACCAGAAAGCAGGAACCTGGAGGCAGGACTGACGCAGATGTCTGTTACTGGCTTGATCATTACTTGCATAGTCTGCTTTATTATAAAGCCCAGGACCACTTGCTCAGGGTTGGCACCACACAATTAGATGGACTTCAAGGCCACACATTAGTCATTATTAATCAAGTAAACACCCACTAGTTTGCCCATAGGCCAATCTGTTTAGTGGGGGTAATTTTCTCAATTTAAGATCCCTCTTTGCGAATGACTCTAGCTTGTGCCAAGTTGACAGAAAACTAACCAGGAGGATTATGATATATTCATGCACATATCATTGTACCCTCTGCCTCTTGTCTTCTTCCTCATATAGGAGTCTACCCTCTGCCTCTTGTCTTCTTCCTCATATAGGAGTCTACATTTTGGTAGACAGAGATTGTTGCAAAGGAGTGTGTAGGGCTGTAAATAGACTGTTGTTGTTGATTGTGCAGTTGATTGTGAAGTCTACCATTGTCATATCCCCTTCCTGCTTTGATCCAAGCATTTGAAGTCATTCTTGTTCTACTATTAATTGGCTATGGAATTTTAACCAAGTTTTTAATTTCAACCAGACCTTAGTTTCTCTCTCTCTCTCTCTCTCTCTCTCTCTCTCTCTCTCTCTCTCTCTCTCTTTCTGTGTGTGTGTGTGAACCACATGCATGCCTGGTGCACAAGAAAGCCAGAAGAAGGAATTTGCATCCCTTGGAACTAGAGTTACAGCTGGTAGTGGCCCCCACATGGATAGGATGTTACCAAAATCAGTTCTTGTAGAAATTAAAAGAAGTGGTTTTGGAAAAGTTCCCAACCCAGAGAACATTGTACTCTCTCTTATTCTCCACAAAAATGTCCTTAAGTGTTTTCTTGAGTAGCTACAGTAATTGGAGCTACAACCACAACTTTTCTCTGGATATTTCTGGATACCACATGAATATGGAATGTTATACACCATGTAAGCCAAGAGCTGACATCTGACCCTAGCAGAGAGACAATGTCCTGTCAGTCTATAGACATTGTAACTGAAGCCAGTAGATTTTAACTCAATGAGTGGCTAAGGAACACATGGAGTTGCTAAGACTTCAGTTTGATAAAAGGTTTATTATAAAAATCAACTCAAAATTGACTGTAGTTCTAATCTTATAAAATACTATGAAGACAAAGATCTCAAAAGAAAACAACCTAGGACTGGAGAAATAGCAAGCAGTTAACATCACTTTCTCTCACAGAAGATCCAGGTTCAGGCCTACTACAAGCAAGGTAGCTCAGAACCACATAGAAGTACAGTTTCTGGGGATCTAATGGTTTTTTGTTTCAGTTTTTTTTCTGATCGCCATGGCACTAGGTATGCATGTGGTACATACCTACATGTAGGCAAAACACTTAAACATATGAAATAAATAAATGTTTAAAAAGAAACATTTTTCCAAATGAAGTCAAGATCTAAATGTTTTCATTCTAATGCTTCTATTTGATTTGTGCAAGTTAATATAAAAATGCTGTCTGTTGGGCCAAACATGTATTTTTGGGCTTTCTTATAAGTCCCCTACAAAGTGCCTTTCCTTTGAGACTTCTCAAATTATTTTTTCTCTGAAGATACAATTTTCTTTTATGAGTGATAAAATCTTTTTGCCAATCCCCTTCCAAGGCACCTCCTACTTGTAATGAGGAACTGCATTCCGCTCCGAAAAACTAACCAAATAAAAAATAACTACTCTTTCTGGAAGCAGCTAACTAGGACCTTTGGAAAGCAAGCCTATAGTCTAAACCATAGCTTATTGCCTGGAACTCTGTTTTTGAAAAACAGAGTTCCCCAGTGGTAGTCCTTATCCAATTTGTTCAGGCCTAGAAGACTTGAAGAGAAAATGATGTTTACTTCGAATCATCTCAAGATTTGAGTTCAGAACACCTAGAGAGATATTTAAGCCGTTCTAGAAAACAGAATATACTCTCTGCCCATGTTTCTTCGGATTCTTTAATTTGGGATCCACTAAGAAGAGATTCCAAGCATTAACTACCACATAAATAGGGGGTAAGAGATGATCAATATAATTGAGAATGAATTTACCTTATTCAATGGCCCTCTAGGCAGACCTGTCTTTTCTCTCCAGCAAGAAAGCTCATGGGGAGGCTGGCTTGTTGTAAAATGATATACATTCAGAAGAATTGTTTTCCAAATATCCTTCAACAACTTATTTGTCTCCTGAAGTGTGAAATTTAGTTACCCATGTTAGACATGCATAGGTAATCACGTATTTTATTGCATGAAACTGTTCAGTCTTTTAAAATATAAGAACAGAATCCCAGTTACAGAAACATCTTTGACATCAGAGATTTGTACAAGAAAACATTTAGTAGCAAAACTGCTAGTGGGTATTGATTTTTCTTTTGCTGCCTTTTGGTGATGTTGGGCATTCACTTGTTCTCGGATTTTGCTTGTTATGTTGACCAATGAGTTTTTATTAAAACCTCATCATGCTGAGGTCTACTATCAAATTCATCCTAATCTTTTGCCAATCCTATTCTTTGCTGTTTCTCATCGAACATGAATCTTTCTCAACCTCTGAGCAAGATCGTGCCCTTCCTCGGCATTTTTCAAGCTCGGCTCCACTTCTCTTGAGACAAGGTGACCACAAGTGAAAATGAGGCTCCACACAAGGACAGAGGCACACTACTTATTCAAGAGGAAGCCAATTAGGTGTGAAATGGCCAGTCATATTTTTAGCCATCCTCTCAGTTTTCTGAGAGAGAGGGAAATGTCACACTAGGCTCATGGTTTTGTTCTTAGAGAAAGCTGAAGTCAGCCTCATGACCTCAGGACGAAAGAACAGAGGGCTCACCCATGGGAAGTGATGATATCCACTTGAAATTTGCTTTGCAAGACTGTTTTGGAAAATTTGATCTGGGTATTAGATAGGGACCATATACAGTACTAGGACCTGTGTGTACAGAGGAGGGGACAGTTGTCAAGCCAGGGGACAGGATGATAAAGAAGGTATGATACTTACACAGAACTTAATTTGTGCCAGTGGCTGCTTGTAGGCTCAGAAAGTGGTTAAGGTAATTTCCCCAAAGCCTTTGAAAGTGGGAACTCTTGTCATAATCAGCTTTATAGAGGACACAGAACCTCATAGAAATTCTTCTATAACTCACTAAGCCCATGAGTTTAACTCTAATGTCTTGCACACAATCAGGCCTTTGTTTTCAATTCTTTCTTTTTGTTTATCCCTCCAAATAATTTTATGAATATAGAATATAACTTTATTTTATCAATATAGAATGTAGAATATACCTTTCCTTTTGCAGATGGAAAGCAAGTTCCAGAGAGCTGAGATGACTTCAAGTCCACATGCAATTTGGTTTGAGAGGTCAGGCCCAAACCCTGGTCTCCCTGAGACCCAGAGCAGCTTTTCTCAGGACGGACCCTAGGACAGTGCATGGCACCTACTGCCCTCTCCTTGTCCAGAGCAAGTCTGAATTGACCAATCAGGATCTTGCGCAAGGCAATGAGTAAAGCCTGAGCTGTCACTCAGGGCTTCCAACTTCCTCAGTTTCTTGTTTACCTGTCTTTGGATTTCTTTAGCGCTTGCTTGGACCACACCTTCAGCATTATAATCACCACTCTGCCTTCCTGGGAAGCTCAAATGGCTTGTTAGTTCTTAGAGGAAGCCGAGTTTGCAAGCAATTGCTGAGTCCAGCAACAGTACATTCTCAAAGATCAATAAAGCCAGGAAAGTCAGGAGGCAAGTAGAATGTAATGGTCTTGAAGGTCGTATAGGAATAACCTCCACCCCCACCCATCACACTACACATCATCCACCACCCTCCACCCTCACCTCCACCCTTCACCCCCACCCTCCACCCCCGCCCCCACGCTACACCCCCTACCCTCCACCCCCGCCCCCACCCTCCACCCTTCACCCCCACCCCAGCCTCCACACCCACCCCCAAACCCGCCCCCACCCAAACCCTCCACCCCCACCCTCCACCCCGCCCCCAGCCTCCAGCCTCCACCCCCACCCCCAGCCTCCAGCCTCCACCCCCACCCCCAGCCTCCACCCTCCACCCCCACCCCCAGCCTCCACCCTCCACCCTCACCTCCCAATCTCTACCCCCACCCCCTGCCCTCCACCCCCCACTCCCCACCCCCCACCCTCCACCCCTGCCCCCACACCTTACCCATGAGAATTGTTTGTCATGTACAGCAGTCACTGGTGTGTGCTGGTTTACAGAAGCTCACTATTGGGATCTTATGTGAGCCGAGAACAGAACATCTGGGATATTAAATAACTTGCCTAAAGTCAGTAATGAGGATGACCATGTCACATTGTCCACACGGAGCACCTCCGTGAGCAGCACTGGACCCCAGGCCTCTGTGGCACCCCAGTCTGCCTTCATTCTAGGGCCGGGCTCCTAAAGACAGTGAGCGCCACAGGCCGTTTTCTACTTTCTAACTTGTCACTTAGGGACGGTCATCTGTGTCTTCTGTCCATGATTTCCATACTGTCTGGAAGACGTTCCCGTCAGGGAACGGACCACGAGAACAAAAGCCCTGCCAGTGTTTCGCCTTTTCCTTTGGTCTCTGTTGTCATGGAGAATACAGTTGTCAGCCTTTGTTTGCAGCGAGTGCAGCTCAATTTCTCAAGTCTGCTAACTGGAGTTCGTGTATGGCTGGTCCAGTGACCAGCAGAACAAAAGGCTGCAAATCATCTGTCTAGAACATTCATCGAAGGCCTCTGCACCGTGGAATCCTTCTCCCAATTAGAGAGCTGTCTTGGGAGTAATGTTCTCTCTAAAAATCATGATATACACAGCTCTATAAATCGACGGAAGACTTGTGACCATTAAACTTAATTGATACTGAATTTAGAGAGGAATGTGTTTCAATCATGTTGCCATTTTATTTGAAAATTAGTTTCTGGGATTACCTCTTTGCTTCTCTTAATATCCAAGGACATGTAGTACCCTGAAGTGACATATCTGTGAGGCGTGGGGGAGGCAGCTCTGAGCACAAGGCCTCAGGACAGGGCAAACAAACAGGAGATGTTTCCTGGCACTCTGCATAAGGAGACATAAAACAGGGACTAAAAGCTGACTTGAAGTGAAATTAGAAACAGTGTGGTTTTATATTGGGTCCCAAGTGCTTCTTGTAATCACACCCTGTGTCCATCTATAGAAAGGCACGGTAGAAACGATGCCCAAGGATGTGCTAGGAAGACAATTATCTTCTTGAATATGCTCTCAGGCTTGAGAAGGCACAGTTGTTTCCTTGGGATCCTTGTCAGCAAGAGTGCTAAAGAGCTTAGGTCTGTGACTGGCTGTGAAAAATACCAGTGCTAAAAGAAAGATCGGGAGCCAGAGAGACGCACCAGTGCTTCAGAATCCTCGCTGCTCTTCCAGAGGATGCTGGTTCCATTCCCAACACCTGTAAGGTGACTCACAACTATCTGTAATTCCAGGGAATCTGATGCCCATCTCTGGCCTCCTTGGGTACTGTATGCATGTGGTGCACAGACATATATGTGGCTAAAACACACAGACATATAAAAAAGAAAAGAAAAGAACAGAAAAAATTAGTTAAAAGTTAAAAGCAAAGACAGCTTGTAGTTAGGGTGCCCTCAGGGCTTGTGTTCATGTGTGAACTGAAGTCACGGGTCCACTGTGCAGAACACCCCCTCGATATGATCACATTGTCTGACCTAGAGCCGTCAACGAAGCATTTTGGAAAAGTACTTAAAAATTCACCACTGGGATTTCAAACTGGTGCAGTCACTATGAAAATCAGTGTGGATAATTCTCAAAAAGCTAAAACTAAATCTACCATTTGACCCAGGTGTGCAGTTCCTTGGTGCATGCACCCTATGCCACAGATACTTCCTCAGCACGCTGCTGTGTTCGCAATAGCTCAGAAAGGGAAACAACCTAATTAGTCTGATGAAGAGATAATGTAAATGTGGAACTTGTGCACCACTGACTACTATTCTGCTGTAAAGAAAAATAATGAATTTGTAGGTAAACAAATAACACATACTCTCTCTCATCAGTGCTCCAAGCTCCAGACACTCAGATGTTTATATCCTGGAATAGTTGCAGAAACCAAGAAAAGTAAAAAGGGACCATGGTCAGTGTAGGAGCTGGGGGACAACAAAGAGGGAAATAGAAGGGTACAGTGATATGATTGGAAAATAGAAAAAGGTGCATTATAATTAAAGAAGGGGGGAATAATACAAAAGAAGGAGAAAGGAGCATAAAATAAGAGTAGGGATTTCTGGAAATTCATAAGAAATCATACTATTAATTATCTACCAAAAATCCTATTATACACATAAGTCTTTGTATAAATATACATAAATAATTTAAATGAAAAATTTCTGATCAGGACTAACAATGTTTCCTCCAAAAGTCAGAAATTCGCTAATAAAAAACCCTAGCACCAGTCATGAGAAACCCTTATGTGAGTTGTTGGTCAGGTCCTACATGAGACTCTCTAAATGTTATAGCCTGTTACTATTTCCCTTGGTTGCTCCCCAGAGGTGGAAGGTAAGTCCCTATTGCTGAAGACTTCATGCCCTTCAAACACAGGGCCAGAGGCCCTTGAGCTGGAACTGACCTGAAAGTCTCCACCCTGAGGTCTAGCTTTCATGGTGACAGAAGGAGCCAAGCAAACTTCTAAAGGAGCAAAGCAACCAACAATCTTGCCTAGTTACAATGTCTATGAACTACAACAACAATCAGTAAGTCACAATAACCCTAAGGTGCATACATGCATACCTTTGCGGTAACCAACAACTCTCTAATTGGACTAATAAAAACTGCCTAATGAGAGAGAAGTTATGCCTGACACTGGAAATCTAGCCAATCTTGGAGATCTTGGAGAACCTACAGTCACCACTTTACTAAATCAGCATAATCCCTAATAACATTCCAAATAATTGTCCTTATTAATACAGATGAGTATAGTTCCCACCTCTTATCACTGAAACTTTACAACAGAGAACACTACGTTGCCGAAACGTAAACAGAATGGGAATGCAGCAACAGACATGCTAAAGGCTCAAGAAACCGCTACCCTAAACAAAAAACTACAGGGCAACTACAGAATTCAGAGAGTAAGAGAAACCACTTTTCTCAGGGAAGAGGGCACCAATCGGTTATCCAATACCAATGGTCAGCCCTGAAAACAGACATACAAGTACTGACTGAGAAATTTACATTTAGGAATATATGTATATGTACATATATGCATTCCACAACAATTAATGGAAAAAGAAACTATAAATTTGAAAAAGAGCAAGGAGGGGTATTGGGAGAGTTTGGAGGGGGGAAAGGGAAGGGAGAAATGATTTAAATATATTATAATCTCAATAAAAATGAAAAAATCCCAAAATCCATAATTGCTTGCATCTAAGGTGCCCAAATGCATTTATTTTATTACCACATTTCAAATGCATTCATGGGGAATAGAAAATTTGCAAGAAAAAAAAGACCTGGCTTTCTTTTATTGAACAAAATAATAAACCCACAAGAAGTATGTTTTCCTCAAAACCTTCTGCAAATGCATTATGCATACGGTAATATTTTCCCAAATGGGCCATACTCATGCCTCTCATAAAGGGCTTTCCAAACATATGGTTCTTCCTCTGTCTCTTCTTTACCATATAGAAATGCTAGCTTATCTGTATCAGTTATTAGCGTTGCAAACCGTGCTTTCTTCAAACCTCTTTCCTCGGAGAATTAAAATAGATGAATGAGGATCATTGACTCTGACTTTTAAATTTCTCTCATTTTTCCTGTTTTTCTTTTCTAAAGTATTTAGTTAGCTCCATATGTGTGCCAGAGTTTATGTATATGACTCCTTCACACGGGAACCCTCAGCGGTCAGAAGTGATGTGGGGTACCTTGGAACTGGAGTTAGAGACAGTTGTGAGCTGCTGGGAACCAAACCTGGGTCCTCTGAAGAACAGTTAGTGCTCTTAACCTCTGAGCCCTCTCTCCAGCCTCACTCCATCCTTTTCCTAATACTTTGTAAACACCAAAGGATATGTGAGTCTTCTGGCTAGAAGTAAGCTTATACTGGAAATATTTGTCATCAGAACAGTAGTTTTTGTTTACATTGACAATTGTAAAATTTGTTTGTATTGGATTTTTTTTACTCTACATTACACCTGGAATACTCAGTTAACTAAGTCTAGATAATATAGTGAATTTACTCTACACCTAAATTCTTAGCTGGTAAATTTTCAACTTTTTAATATATTATTTCTTACTTAAGGTTAAGATCACAAAATATAATTGGAGATAATTTAGTATTCCAAGTCAGGCAGTGAGAGAATTTGTATAATTGAAAATTATAACATGCACTTTGGTGATCTATGCATTGTCTTCTTCATTCTGTTTCCCAGAGTACCAGACCCCTGCTAGAAAACATTCCAGCTACAAAACAAATGATATATAATGTCTGTAATTGCAGGCATTCACAATCTAAGAGAGACTGATTAATTTACAAAAGAAGTGACCACTTTTCTTCCATTGTGAAATATAAATATTTGAAATAAGAATGATGTCATCAAAGGCCAAAAGATCAAGGACAGATTTGTTTCCGTGGACTTGGGGTAACCAGATAATCTTGGCTGGGGAATTGACACATGGGGGAATTTCTAGTCTCTGGTGTCTATAAATATAGTACACATCAGGTTCTTTAATTGACATGGATTAGAACAATAGGTAAGATTTTATTAGTAAGAAAACTAATTTAAATTGAAGTACCGATTGGAAAAAATTTGCTGACTAAGTCAATATGACTGCAGAATTGGTAGCATGGAGGACAAAAGTGAAAGTCAGATCAAGAACAAGCTTCTGTGCCTGTAAGGATGAGATGGTCTTTATTTTAATTTATGACCTGGAGCATTGGTACTGTATGTTGTTTGCAAATAACAACTCATGGTCAAAAGAACTTCCTTAGATGTATACTTGACTGTTCAAGGAATCAAAACCAAAATAGAATATTTAGAAAGTGGACAGGGATGCTGAAGGAACAGCTGGTTATACCACAGAAATAGTCTGACTACAAAGTCCCTGACACTTTTCCCAGGGTGCCCCTGTGGGTAGTTCCAATGTAATTGCCCCATAATCTCATAGTGAGTGGCACTATTAGGAGGTATGGCTTTGTTGGAGTGGAAATGGTCTTGTTGGAGGAAGTGTGTCACTGTGGGGGCGGGCTTTGAACTTTCCTAGTCTCAGGATACCACCTAGTATGTCAATTGATTTCCTGTTGCATGCAAGACATAGGATGTTCAGCTATTCCTCCAGCATCACATCTGCCTGCATGCTGTCATGCTCCCCACCATAATGATAATGGTCTGAACCTCTGAAACTACAAGTGAGCCCCATGAATTAAATATTTTCCTTTGAAGAGTTGCTGTGGTCATGGTGCCTTTTCACAGCAATAGAAAACCCTAGCTAAGACTCAGGATGCCATGGCCAGCACTGCTTTGGCACATGTGGATTGCAGATACACTGTCCCATATGTCCTTGTTTCCTCATAACTCTAAGAGAGCTTCTAGATAGGCCATCAGATTAGCTGAGCTTAGGTCACATGTCCACCCCAAGTTCCCTAGAACATATCTCCAAATTAGAGAGAGAATTCATTAGGTGATCAAATAAATCCAACAATTGTTGTATTGCAGCCGGCTCCAAATACTTGTGACAGGTCAAGAGAGTAGGGACTCTTTCCAAGAAAAAGTGCCCAATGTTTCTACAACACGAGGGAAATGTGGGGGAGGGCGAGAGACGAGGTGAGCAAGTGAGCACTAGGCATTATTGTTGGAAACTCATTCATGATCCAGATTTGTTTTATAAATTTCATTCACATCTTATGCTGCCTAATCCATGTCAACTTGTCACACAAGCTAGCGTTGTTTGAAAAGAGGGAACCTCAATTGAGAAAATGCCTCCATAAGATTCAGCTCTAGGACATTTTCTTAATTAGTGATTGATGTGGGAGGGCCCAGTCCATTGTGGGTGGAGCCATCCCTGGGCTGGTGGTCCTGGGTTTTTTAATAAAGTAGGCTGAGCAAGCCACGGGGAGCAAGCCAGTAAGCACCACCTCATGGCCTCTGCATCAGCTCCTGCCTCCTGTACGAGTTCCTGCTTGACTTCTTTCCATAATGAACAGCAATAATGAAAATGGAAGTCAAATAAACCCTTTCCTCCACAGCTAGTTTTTTGGTCATGGTGTTTCAATAAGCAATTGAAACCCTAAGACACATATGTAGTCAGAATATATAAGTGCATATTCAAATTGCATACCACATGTAAATAAGCAGCTGATTTGTGTTATACAAATTTCTATTTTAAGAATTTGGTAGCTTATTTGGTGAAGATTATTGACTCTTTGTAGTCAACATGGAACCAAACAATTTAATTCTTCCCTGTGTGATGAGGTTTGAGATTTGACTAAGAATATTATGTAAAACAATGTACTTAGACAAGATCAAAAGAGTTTATGCAAAACACTAATGTGTCTTCAGACTACTCTACATATAAAGTATTCAGGATAAAATGAAATAATGCCCAAAGCAGAGTCCACAACCTCTATTAGCATGTACACGGCCATTCTAGCACAGCTAAGCACCTTTGTGGCTATAAATCTGAATCTTAAGAGAGACATGCAAAGCTGTGTTACTGCTTTCTAATTTGAACAGAACGTGAAGTTGATGGCAAGTGAAAACTCACAAATATGCCTGGGAAATTTATAACAGGAACGATCTCAGTCATTGCCACCATTTAAAGGTTATGTCCATCATGCTGGGAAGAGGCATAAAGTTTTCACCCTTTTCAATAATTGGGTGTCACACTGATGGGTAAAATTGTGCATATCAATGATTCCACACCGATACAAGGAAATTGACAGACACTGTTCAAACGAAGCTAAAGTTTCTGTGCCTCAACATGTCACGTCAGGAATAATTACACAACTATTTTGTTACCCTCAGCACTGTGCTGTGCTTTATACCAATCACCGACTCTCCCAGAGCTCCTTTGCTTGTTTTGCATAGCACAGCAGTTCTGGGATATAGTATTTGTAAAATGGTTGGTGCTAGCACGTGTTATCAATGAAGTTCAGAGCTCAGTGACACTGATAGCCCCGTCCTTACTGCCATGGGAGCATTTAGATATGACCCTCATTCTGTGCTCATTAGTTTAGTGTCATCAACAGAAAATTATAGGCTCATAGGTTCAGAAGGGTATTTGTTGCAACCATCAGGTAAGCCCACACTGAATACATGTAACTCAACCTCAATAAATTCCTCAGTGTGTACATGCCTATAGGTGTACGTATGTGTATCCATGTGTGTGCATATGTGCATAAGTGTGTTTATGTGTATGTATATGAATGTGTGTATTTGTATATGTATGTGTTTTTTTATTTTGTGTATGTTTGCCTGTGTATGTTTGCCTGTGTATGAATGTGCACTTATGCATGTGTGTGCATGTGCCTGTGTGTGTGTACATGCTTCCCTGAATTTGCATGGGAGGCAGCAAGCTCAAGACACTCAGGCTATCTTTGTGAGATTGGCTCTCATTGTTTGATATTGTTCATAAAGCATATCACATCTACAGAGGGATTATTCTAAAATGTATTAATTCTCAGAACATTGGTAAAAGAAAGAAAAGTCTCATTATTTTTCCATGTACAGGGCACAACAATTAAGAAGTTTAAAGAGGTCTAAATATGGATGACTAAAGGATTAGAATCTAGAGGTTTTGACCTTCCATTCTTTCCAAATATACTACTTGAAGGAAAGCTAATCTCTCACTTGTATTATCTTAATCTAGTAGATACCACTAGATCCAGTGGGATCAAAGACTAAAACTTAGAGGAACTTACAGAAGGTAAGCTTTCACATGTGTCTACCATGTGATTTTAATGATAGAAGATTCCTATTGATGTGAGATTTCCCTCTGTATGCTGTGAATATCATTGGTTTATAAGGAACTGCTTTGGGCCGATTGCAGAGCTATAGGGGAACAGAGCTAGGCAGGAAAAACTAAACTGAATGCAAAGAGGAAGAAGGCAGAGTCAGAGAGATGCCATGTAGCCCTGCTGAAGACAGGCTATAGCTGGTAAGACACAGACACGTGGTGATACACAGATTAACAGAAATGGGTTAAATTTATATGTAAGAGTTAGTCAATAAGAAGCTAGAGCTAATGGAACAAGCAGTGATTTAATTAATACAGTTTCTGTGTGATTATTGGTTCTTGTGTGAACTGATAAATGGCCCTCCTCACAACATCCTATTATCTGAGTGGTTTGTGCCACTTTATGCCACTACCAGGCTAGCTTACTCATGACTCTAGAGGAAAGAAGACATGGAAATGAAGGTACAGAAGGCACCAAACCTTATTCCCATAAGGCCACAGGAGTATATATACAAGCACAGCCTTGGCAGGCTAGATCGAAGAGAAAATGTCTACAGTAAGAAAGATTTTGTGTTACTAAAGAGCATTTTGACTTCTGTCATCAGTGTTAACTAATACTGAAGGCCAGCTGTAGCTATTGAGCCTGCACAGGTGCAATGCAAGACTGTCGAGCTTGTGCCATATTGTAACAATTATTACCAGGCAAACCAGTTGAAATGAGAACCGGATGCCTCTTCTTCTTAAATCTCACTTCAGATGTCCCTCTGGAACTGACAAATTGCCCAGGTGGAAGTCATCCCCTGCCAGGTTCCTGCAATTTTCTCAGTTTCACACAACTTTTCATTTTCTTGTTTCTTGTCATGAACATAAGAGAAAAAAAAAAGAGCCACCTCATCCCGCTGGGACGACATTGGCAGTATGGCTGCAGACTAAAGGTGCCGGACAAGTCAGGAGAGGATTGTCTTTTACAACAGGAATTTGGAGTCTGTCAGCTGCTTCGTAACTACCTGACAAGTATGGGGTGATTTCTACTGCAAACAGGAAGCCCTCTCGTTGCACAGGGAGAGAAAGGCATTGTTGACTAACTACTCCATGCCCACTGTGCAGACTTACCCAGGAGGCATCGACGCAGGTGTGACAGCACAAGAGTGAGAGGCAAAAGCTCGCAGTCAGGAATTATTAAGCATTTTCCCTGAGAAGATGAATCAGGCAATCTCTGGGTAAGCAGATGCTCTCAGAGATCTGACAGGTAATCCCTTGCTCCACTTTGCAGTTATTTCCCACTCTCTTAGATGAACTTAACGTATTGTCAATATGCAAAGCTGTGAGGAGCAAGGTGCCGTGTGGGTGGGAAGTACCCAGCGGTCAAGCCATGATAGTCAGATGGACTCCTAAGCATTTTGGTCTAGGCATCAGCATTCCATCGCCAGGGTTGCTGAGCCTGTTTTCCTTTGCATTGGTGGTCAGACCAAGTGGAAATTGCCCTATCCATTGCAAATTCCCATAGCAATTATTTATACGATAAAACAAGTGCTAAAGCATTTTACCAATGAGGATGTCAGCGGCTCTTGTTGAGTACCAAGAAGAGAACGGTGATGGACAGAAATGGGTTTGGTGTAAGCAGCAGGAAGCTTGAGTAAGAGCTGCTAAACTAATAGTTTTCTTTGTGTAGTAAGAATGCTGTTTGGGGCACATTCGTGTTTCATTTCTGCTCTCTCTCTTTCTCTTCCTTCTTTCTTTCCTTCCTCCCTTTCCTCTTTCTTTCCTTTTTTCTTTTCTTTCTTTCTTTTTCTGAGACAGGGCTTCTTTATGTACCCCTGAATGTCCTGGAACTCACTCTGTAGATCAGGTTAGCCTCAAACTCAGAGACTCATCTGCCTCTGTCTCCCAAGAATTGGGATTAAAGGCATGTGTCACTACTGCCAGCTCATGTCTATGTCTTGACAGACTGATGCACCCCCAACTGACCACCATGTCTTCAGGAAAACAAGGAAGATGAGGAGAAAGAGCATTGCTATGCTGTTATAAGCTGTCCCCTTTACCCAGTACATACCATGACCTCAATGTCTGTGCTTATATGTCAGTGAAGCCACTGGGCCATGCACTGCCTTAAACACATGAAGCTGAAGGCAGTGACAGTTTTATTTTACTATTCTCTATAGTAATATTTGGCACAGGAATCCATTTGGGGTTAACTACTTAGCAGTGTCTTATCTGCGGCGCCAACATATATTCACAAATATTTCCATGACACTCATTCAACTAGTAGCTCTGTACCTAGTCTTCATATTAGGCTTAAATGGCTTCTGTTAGGGGTTTGTTTGCTTTTTAAAATGTTTGCATTATTTAATTTCATTTAAATGTTCCTCATGTTTGACCTAGTCAGCATAAGCTGGAGTTCAAGACTAGGTTCTAAACTCTCAACTCATTGTGCATTGTCTTCCTGGAGACCTTATCCAAGCAATAAATGTTCACTTCTCAGTCCTTAGCAGAGAACTTATAAATGTACATTTCCAGGCTGGGATACATCTCTGGGCTCCAGAAGATCACAAAGGAAACACAATTTTGGCATCTTTATAAATGAACACATGTTCTTTGCCCGTTACCTCTCCCAAACCTTGTCCTCTTTTAAGGCTGTTTAGAGATCCAAATTCATCCAGCTGCAAGAACCCTAATCTTATTTTTTCTCTTGTATCCAATATAGTATCTACTATATTTATCTTCTTTCTCTATCTTCACAGCTGTGGTCCCTTCTATGCCACTCTGCTCAGGAGTCTAAGGTCCTCATCCTGTCCATTCTTGCACCCTCCACTCTGAACACAGTCTTTGCGTATTTGCCAATGAACCCAAGTCTCATCCTCCACTCAAAGGCTCTCACATGGAAGTAAAAGTAAGACACAAATCCTGAACTTGACTTGAAGATCCCATTTGGACCTGCAACTGTTCCTGTCTCCAAGCACATTGTACAATGCTCTTTCCCCTCAATCCAGCTACACAGCCTCCTTTCTGTGTCTGGCACACACCCTGCTTCTTTGTCCCTGAGGATGCCACACAATGAAGATCCCTCTTTGAGGATCATGTTATTCTTGTCTTCTTAGTGCACAGCTAATTCTTTTGTATTATTTGGGCATCAATGCTAATATTGCTTCTTTGGGAACTTTTCCCAAGAATGTTCTCACAGATTGATATATAGGAATTGTGTCATTGCAAAGCATCTTCCTATAATAGAGCACACCCACACTATCATTTTAAATTGATTTTACAACTATTTGGTCAGTGGTCTTTTCACTAACAGAATGTGAGTACCATGCATACAATGTTCTTCCTCTGTCTCTTTGGACCTTGGCATAGTGTCTGGTACTTTTTTGATAGCTACTAGTTTGTTGGATTACATGATGGAAAAGAGGGAGCAGTGATTGGCCAAGGCATTCTCTTCTGCAATGTTTCCCATTTGCCCTTCAAGTACCTAATAAACATTTCTTTTTCACTCAAGATAAAGATGTTTTGTTTATTTTTGAAACTATAATTTAACTATAATGCTTCTCCCTCCCCTTTGCTCCCTCCAAACCCTCCCATATATTCTTTTCCATTCTCCTCCAAAAGCATGGTCTTTTTTTCATTAACTATTACTGTATATATATATATATATATATATATATATATATGTGTGTGTGTGTGTGTGTGTGTGTGTGTGTGTGTGTGTGTGTGTATTTGTTTATATAGATACATTCTTAAATACAACCTGTTGAGTACATATAATGTAACTTGTATGTGTGTTTTCAGGACTGATTGTTTGACATTGGACAACCAGCTGGTGTGCTCTTCCTTGGGGAATAATACTATCTCTTCTTTTCCCAAATTTACTCGGTTGCTTGCAGCTCTATGTGTAAGGCTGAGTTCTCAAGCAATTTCCCTGCCCACTTTGGCATTTTCATTGGTGTCATCATTTTTCAACTCACATTTGGGTGGCCATGTTGGTGAAAATTTACAGGAGTAGCTTCTGCTATTACTAAGAAACATAATCTCACAGAAAACTCCCTTATCTTTCTGGATCTTACAATTTCCCCACCCTCTCTTTGATGGTGTTCCCTGAGCCTTAGGTGCAGGAGTGTTTGGGAGATGTATTCATTGGGACTGGAATTTACAACTCTACGTTTGACTGGTTGAGGCTTTCTATGGTGGGTTCTAAACAGACATTTAGCACCGACGATGCAGTAGTAACTGAAACAGAAGACACTTGCGACAAGGTGCTCTGGCGGGCTGTATTCAGTTTGGTGGAACGAACATAATAAACTTGAGAACACAAGTTAGAAATATACATTTCTGTCTACTTGAACACTCAGACACAAACTTGAGAGCAAAGCCTTTTCCCTACCAAACAGAAACACATTCTAAGAACTCGCTGTCTTTGTTCAGTGTCAACTTCCAGGTACTTTGCCTTCCTCATGGCCTTTCATTTAGACTATTTTAGCCTTTGGGTTCACAGACCACAGTGTTCTACCTTAAGTTGGCTGCTTCCCAGTGAATTATGAAGGGGCTGAATTTATATAATTAGGTTACCCTCCTATCATAGGGAAAGTTGCTTTTCGGCAGGTTTCTAGCAGGCACCTGCTGGAGCAGCAGGGCATTTACTCTAGAGGTCTGTATCATTAAGAAAAGAACTTCCTGACAATGCCCATAGATAGTAAGACCATTTCTTTTCAGATCTGAAATGGTTCCTTTCTGGCTACCATAGTCCTGTCCTTTGAAGAAAGTGGTTCCAGAGACAAGAGACAGAGTTGTTGGCAACTCAAAAATGATTTCTCTGAAAGTTAAACATATTCCATACATATCTGAAAAGTGTACTACAAGGAGCCCAACTGCAGAGGCTTTGTGGTTTGTTATGTGTTAAGAGTAGAGCTTGGGGAAGTCCCTTGTAAAATTAGGTGATTCCATGTCGGAAATCTACTTTGATTAGTTGTGTTCAACCTCAGGTGGCTTCTTTGTTAGATGTGAAAACTCTGGGTTACAGATCTGAGTTCTCTAGTGATGTAGCTTTTACAGTCAGCTGTTATAGGAGGGTCTTCTTTCTATGTGTTGCTTTCATTGGTCAAATAAAGAAACTGCCTTGGCTTTTTGATAGGGTAGAATTTAGATAGGTGAGTAGACCAAACAGAATGCTGGGAGAAAGAAAGCAGAGTCAGACAGATGCCATGGCTCTCCTCTCCGAGATGGATGCTGGTTAGACTCATGGTGATAAGCCACAGTCAAGTAGCAATACACATTAATGAAGATGGGTTAAAGTAATATGTGAGAGTTAGCCAATAAGAGGCTAGAGCTAATGGGCCAAGCAGTGTTTAAACGAATACAGTTTCTGTGTAATTATTTTGAGTGCAAGCTAGCTGGGCGGCCGGGTGCCAGGAATGCAGCCGGCTTCCCTTTACAACAGTCAGTCACCACACCTGAGCATCCTAGGAATAATCCCCATGAAAGAATGAATATGCTGTGGACATATGTCAGTCATCGCTGATTGTCATATGAACGTCCCTTGCTTAGTATCCCTCCCCTAAAACAGATTTTCTCTTTACTTTTCACTATCTGTAGCCATATTAGAAGAACAATTAGTCATACTGTTTCCTAAATTGAAGGAAGTTGGGAGTGAAGAGTTCACAGTTTTTCTCCTCTCTTCTGAGACTGGGACTATGCAGCAAGTGAGAGAAGAAAGACCATTAGGATCCAACTGAAGCACCAGACGGTGATGAGAAATGGTGCTGAGTTCTGCTGACAGGCAGAAGTTGTCTTTCTAGGTTAGTGGCCTTTCAGATAGTTCCATCCTCACCACTATCCTGCTACTTTAGACACCAACCACACATATAAACCTCATAATATCCCTTCACCAGGTTTCTTGAAAAGAAATATTTGGTCAAAATAATTAATATAAATTTAGCACACACCAGAACTCTAGAGGCAGAAACAGGTGTATCTCTGAGTTTGAGGCTAGCCTGGTCTACAGAGTGAGTTCCAAGACAGCTAGGGCCACACAGAAAATTCCTGTCTTGATAAAACAAAACAAAACAAACAAATGAACAAATAAACAAGATAATTATGGTGGTTTCTATAGCTTTTGATTCTTAAGGGCTGGAGAACACATACACTTTAAAAGTTTTATGTTACTATCCCAACTACGGGTTTTATTGAGACATTTTTATACACATATGCCATCCTCCTACCTCACTGCCTTTGCCTGTTCCCTTCCCACCTTTGGCCATGTCTCTTCTTTCTCCCAGATAATGCCCCCTTTTAGTTGAATGTCATACATATTCCATTGTTCTCCAACTCCTACTGTCTTAAAATCTCTTACTCCTCTTTTATGATCCCATTTATAGTTTCATCACATACATGCATGCACACACATACATGTAAATAAACATGTATACCTGCACATGTGTGTTCTGCAACTGAGATCAAACCTTCTTTATTTGACTTTCCAAGTCTGTTTTTTCCCTCTTAACATAATGAGTTCCATTTTCTCTGAATGTCATAATTTAATATTTCTTTATGGCTGCATAAAATTCCAGTGTGTCCACACTTATTCTTAAAGAAATTCATAGAGCTATGATTCTGTACTATGAAGAACATTTTCTCATTCAGGTTGTATGTAACCACTTCTGTTTGCAAGGGAAAACTCCAATGCAAATTATTACAGCACATTATAACTTGATTAAAAGTGTGTGGCCATATTGAATGAAATCAATTATTGTGGTTTCCATAGTAAACATCACAAATATAGTAGTTTTGAACAACATAAATGAGGCTTGGGTACTGGCTCATAGCTAACGTGATCATTGTGTGAGCAAGAGGACCTGAAACCGCACAGCCATATGAAAGCTGAGTGTGATGTCACGTGGTTCTGGGAAGGTAAAAAACGAGATCTCAGAGTGAACCAGTCTAGCCAATTGGCAAACTTTGGGTTAAGTAAGAGACCCTGTCTCAAAATATAAGGTGGGGGATGGAGAGACAGTTTAAAGGTTAAAAGCATATGCTGCCCTGGCAGAGAACCAGAATTTGGCTCACAGCCTTTCATAACTCCAATACCAGGAAATTTGATGCCCTTTTCTGATTTCTGCTAGTACTAAGCACGCACGTGGTGCGTGTACATGTGTGCACGCACACACACACACACACACACACACATGAAGAAAAAACACTCATACATGTAAACTACATGAGTCTCAAAATAGGATAGAGAGCAATCAAGAAGATACCTCTAGCTTCCAAATGCATGTGGACACATGTGCATGCACACCGGCCTTTACATGTGTGTACACACATGACACCCACAAATATGGTATGACCCAGTTATCATTGGAACAAAAACCTCAATACATTGACCAATTTGACCTTTGATCTGGCAGGACTCAGTTTCACAGGATTATTCATCTGCGGTACCTTACTGCAGGTTGCCCAGGAATTTGTTATCAGCTTCCAGAAGCTCCCCAAGTTCTCATGTCCCACCTTACCCCCATCTCCAAAGTCTGTCTCACGTGTTGTTCTGACTTGCCCTTTTCTGTTCTTCTCTTGTCTCCCATCTGCTGCATCCCTGTCTCCTCTTCAGTTAAAGAGTTCATTGGATCACACTGGGCCCTTTCTCACCATTCAGAGCTCATGGGATCACACTGGGCCTGTTCTCATCATTCAGAGCTCATGGGATCACACTGGGCCCGTTCTCACCATTCAGAGATCATGGGATCACACTGGGCCCTTTCTCACCATTCAGAGCTCATGGGATCACACTGGGCCCGTTCTCATCATTCAGAGCTCATGGGATCACACTGGGTCCGTTCTCACCATTCAGAGCTCATGGGATCACACTGGGTCCATTCTCACCATTCAGAGCTCATGGGATCACACTGGGCCCGTTCTCACCATTCAGAGCTCATGGGATCACACTGGGTCCATTCTCACCATTCAGAGCTCATGGGATCACACTGGGTCCGTTCTCATCATTCAGAGCTCATGGGATCACACTGGGCCCGTTCTCACCATTCAGAGCTCATGGGATCACACTGGGCCTGTTCTCACCATTCAGAGCTCATGGGATCACACTGGGTCCGTTCTCACCATTCAGAGCTCATGGGATCACACTGGGTCCGTTCTCACCATTCAGAGCTCATGGGATCACTTTGGGCCCGTTCTCACCATTCAGAGCTCATGGGATCACACTGGGTCCGTTCTCACCATTCAGAGCTCATGGGATCACTTTGGGCCCGTTCTCACCATTCAGAGCTCATGGGATCACACTGGGTCCGTTCTCACCATTCAGAGCTCATGGGATCACACTGGATCCATTCTCACCATTCAGAGCTCATGGGATCACACTGGGTCCATTCTCACCATTCATTCAGAGCTCATGGGATCACACTGGGTCCGTTCTCACCGTTCAGAGCTCATGGGATCACACTGGGTCCGTTCTCACCATTCATTCAGAGCTCATGGGATCACACTGGGCCCATTCTCACCATTCAGAGCTCATGGGATCACACTGGGCCCGTTCTCACCATTCATTCAGAGCAGGTGCTCCATTTTCATGTAGGCTGGTTAGTGATATTAATTGCATCTGTAAATGTAATCTTCTTTGCAATCCTTAAGTTAGTTTTTGACTCTATAACCAAGCAACACTAAGTTTGGGGAACATCTTTAGATTTCTGACTACCACCCTGAGTTCATGCTACGTGATTTTTATCACTTGATAAAAGTCCAGGAAATAAAACTGGAACCAGATGATTATAAGCATAAACAAAACTCTTTACCCAAAATTATATTAAACCAAGTAGAGGGGAAAGAAGCTACAACAGTGGTTCTCATTCTGTAGGTTTGCCCGTCTGGCAGACATCTATCTCCCAAAGTATTTACATTATGATTCATAATAGTAACAATATTACAGCTATAAAGTGGCAATGAAAATAATTTTATGGTTGAAGGTCACCACAATGTGAAGAACTGTATTAATGGTTGCAGCATTTGGAAAGGTTGAGAACCACTGGATTACAGGAAAGGTCATTAACATTGGGTGGGTACAAAAGACACAAAAGCAAAAACTGTTAATTATTTTTAATCTTATTAGTCATTTTCACTCAATGGTGTAATAACACATTTCATTTTATTTTGTACAGAGAATAGAGGCTAAACCGAAGTACCCCACCATATTTATTAAAGCATTTCCTAAAATGAGATTACAAGTATCAAGTAATATATGAGTTGTCTTTAGATATTACATTTTTGCTTAAATATTTGTATGTTTATTTTGTGTGTAATTTCACCAAGGTCTAACTTAGGAAAATCTCATCTATTGATTCCCTTGAAAAATCACAGTAAAGACAGTTTGCTTGGCTTCCTGAGAAGCAGGGGTGCTGGTCTGGGGTGCAATGGAGAAGTAGGTATGAGGGTGAGTGTTATAACCCCAACATATGAGAGGCTGAGATTGGAGAATCAAGAGTTCAAGGCCAACTGGGCGTATACAGCAGGGCTAGTGCAAAAGGAGAAGCAAAGCCAAATTGGGGAGTGGGGAGGAAAGAGAGGCAAGGAAGGGACACAAGTACACAGAAGCACAACTAAGGTGATTGGTTGGTTACAGGGACACACAACTTCTGCGGGACCTTCAGAAGAGCTTTCTAGAGAAGGAAGGGACAAAGATTTTCTACGGACTCCCATCCTGAACTATGGTTGCCTCACACTGTTAGACCCTCAAGTCACATGAACATGGGTAGCAGCAGCTCCCTCAGGTCTTCTGAGGAGAAATACAAGCTAGAACTGGGCAAAGATGCTGAAACCTCCATGGCACTGGGCACTACAGCAGTGGCTGAGCCAGTAGTAGCTGAGTGACAAAGCACAGGTGTCCAAAATTACATCATTTACTTTAAATATGTTCTTTGTGTATACATAGAATCAGGTGATCAGTCTCAGACCGTGGGTCACAGAGTCTGGCTGGGCTGCCTTTGAGAGTCCTCAAGTCCAGGCAGAACAGTTGTCACCTCAATCATTCATCCATCCACTGGCTTCCACCCTTTCGGTTTCACGTTCCCAGCCCCCAGCTCCTTCCTGCCTGCTAAGCAGATGTCCCACTGTCCCTGCTCCTTAGCATTCAGCAAGGCTCACAGTCAGCCCCTCTGTCAGCTCAAACACATTCAAATACATGCACTTGCAGAAAAACAAACTACTGTAGCATGGGACGGAAACACAACTTGCATAGGCATTTGTGCCTATTTGCAGAGCATCTCCCATGAATGAAATTGCATGTAGAAGAAGCATGTTCTCATGCCTACCCATAATTAACATTTCATGGAGGTGTTAAATACGTGGCTGAAGTTTTAGAAACCTGCTTTCTACTGAGAAACACATAATGCTATTCCCATTCCTCTGAAGGGTCCTTAGAAATTCTAACTACAAGCAAGGAGACCCTTGTGTTTCCAAGTCAGAGAAGCAAATGGCTTAGGGGCAGATTTCTTTACAAAGCTTCAGTATTTGGCAAAGGTGTGCCTCTTTTCCTCTTATTGCTCTGATTTTCACGTTCTGACATTTCCGCCTAAATACCTTAAAGGGCTTCTGCTCTTCGGCTCACTTACTCAGAGCTTCTGTAGTCAGCACAGGGGCCTCTTCCAAGTAAATCTGAAGGAAGAAATGCTGAACCCAAATGTTGGGAGAACCCTTGAGAGGGTAAGTGTTCCGAAGGTCTTGTTTGTCTGGGTGAATGAGGGTGGTAAGAGCAGGTTTATGAAATAACTGTTTATTTAATTATTTCTGTACAGAGTAAGTTTTTCTATATTTGTGCATGTGACTGAAGTCATCTTATCCATTCTCTTTGTGTCATTTTGCAATTAGTAGAGTGGCATCCTGTGTCTGTCATTATAACCTATAACCCATAATCCTAGTTAAAACCAAGCCTATAAATAAAAATAAGTCACATGAATGATTCTAAAGCAAAGTCATGTGGTTTTCCTTGCAGAAGATGCTAAATTAGAAAATATTTAGAATGGTCTAGGAATTCCCTGATTGCTTGTGGTGGGTGAGCATCTTGTGAAAAACATGGATCTATTAATGTATCAGTCAGATAAATATTGAGAAGGATGGAAAATGGGCTTCAGCAGCCAGAGGCTCTGAAGAAGAGCAAAGGAGATTCAGTTTCACTGGTTTTGGATACGGCCTAGAGCCATCTCTCTTTTGTACCTCTGGTGTGTCATGTGGACTTGCAGAAGACAAGGATGTGATTTTTGTAACTAGGTACACGTTTAATCCCTTTCCTGTCACACCAAGTAAATAACTCACCATGAAACACCCAGGAAGGGGTTGTAAACCTCAGTACGACGTGGAGTCATATGAAATGTTCAGGTGTGAGCGTTAAAACGCTGCCCCATGACATCTGGGTTACTGAGTTGTTGTGGCACTAGAAACATTTTTATTCTTCATGCTTGGTTTTCTCTTAAACTGTGAATCAGAGAATCCTCTGGAAGCAACCGTCTAGGAGCAAACACTGTGATAAATTTGCCTCTCCTCAGCCCTGAAAGATTGCCAACTCTCATCAGAGTCCAAGATTATGGATGTGCCTGCCCACATCTCCTCTTATAGAGCAGAGCCCTACTTTGCATTTGGTGTGGCCAAACATGAGTCTTTGAAAAGTAATGACATTTGTCCAAGATTATCTTGTGGGGCTAGTCAGAAATAATAGACTAGAATTAAAACCAAGCCACCTGCCTTTTATTTCAGTATTTCAATGTTTCAATCTCTCCCTTGGACATTTCTTCTATAGAAACCTCACATCCACACAGATTTCTTAAAAGACCTATATTTAAGGGTACTTAATAGCCCAGCTATTCAAATGTCCTCACTCCAGCTACTGCAGCAGAGAAAGAAAACAAGAGGAGAATTTAATGCCCATTGAAAGCTGATTCAGAGCATGTAAAGGTGAAAGTGTGTGGTCAGAAGGCTTAGCTGCCTGTTGAGTTCTTTTATTGAATAACTCAAGCAGCCTGTTGTGAGCTATGTTAGTGCTATTAACACATCTGGCGCTAGTGGTCATACATTGGGGACATTTTAGAATGTAAAAGTAGCTTTGTAGGCAAACTTGTGTTCAAAAGAAACACTTTCAAAGGACAAAGGCTAACTGTACATAGTACACCCCTCTCTAGCTAACTCGGCTCCACTGGGCTTTTGACAAAGTGTGTGCTAAACCCATATACTTACATGGCGTAATAAAATGTGTTTTCCTGTTCTGGATTGTGTTTCCTTTTAAAATAGCCCCTTGTATTTCTGAGAGATCCAGAAATCAAAGAAACTATCATGACCGTCCACAGTGGATGGAGAGACTCTACTCTTAAAGCTTCGCCCCTCCTCACCCCCGCCAACAAAACTAACCTGTGGGGATGGCACCAGTGGGAGCCTTATGACAAGGTTGCTAGTTGGCTTTGGCCTGTAGAATTTAGTGAAAAGAAGTCAGAGAAAACAGAGGTGGTCAGAGGAAGACAAGGTATTCTATGTGTCTGTTTTCATCATCTTTTCCTCTGCCTCTCCAGGTTTCTAGAAGTAATTTCCAGAATGAGAGTACATGATGCCTGTCAGTAGGGAGGTTCTAAATACTCATACTGAAGGTCTGGCTGCCAGCCAATAGTCTTCTCTCTTATGTGACTCCCTTCAGGATCTGGTAACTGCATGCACAGGCTAATACTAAATCAAGAGAAAGGCCCCAGGCCAAAGAAAGCATGATCAAAATGGATCAGGAGCAATAAAGTGCAAGACTAAATGTGTTCTCTCTGGCCTTATTGCTGGTCTGTGCATAATGCTTTGTGGAACTCTTCTGCAATGAAGACAAGGGACATGAGGTTTGAAGCCACAACGGACTCTTTGTTTTCTTCTCTGTGGACTCTCTTCCTCCCCTACTACTTTCCCAAAGACAAGTAAAGTCATAGGCAAGGATAATTTTTGAACCAAAATGCAGCTCACCCTGAGAGAGAAAACAAGTAATTGAAGGATAGATTCTTATGGAATTTATTCTGAGAAGTTGGAGGGGCAAAAGGTTAAAGGACATAACTAGCAGACATCAGGACATAGAGTATGTTCACACTCTACAGCTCTCCACTTGAGGTCTCCCAGATGTGTGGTTCCCTGGCAAGGCTCAGCACAAAGCCACAGCATACAGGTATGACAGTGGCTCCCATTCTGAGGAGAAAGTGTCTCTGGAGACTCAGTTCAGCCAAGCGTTATCGCAATAACAAGTGTAATCATTTGATGTGACATTCACAGTCAGTTTCTGCCAGATTCTGCTTAGGGGTGAAACCATGTTCCCAACCCTGGCTGAAGACTGGTTTGCTAGAGACAATACTCTGAATGTTGCCTCTTGGTTGCCACCCTGCCAATGTCTGAGAAAGGTGGAATTTCCTTCAGCTAACTCCTCCAGGTCCTGTCTGACTTTGTGAAAGTTGTTTTGTCCCTAGGAATATTCTAGTTGCAGTGTAGTTTATTGTCTGTGAACCACACCACCTTCAAGTATATCATACCATGCTTTGGAGCACTCAAAGCACATTTGGACAGTTGCCTTATTAATGTCCATTGTGAGAAGCCCCTAAAGCAGTGAGCACCTGTCTAGCGCTAGAGGCCATTGACTCAACAGCACATGCTACTGATGCAGAGTAATTTGCCGACCCCAGCTTGCCCTTGCTAAGCTACTGAGATCTGACAGGATCAGAACAGAAGGTGACGGGGCTAGAAGCTTAATTAAAGGAATAGTTTTGCTCAGCCCATGCTCATCCTCCCCCCCTTCACCCGGTATGCTCACACATGCCAAGAAAATCACATTGAGGATGAGATTACGACCTAACGATCTCATTCTGGATGTGACATTATCTCATTTCAACGACCTGGGAAAGGCAATGTCTTTTTCAGCTCTGGGAGAAATTTAACCAATGATAGAACAAATTTAGCCCAGACTTTTTGTTTTCCTGTTTTTTGGTTTTGGGTTTTTGTCCAAGACAAAGGAGCCCCAGCCAGCTATGTCAGGAAATCTAAATCCTTTCCAAGTCTCTAATAAGAAGCTTGATGGCAGCAGTGCCTCCTCACCCCTTCTCTCCACGGGTTACTGCCATCCATATGTGTCCTAGAAGTAAGATGTAGACATTCAAGGAGCGCGAAAATTATATGAGGTCTTTTTATTCCAATATCTGCTTTATTCCCCCAGGCAAAGAAAGGATTCCTGCCCTCTTCACAAAAAGATGGAGTATTCAACCTCTTATACTATTACTCAATATTAAAAAAGATTTGACCACTAAATAGCCTTAAAATACATTCCCTCAGCTTTCCGTCCCAGTGTGCTTTGGGTCACTTTCATTCATCTGCTCATAGATGGCTGCCTGGATTAATTTTCTGGACTGAATATATTTCCTTGCATTACCAACATATGTGACAAATAACTAATCTGACTCATCAAAATGCATTAGAACGCAGTGTTCCAGCTACTGAAGGACATTGGAAATTCAGCAGTCGCCTTCCTGGTCTTCCTGCCGGTGACAGTGAAAGCTGTGAAGTGTGGGGATGCAGCCTGCACCCGGTGTGTGCCTAGACTGCATTAGCCACGCTCTTACTGCTTTTCCAAGAAAACTTGGACCCACCTCTGTGTGTTTTGTACCCTTTAAAGTATTTTTCAAATTAAAATCTGAACTGTAACTGGAATAATTCCTGAGAAGCCTGGCATTGCCCAGATGAGCTCAATTATCCCAAACAGCAGCAAATGAGTATGTCTGATACCTAGTACAGTTTCAAGTATCCTAAATATATGATTTATTTTCTAGGCCTATTTCCATATCATACACTCCAGCATGGGCCTTCTAAATCAGGAGGTATTTAGGCTGTCTTGGTACTAAGTCTACATGAGCTGTAAACGAATATGTGCAAAGACTGCGTAAGTGTCTAACTGGGCACAATCAGCGTCTATCAAAGTCTCTTTCTGTACATGCAAAGAGCCACAGAGAAGCTGATTCATACCATTTCTCTTGGAAGAAAATGGAGTGATTTTTACAACTATGTGTTATCAGATACATGTCAGGAACAATATGACTGTGAAGAGCTGTCACCCATGACATTCCAATGGCATTAAATATTAATCTATACATAGACAAATGCATCAAACCTTTTTTAAGTCAATATGTTAAAGATTGACTTGTGATTATTTTTCAAATAGTGGTTTTCTATGATTTAATCTTATTTGTTCTCAGGACACACACCCATGTTTCCATCATTACATGCTTGGAGCTCTTTCTTTTTTTGTTGGGTTCACACTGCATTAAGAGCCTACCAAGAATCCTGGAGCTGCAGAGGCAAACATTTCCCACAAACTTTCTTCTAAACTTGAGAGATCTGTTCTTTCTTCTGTTCTTTAACATCTAAAAAGCAAAAATTGCACATGGTTTACCTCTGACGGTGAATGTGAAGGGAGGGAGTAACCGCTCTTAAAAATACCACAGAGCCCTTTGCCAATACAAAGTGTGAAACGGACACAGGTGGGCATTTGGCTGGGTGCGCAGGGAGGCTGCAGATATTCATTATCACACCATGGAGACTCAGGCCTGTGCCTCTCACACATTTCTGGAGAGAAGTGTTCTTCTGATACAGGTGAGCATGCCAGGCCTGCAGTTTGGTCAGCTCAGAGAGAGCAAGAGCTATTACAGGAGAGTGTATAGCTCAGTGTGTCAGCTCGTGGGAGTTTGGGGTCTGCGGTCTGGCTTTCTATATGTTCAAATCCTCCGTCTTCGATTTCTTTACCATTTATTTATCTGCGGGGTCATTTATTTGTCCTTTATACACCCAGTTTCCCTATTTTTGATGGCGATGATGAAGAATCGTGTTGAGAATACCATGGCCCATTCTGTACAGTACTGAGCCAACAGAAAACACTCACTCTTGCTATTGCCACCCAGGACTATAGGCAGAAGTTTTGAGATATTCAGGTAAAGGGGAAACATTAAGGAAATACACAATGTACCTTCTCATTTCAGGGCCCCACAATGCTACTGGAGCAAAAGCAAATGCGTCCAGTGTCTAGGAAGCGCTACAGGACTCCAGGTGGGTGGAGATTCACTCTTCATTAAAATCCAGGCCTCGTTTTGTTCAGGAACTTAAGAGGAGGGAAACAATGGCCACAATATAGATAGACCTAAATTGGATTTGTATTAGCCAGGACTAAAAGCAAGATAGGTCAGCATTTCTATTGCACAGGATCAGGGTTTAAAATTTCTTAAAAGGGAATGGTCCTTTTAGAGAAAACTCATTTAGCACCATGCCTATTTGTGTCCTCTTTGTGAGCAAGCTATCTAATACATACTGTCTTAGTTAGGAGGGCTTCGTAGTCAGGGCTTCTAGTGCTGTGACAAAACACCATGACCCAACAGAAAGTTGGGGAGGAAAGGGTTTATTCAGTGTACACTTCCACATCACAGCTCATCACCAAAGGAAGTTAAAAAAAGGAACTCGAACTCGAACAGGGCAGGATTCTGGAGGCAGAAGCTGATTCAGAGGAAATGGAGGGGAGCTGCTTACTGGCTTGCTTCCCTTGCTTGCTCAGCCTGCTTTCTTACAGAACCCAGGGCCACCTGCCCAGGGGGTAGCACCACCCACCATGGGCTGCACCTTCCCCCATTGATCACTAATTAAGAAAATGCCTTACAGTTGAATCTCATGGAGGCATTTGCTCAACTGATGCTCCTTCCTCTCTGATGACTCCAGCTTGTGTCAAGTTAACACACAAAACCAGCCAGTACACACACGCTGCTAGAATCATAACTTGCACCATTACAGTTATTCTTTCTAGATGGGGATGCCTTCTCACCCACTGAAAACATTTTAACTTCTCTGAAAGTCTAACTGGTTTGAGACAATTTGAGTTAGAACTCAACAACTTTGAACACAACTGGATAAAATGACTGTAAGAGTTTTGTTATTCTGAGTTTTCCTTGACAGAGACAAAATAGACTGTAATCTCCTCAGTTTCTCCTTGTTGTCTCTAGCCTGGGTGTTAGGCTGTCTCCTGAGCAAAAGAGGGTAAGATTTCAAAACACCTTCTACCTAGCCTTTGCAACTGTGGTCTTGCTTGTATCCTCAATAAGATTATGTTGAAGTAGCAGATGGCTGGATAAGAAAATGTCATCAGTAAAGGTGAGGAGATCCTAAGTGCTTGAAAGAGGCAAGCATCCTCCATCAGTCAGACAATTCAGATTGAATTTGATGGGTCTGAAAGGCAGAGCAAGAATGTTCAGTAAATTCTTGTGGGGCTGAGTTGGAGGAGAGCAAAAGAAAAAAAAATCAACTTGGGACCAAGTGTATGTAGATGTGATATAATGAATGGCTATTTGGTCTCTGCCCCTGGTTCTTGGCATACAGTTCCTAAAATCCTTGGAACTCTTTAAGTGATGTGCCATTTTGTGTGCTGCCAAAATGACTGATGTTCAGGAGCTGCTAAGAGCCTCAGGATAGGGCCTGCTTGTCAGGGGAACTAATCATATTGTTAGAGGGCTGAAACTCTCAGGTCTACTCTCACCGCCCCCAGGAGAAGAAGGAACTGAAGTTCAAGTAGATTGCTGGTGGTCAATGATATAATCAAGCATGTTTGCATGAAAGAACCTCTAGAAACATCCCCAGAGGACTGGCTTCAGAGGGCTTCTGGGTTGCTGGAGGGGACATGGAAAGTGCTCATACCTGCCTAACATCTATACATTTATCTCTTACAAGTGGATGTTCACCTCTAGCCTTTACTAGATCCTTTATTAGAGTACAGCAGTAATTGTAAGTCAGTGCTTCCTTGAATTCTGTGAGCCATCCTAGCCAATTAGTCAGACCCAAAGCAGGGACCCTGGGAATCTGATTTGTAGTTGACTAGCCAGAAGTACAGCTGGCAACTGACTACATGTGACTTGCTCACAGTGTGGAACAACCCTGAGGGACTGAGTCCTAATGTGTGAGATCTGAAAGTATCACAAGGTAGTGTCCAAATAGCATTAGACTGTAGGACACTGAGTTGATGTTCACTAGAAAATGTCTGGTGTATGTGGGGAAGTCATGTCCTTCCAGCCAATACACACACATATATGATAATATATATTACAATTTGGAGAGCAGACAGTTGCGGAGTCTTTGGAATTGTACTAAGAACATCAAAAATGAAAACATTGTTTTTTTTTTTTAACCTGTCTCAAAGAGGATGAAAACAAACCTCAGAAGGACCCCTGACGAGGATGACATGAGCTGCTGACACTGAGTGAGCACTTACTACATGTTCTGTTCAGTCCTCACAAGGGTCTGTACTTTCTTTGCATAAAGGACCTGTTGGCTTTGCAGACCATATGGTCTCTATCACAGCTATTTGGCTTTGCCTTCCTAGCATAAAACAGCCATACACAATATGAAAATGAGCTGGAATGGCTGGCTTCAGCTTCTAGTAGACTAGCAGACCAGATGTAGCCCCAGGGCCACAGTTTGGCCCAGTCATTGCTCTGGAAGGTGGGTGGTATTATTCCCTGCATCACAAGCATGCAGAATCAGGCTCAGCTGCATGGAGAGAGAGTTCTTTAGTCCCTTGGCAGAAATACTCATAAAGAGCAAGCATAAGCTGCAGCCAGAAGAGAGACATGGAAAATACCCAGCAGCTAGAGTAGCTAACACTATACGCAGGTAGCCACTGGGTACCTGATGCCTCCAGAGTGCTCACACCGTAGCTAGAGAAGAGTGGCCATGGCAGGCTTTGTGAATTCTGCAGTTTGGGAGAACACTGGGCCTGAAGATATTAGGAGGAAAGGCACAGAGCCTGGTAGAGCCTTCAGCTTTATTCCTTGGGAGCACATCTTCCTTATCCGTTTCCTGCTGAGAAGACAAGGCAGACTGGTCTTCAGCAACTGGGCAGTCTTCGGTGACAGACAGCCCTGCAAAAAACCTCTGTTCCACCCACTGACAAGCGTGCAGTCTTGGGTGTTGGACAGATGTTCTGCCCACTAACAAGTGTGAAGTCTTGGGCATTGGACAGATGGGCTCTGGTGCTCAAGAGCCTGAGATGGAGCACAGAAAGTGCACAACAGATTTCACATTAGCACAGATATTCTGAAGTGGCTCTGCTCCTGCATCTCAAGATAAACACATTGAATCATGTATTTGCTATGGAGGTCTTGCATTTGACACTCCTTTAAGGTTACAGTCCTCTGCCGCTGCCTAACTTTGGGTATTTACAACCTCACATTAGTAAAATAAATATGAGAAACAAGGAATAGGGCCAGTATTTTGATGATTAAAGGTCTGAGATCTTCACTAACACAAAAACGAAAAGACTGGGAGAAAACAGTTTTGACACTATACTTCTTATTTCTGTCTCAGGGGAAAGACCAAAATCACAATGATTTCGTCATTCCTGGCCAATTTTTCTAGCTGTGGGAATTCACAGACATGGTCTACAATTGGGACAAGCTAGTAGCTTTCATGCTATTTACCTCAGAATAAAACAAGAAATAACTTACAGTCTGCTATTTTCTGAGTGCCCTACCTTGTGTTGAAGCAATGTAAACACTTTCAGCCGGCATTGCTTTGGTGTATCAAGGCGCCAGAGTGCAGGCTTTGCTTGAGAATGAGAGTGAGCTCCGTTGGTGCCTAGTGAAAGGTTTTTTTTTTTTTTAAATTGGACTTTTCTGACCTGAGTCTTTCATGATGTCATTATGCTTAGCAAAAATTCATCTTTGAACTCCAGTAGTGTGTTGTATAGATTCTGTGTTCAATGTAAGAGGCCATTAGCCACACATACTTGCTTAAATGTAATCCCAGAAGATTAAAAATTCACTTCTCCAATGTCCTTTGTCACTTTGACTGAATGCTATTGTATTGCGGTCACACTGGAAGCACAGGCACAAAACATGTCCACAACTTACGGAACTTCTCCAGAGGGTACCTGCAGTATAAACCTGTAACTATAGACAGTCAAGGTACCCACTTCAAAGCCCATCCCTCTGAGAGCCTACCTGAAGGAACTGAGGGCCATAGGCCAGTATGGTGACAAGGTGAAAATCATTGCTGGCTTCATCGTACTTAGGCTACCCGGCTTAAAACTTTACATATTAACAAGGTCAAGCCTGCATGAAAAAAGAGACATGAATATATAACAAAACCAACGCGATGAGAAGCCACGACTGTTTCAAATGACGGGAATATGAGCAGTCATTTAGTTTCTAGCGCTTTGTAGTGGATTGTCCAGGGGCTTTGTCTGCCCTCCAACTCCACGTGGGGTGCCCAGGAGACATTCATTGCTTGAGCTCCTGGAACCAGCCACGCCTGAAGCTCTCCATCTAGTCCTGCTGGATTTCCTCATTATAGGAGCCATCTAAGCTGACAACCAAACACAAATAGTGATTTGTCACTTTTGTGATTTCTATACCTTCTGTAGTGTGCATACATTACTCTTAAAAGATAAAAATATTAATATTCAGAGCTTAAACACAGCCAACAGTGTTTTCTACATCAATACATGTGCTGGTACTCAAGAACTCCTACAGAGAAGTGTATCTGAATAAGCTAGAGCTGATTTGCAAAAATCCACAAGGAACACAGCATAACCTGCCAAGATAACTTTGTTTATTAAAGGGGAATTTGAGACAACTGTTATTGCTGAATTGTTTGGAGTTCTGGCAGAAACACTCTCAAAAATCTGATTGGAAGGTCTTTGGTAACTCCTATGGTCGGCTTTGGTTGTAAAATACAAAGTAACATCTCACTTGACCAACAAAACCCAAATTAGCATAATTTATCATTAGAGAGAATTCTCATCTGCTAATCTGGCTCAGTCCAAGGATACTAAATCACAATTTTCCATTCTAACAAATGAGCCTATTTGCAAGTCTTCTAACACACATAGGTTTGGCAGATGAAAGGAATCTACATGACTTGGCTCTAGGCACCAGCTAGGGAGCTTGCCCTGGGATGGTATTTTGGTTGGCGATGCTACTGAGATTTTTGAATCACCCCATTCAAAAGATCCTTCTTCCTTCTTAATTGACTGGCTGGCAATAGAGTCACATGAACACTTACAGTTCTTTACCTGTTTTGAAGCTCTGCTAAGCATCGAATATGTATGTCCCCTTGCCTATAATTGTTCACATAACTAGTCAAAAGCTAACAGAAAACGGCCCATTGCTGAGGGCTCCTTTTGTGTTTCTGGGCTTTTTTGTGAGTGTTTTGGCAATGGGTTTGACTGGGACTTTAAACACATTAATCCTCCCCTTGAAGTCACACATTCCACAGTTTGCTTGGAGGTGGCAGGGTAGTGTTGGCTGGAATGAGTTGCTTGCTGACCCAGGCTCCCCCAAGAGATTTGTCACTGGCTTGCTATAGCAACCAGCACCATGGCATTGTACTCACCCTTCCATGGGGATGGCTGGCCCTCAGGCAGGGTCATCTAAGGGCAGGGCATCTGCAGCTGTGCAGAAGGAAGTGATGACCTGAGGGAGGGGATGCTTCATACCTGCTCCTCACGCAGCCCCTCTTCCTACTATTGTTTTCTGTGGACTTTCCCTTCTCAGTTCCAAAAGGCACAACTTTTCTTCACCCTTCAAACTGGTTCTTGTTCTGCAGCAGTTTGTGACCCAGGCTCCCAGCATGGCTTGCCAGGCCTACAACGGCTGTGGCTTATGTAAACAGGGTATTTCTCCTAGCGTTGTCTTGTGGTTAGGCTACACATCTGTCAGATGTCAGAGGGCCTTTAAGTTTGCTATCCTTTGCTCTCCCATTTGACCCTCAGGCCCTCTCAGGCTTAGATAAGGTAGAATTCTCCCAGCATTTAACAATGAAGAGATTATTGTATTTCTCTCTTACTTTAAATCTAGTTAGATTTTTTTCTTTTTCATTTGACTTTTTAGTTCCAAGAGCTGCTGCGAATGACCATCACAGAGGAAATAAACGGCCGCAGTGCTCCAAGATCATGGAATGAGGGTCACTGAAAGAGTTTATCACAGTGCCCATCACCAAGAACAATTGTATTAGTTGTCTATAGTTGTGAACTTTTATTTAGTTCCTTCAAGGAAGAACAAAACGTGTTCTTATTCCACTTTTCACTGGGGGAAATAGTCATATAGTCTGAAATTTGTCATGATTATTAATGATGATAATAGTTCATTGTGATTTTTGTATGCTAGGCACTGTGTTAAATACTTCAGATAGATTATAAGATCGCAAGATAGTCTGAATGTTGTTATAACTGACAAATGATAGTAATGTTTATTGTAATATTTTCATGTATGCTCAGTAGTATGCTAAACACTGTGAACAGATTACATCAGCTAACCTTACAACCAACACTGCAAAGCAATTCTTTATGAAGACTAAAGTGACTGCATAGAGGACACAGGAGGGGTGACTTTGTGTCTGGTCAAGAGTACAAAACTTGTCAAAATGCGGAGAAGTGTAAGCTGAGGGCTGGCCACAGATGGGCTCTACAACGCATCACTGCTGGGAAGTGTGAGCTGAGGGCTGGCCACAGATGGGCTCCACATCACATCACTGCTGTGAAGCTCAGGGACCAACTCCAAGGAGAAAGTGTGTCTCCCTGCAAAACCACTCTGTCAACTTAAGAGGGCTGTGCTAAGGAGGAGTCTTCTTGAACTGTTCCTTTCCTACACATTGGAAACGCTCCAAAAATATTAGCTTTTATTTACTGTTAGGTTCTAAATTGAAATATTAGGAAGCTTAAGTGCCAGCTCTGTTGAATTTTTCCAGTCTAATCTTTTTCTTTCTTTCTTCCTTTCTTCTTCCTTTCTCCTATCTTTCTTTCTTTCTTTCTTTCTTTCTTTCTTTCTTTCTTTCTTTCTCTCTCTCTCTCTCTCTCTCTCTCTCTCTCTCTCTCTCTCTCTCTCTTTCTTTCTTTCTTTCTTTCTTTCGGACAGGGTCTCTGTGTAACAGCCCTGGCTGTCCTGTCCTGGAACTCACTTTGTAGACCAGACTGGCCTCAAACTCACAGAGATCCTCCCAAGTGCTGGGGTTAAAGGTGTGTATGTGCCACCATTACCCCAGCTTGGTCTTTGATTTTAGAATTTGCCTGCATGCATGTATGTGTACCACATGTGTGTGCCTGGTACCTGAGGTCAGAGGAGGGCCTCAAATCCCCTGGGACTGGAGTTATAGATGGTTCTATGTGGTGCTGGGACTTGACCTTGGCTGATCTTCAGTAACAAGTGCTCCAAACCTCTGATGCATCTCTCCGTCTTCCAAACACTTTCTTTGACAAGGTAAACAAAAACATTCTTTGTGGATGACAAGCGATGGAAATAGCTTACAAGCTGATCGTTGTCGATGACACCAGCCCTACTGTTGACTCACGCCACCTCTGGGTTAGCTTTTCTTTTTGGTTAAAACCTTTTCCTATATGGAAGGTGGTGTTCAAAGTTATTTTTGTCTCAATAGGCATCTCGTCTCTGAAAGGCCAGAAGAAGGGACAAGGTAACATGGACATCATCAGAGAATTTGAGGACATGAGCACCAAATAGAGGTGCACACATGCACACACACACACATGCACACACACACACATACACACACACACACACACACACACACACACACACACACACACGCTGTTAGGGAAGCCTAGGGGTGGTGACGGGGCTGGGGGGCAGGAAAAGCTGTTCAGAGCAGAGGGAAACCTATCTGTACAGTGCATGAAGCTGCACTAGGGGATCCGCACGTGCCAGGAAAGGGCTGTGGGTGGGGTGCCGAGCCACAAAAACACACCTTGGAGCCCAGAGAGCAGGTGTCTGGCACTTCAGATTTGCAGCCGGCATCTACCTCAGCTGACATTTCAAAGGCATAGCGGTAGTGTGTATCTCTGCCAAGGATTTTGATGTGAGATTTAGACAGTCTGGGCAAACCTACCCGTTCCGTGTGGAAATTGGCTCTCTCACTCATACAACTGAGAAGGATGCAGAAGACCAGAGGGAAAGGTTGCTATTTCACTGTGGTAAGTTTAGGTCATAAAATTTGCTTTATAACATAATTCTGGCTTGCCTAGTTTTATTTTGCTGGAAAACAAAATAAAACAAAAACAACCTCAATGCAAACCTTTAGATGGAGAGAAAACTCTATCTAAAATGACACTGGTCACCACCTGCAACATTACTGGTTGACCTCTGCAGGGTTAGAAGTTCCATAGGTGAGAGAAGTAAGCATGGTAGCCTGAGAGGTTGTAAGGAAGAATCAAAATTGGAGGCTTGCTCTTCTTTGATTACAGCCATGTCAGAAGATGCTTCCAAAACACCCTGCTCCACGCGTGCCGAGTCTGCTTGGAGTTGACTATAGAGTGGATCGGTCCTAGCCTCTCAGGACTCCTGCACAGACTTTCATTACTGAGCTTCCTCAGGTCATTTCTCAGAAAAGTCATCACCCTGAGAACTGCAGGCCAGTCACACTCCATGACAGTCTGCATGGCTGACTCTGTGAGCAACCGTGTCACCCAGAGCTGCGAGCTCCACCTTCCCAATGCTTCCTGTGCCAGTGAACACATTGAAGAGAAGGTGTGCCATTTTTCTTGAAGTGGAATTTGTCTCCCTGGAGAAAAGCAGCTGGAAGGGTCCTATGACTGGAACAATTTCCCATTAATAAAGAATCTGTAGGACGTGGATGGTGAGGACTGATGGGTCCCCAAGCCAGGGATGAGGTGAGCCCTTGGTCTTTTTCATGGCACTAGTAAACTGTGTGGGCTTATTCACTGCTTCAGAGAAAGCACACAGAAAGCACACGGTCAGAAGCAATTTCTTAGATCCTGACATCACAGTGAGACAAACTAGAGAAGTAAGAAACGCACATGGCAAACTCTCCTACAGTTTAGGTGTGACCTGGACCCAGAAGTCACTCCTTGTGTGCACAGCAGCTTTGTGATGTCATGTGCCTCCTAACCAATAGGGCCTAGGCTACGGTTTTCAGGAGTCATCTCTCAAACACATAATTTATTGAACATTAGCTTTTATTGATAGTGTGAAATCTGTAGCTTTCATGTTAGTGGGCACTTTAATCAGGTGTGCTCAGAGGGTCTGAGCAAACAAAACCAGGTTCTTGTCCCAGAGGTGCTGAGTGATCTAAGTTACCAAAACCCACCCCCTGTCAGGCCTGAACCAGTATTTATTTCTCTCCAACTGGAAAGAGTGACCAGAAAGCTATAGGTCTGGATTTTTCAAGGCCATTTAATAGCCAAGAGTCCCTGTGACTTTGAAGAGCCTAGATGCCTCCTGCTAGAACTGGCATTTGGGCTTGGGCTGTGACTTCAAAGTTTCCTTAATCCTGAACCATCCCCAGTGATCATGGGGCTGCTTATCCATAAAGTCAGTGCAACTGAAGAGGTCCTGAAGAGGGTTCCTATTGTTACAGGAAAGGTTCCGTGCTCACTCAGGAAGGTCTGTGTCTGTTCAAACACTATATTTAGGAATCAAGTTTTATTTCCCCAAGTCTTGATAGTGAAGAGCTAAAAGAAGGAATTTTAAATTTATCTAAAGCTAAAGCATGTTTGAAGACCTCCAGTAAACAGTTTTGGCGACTTAGAAAAATATTCAGATAGCCCATACCATTACATAGACACATTCATAGATTGTGACTGTGTGCACAAGGCCTGCGAAAGATCAAGCCAGCTAAATCTCCAGCGTGGATGGGGCAGGCTTACAAGTCCCACCTCTGGCTGAGAAGCTCTTTGCCAGCAATGGCTGCTGTGGGAGAGCAGGTTCTCTGCAGGGTGTGACCACGGCTGTGGGAGAGCAGGTTCTCTGCAGGGTGTGACCACGGCTGTGGGAGAGCAGGTTCTCTGCAGGGTGTGACCACGGCTGTGGGAGAGCGGGTTCCCTCAAGGTGTGACCATGGCTAGGGAGATCCGGTTCTCTGTATGGTGTGACCACTGTCATGGGAGATCCGGTTCTCTGTAGGGTGTGACCACTGAGAAGCTAGCTACCTCTGCTCCAGAGGCTGGCTCTACATGCATGTACATATGGGCAGCACTAAGTGAACTCAGAGAGGGGAAGAAAGATCCTATGGGAAGAAAGGTACTAAGAGGATAGGGAAAGAATTGGAGAGGGGTGAGGACGGGTGGTGGAGTTTATCAAAAGGCATTACATACGTATGAAATTCTCCAACTGAAAATCAAGTGGTGTGAATTCCTGGAGAATGACCTTGATGGCACTGCTCTTTGGTCCTTACCCTGCAACAGTGCCACTGCATGTTCCTGGTGCGTTTCCTGGGCAGGAATCCACAATGCATAACTGTAATACTGTAAAATCCCTAGCGTCAGGACCTCGTATGCATAGTATGTAAGTCCTCCGGCTGTTCTGTTGTCAGTGTGACCAAGACACAGGGAAATATACTGTAGATCTCTGAGTCCTGCCTGAACCCCTGAAGAGTTGAAATCCAGGATATTTCAGACTTTAAAACTGGATTGCTCTGCTGTCTGTGCCCTCTGTCCCTGACTGTCACACCAGGAGCTCCCTGACATCAGCCATGTGTTGCAGAGGCACTTGTGAAGCTGCCTTTGGGAAGATGAATATAAACAAAGGTTCTAAATAGCCTGCTGTCAGTCACAAATGGGTTAAGAAAAACTGCCCTTCATCAGTAATGGGGATTTTGAAATTATGGGTAAGAATTCTAGGCTTGTATTCTATATAGATTGCCCCCCCACACACACACCGCCACACACACACACCCTGAAAACAGGACTGCCAAAATTAGGGTTGCTTCCCTGAGCTATTTTGACTTACTTCTTTTTTCTGAAATATCTTAAAATACAATTTGAATCAAAGACTTTTCTATATCTAAGTCTCTCAAAGGATTTGGTTGCTACTTTGTAAGTTCTGTTTTAAGCTGCCTTCTTTCATGTGCAAATGGGTTAAAGCAAATTGCTATCTCCCAGAGCGGACGCCTTCTACTCATTCATTTGCTTGTTCTTCAGTCATTCATTCACAGAAAATCCTTAATGTGAGATAGACTAAGATAAGCTCCCACGTAATCTCTGAATGGCCTGGAAATAAGGCGAGGAAAAACAGCAGAAGGCACCAAGCAGAACACTCATGAAGACGGAACGCAGAGCCACTTGGAATCAAGACAGCCATCGTGTGTCACACACTCCCAGCCACCAGAAGATGCTCTGACTTCCAGTCACAGTCAGAAGCTGTGCTATTACAGAGAGGAAGAAGCAGAAGGGAAGGGGTAGTAATCAAATGTCAGCTTCATCTAGAGGCTCAGTTCTGGTGGAGCGTATGGGGGAACAGACCAGAAGCTGCTGTTTGGGGTTAGAAGGGAGCAGAAGCAGCAGGAAAAGTCATCCACCTGTTACCCCGGAAATCTTAGAAGAGGAAAGAAATATTGACTGCTGGGGGAGGGAAAATCAGTTTTCTCTAGGGGTGTGGCCCCTGAGAAGTTCACCATCACCCTGCTCCAATGGAGGCCTTTCCCCTCCCCACTGCCAAGCACATATAGGGAGCACTAATTAGACTCTGCATTATTTTAAAAAAAAAAAAGAAAAGGAAAAAAGAAATAAAAGGGAGAAAGAAGGACCTGAAGTTGAGAGCGGGGCAGGAGGGGCTGGGGGAAAGTACTGGGAGGGTACTTATGATGAAAATACATTGTATGAATGAAAGCCTCAAATAATAAATTTGAATACTATATTAATATTAAAAAGGTAGAGCGAAGCAGGCTCCACAGAAGGAGAATTAGAAAGTACAGAGGAAAACATCAGAGAAGTTTACTGGGGTGAGATAAGATATTGGCTTCACTTAGAGACATGTATGAAACTATTAATCTCTCTTCCCCACCCACGACAGTGGTCTCCCTGCTTAGGTCACAAACTGTGATCCAGGATGGGTAATGACCAAGTGGCTCATTCCCAGACTCTGGGTGCTGGGTGGGAGGGAGCAGATGAAGTGGGCAGCAGTCTCCCTGGGCCGCCATGTGGTAGGCCTGGCTTCATGAAGAACCCTTTGTTCTTCCTCTCAGTAGCCAATACAGTTGCTCTGTGTTTTATTTTCAATTAAATTTCTACTAAGCCCAAACTACAGAAACACATAGCTGCTGGCACGCCCCCTCCCTTCTGACAACAACACGGTCTGTAGAGAAGCCGTTCATTGTACAAGCCCCGCCTTGTACACGCCATAAAAGACGCATATGCCACCAGTTTGCCGACAAGTACTTTCCAAAAGGTCCTTAATGGTTCCCCGGACCCCGGGCTTCCAAGGCAGCCTGTGAATGGAGCCTCTTGTTAGGGTGGTTGCTATAGCAAACCTTTGTTTTTAATTCAATTGCACAGTAAATAATACTTTATACACAGTGGGAAACAAATGGTCACTATAAATTGCCTAGCCTTCATTTGGTCAGAAAGAGGCTTCTGTGCTGTGAGGGGCAGAGCCGAGCACCTGCAGCCTTGGGCCTGTTTAGAGCTCAACTATTTCCCCACCTGATGAGGTATTGAAACTTAGTGAGTTATAAATACTTGTATCACCATTTATTAACATTAAAAAAACGTTGTAAACAAACACTTCCCTATTTGTTTGCATTGGAGTCTAAATATCGAATTTCTACTTAGCCAAGATGCCCGCTAAGCTCTGCATTTGGGGACACTGAAGAGCTGGAGAAAACACTACAGCAAGCAGTAGAAATAGAAAATGCGTTTTGGTCAGCTTCTACATCACATGATAAATAGTCGACAGCTTTGGGAATATCTGATTATCCGGAAACATGAAAAATGGGGAGTGACCTGAAAGAAATCAGACATGGATACAACGGGGGTACCCTCACAGTAATACACAGTTGGGGGGGGGTCAGGAATTAGATGCTGCTAGGTACGGAAAAATAAAAGGAGCATAGGGGTTAATAAAATGGGGACATATTCCTCTCTCCAGACACAGCGAGGTGAAAATTACCTATCACCTGCTGGAGTGGATGTGCGAACAGGCCAGTGACCGAGTGTGTGCTGGGGAATAGCCTGGACCGGATAAGCAGTCTAAAGCTAGCTAGCTCTCCAACAGGCTTCCCGGCAGAGTAGCATCTTGTGGCTGCCTCGTCCTCATTAGAGGACAACAGCTGTTTCTTGCTGTAATTACCTCACAGTTCAATAGTTAGCTCCAGTCTCTTACACCTGTACCACACACAACACGGAGATTACAGAAGCACATGTTGTTTTTTTTCTTAAATCACCTCCACTTACACACATTGTTAAGCAGCTAATAGAAAACAACGTCCCTTCCCTAGTTCCTCCCCTCCTTGGATCACTTTTTAAAAGCAAGTTGGGAAAGTCTTTGTTTTTATGGGTCCCAGTTCCCCTTTCCAGTCTCACCTCCATGCTCCACAGACCCCTGAATTAAAGAGGGTCTCCAGCATTGTCAACCAACCCACCATGCATCAGGCCATAAAATCTTATTTTCAGCCACCTGCGGGATGATGGAGGGAAGAGGAAGCTGAATGGAGAAACGGATGGGGGTCGGAGCGCTCCAGCTGGCCGCTGAAGATGGCTTCCACAGAATTCTTTGTGGGGTGGAAGGGTGCAGAATCTCGGGTCATTTCCTGCCAGGTCTGAGCTGCATGGGGGAAGGACCTCCATAATCACACCGCCTCACAGGTCCATTAGTGTCAGAACTCATTAGGAGACCAATCCACTCGGCAGCAGTGGGCACACAAAAGAAAGAACCAGCCAAAGTCTGCAGACCGACTGTTGCTAGTTGTTAGAATGGCATGGAGGCAGGCGGGAAAGAGGAATCGTAAAATTCCTGGCTGGGTAATTAGAGTCAGCAGGGGGGCAGAGTGGCAATGACAGGCCTCTCTTTTCTCTCCTGGTGGTTTTTAAAGATTGGCAAGGGGAGTTTTCTTCCACAGGGTGAGGCCATGGGCCCATGTCATCATTCATAAAGGAAAAAGGTCATCCATTTGCACCTCATTTCTGAGTGAAGCTGATCAGACAGACCATGGGACCCTTGCTACTGAGATCTGGTTAGGGCAAGAAGAGGAGGACGTCAGTGAGGTTAGTCGCCTTGGGTGCAGCTAAAAATAACTGAACGGCCCACCTGACATCTGCTGCAGTGATATGAGTGCATTCATGTTCGCAGTGCACTGGGCAAGGAAAGGAGGAAGGCTGTGGAGGTGTGAAAAACATTATATCCTGGGCTTTCCAGTGTGTCATGCATAAAGTCAGTAAGGTCAATAAGGGTTAAGCAACAAATTGGCTCAGCTTGTATGCCAAAATACAATGGTGGACCAGGAAGGTTTCTCAAGTCAGTGAAGTGCTTGCAAGGCAGAATTATTATTTAACACAACGATTTTTGCCTTTCCGGTATGGCATTCTGATTTTCTTTAAGTTCAACCACAGTGATTTGGGCAAAATAGACACAAAACAGCTGTCTCTGGTATTCTCTTTCACGGCAATTCTGTCCATCACAAAGGCTTACCCACCCATAAAAGAATGTAGACACTTTGTAATTGAAAAGTAATCTATATGCAATGAAATCCACCCATCTGAAGTGTATAACCAATGAGTTTTGACAAATATGTGCCTTTGAGGACCTGAACTCAATCCCTAAAGCCCATATTTTGTTTTTTTAAATAAAGTCTGCCATGGAGAGCAAGTGGCCTAAACTTGCAATCCCAGTGCAGGTGAGGCAGTGACAGGAGGACGTCTGGGACTCACTGGCCAGCCAGCCTAGCCTACTTGGCAAGTTGCAGACCAGCAAGAGACCCTCTTCCCTCCCTCTGCCCAAAAGGTGGATAACACTCGAGGAACAACATTTGACATTGTTCTCTCACCTCCACGTGTGCACACACACATGCATGCACACACACACACACACACACACACACAAGCATGCATGCATCTAAAAACACATAAGCATACACATTTTACACACACACACACACACACACACACACACACACATAAACACACCACACAAACATTGTGGCAAACTGCTGCTTGCTTGACTAAACTTGACTCTAACATGTCTGCCATGTCCTTTGGGCTTCACGTAAGACTAAGGTGTGGGACTCAGAAGCAACACCTCTGTGGAATGCGAGGGATGAGGCACAGAGAAACCAAACGGCTGCCGTCTATTATCCTGTGCTGGCTCACAGTGGGCCATCATTCAAGCTGCGTTTTCTTCTGTCGTTCCCAAAATAGAGTCCTGAACTAAGAAATCATTTTAAGCATCAATTTGAAACCAGAGCTTCAGTTTTATGAACACCTGACACCCACATGATTGTGTTTGCATTCTGTTTCCCTATTTCCTTTGTTTAAAGTCCTGACCTTAACTTTGCTATAATGCGTTTTGGGATTTCTGGAGTCCAGCTTTACCCAGAAGGAAAACAAGGAAACAAATAAGCTTAAAAATATGTTTTCTGACCTAACCTTACATCCTAAGGTCACCACTGAAAGACATCATATTGAAAATCTGCAAGGTCTTAAGACCAAGCTCATGGGAAAATCAGAAAAAGTAGAAGCTGTGAAGGACACAGATCTGCTGAATATATTAAGCTTGCATATGTGTGTGTTTTTCTAATGCTCTAAGGTAAATTTATACCAATCCATACAGATGTACTCTTTTCTGTTTATTATTCCCAGTTGGGCAGTGGAGGTTAATGTCGTGCAAAGGAAAAAGAAAAATCAAGAGTTTGACAGCACTCCCTCCATTCATTTGAAAGCAACACAAAGCAAATGAAAGCTTGGTCTCTGGGCCAGCATTTATCCCTCCACTAACCCATGCAGACTGGATCGTCTTAAATCTGATTTGGGATTTGAGTATTATTTGGATTAGCTCATTAGTGGGGCACCATTCTGACAAGCCACTAATCTGGGGCACTGGTGCACAGCACCATGACAGTATTATGTTGAAAATGAGAAATCTAATGAGAGTAGACGGGTCCTTGTGCAAATGGTCCGAAAGGACTTTTTAGGCAGCTCATGAGTTTGGGAATGCAGGACGTAGACAGATTGAGGCATCAGACTCCCTTGAGCTAGCACACAGCAGTTCTGGCACCCACAGGGAAGACCTTTTGGAAGAGAGTGGTTATTCTCCATTTCTGAGCAGGGTCCTGGGAACATCAGACAATGACCCAGATTAAAACTGATAACCATACAAGGTGATGACTTTAGGGGTGGGAGTATTAGCGATAAGAGAGGGAACTTTCTGGTGAGAGTCCGATATGTTCTGGTGTCTTTGGAGCACAAACAGAAGCTGGAACCTGCAACTGCATGCATTTCAAGGTTTCTTGTCCAGTATCTGCAGTGCAACAAAACTCTGCCCTAGCTCCTTGATATTGCAATAATTTCCTTTCTTTCCTTCATTTGCAATTTTAGTCATTTTTCAGTTAAGCAGAACATGCTGGCTCTCTTTAACAGAGTGGTCTGTTGCTAAGATCAGAAAATGGTAGACTCCAATAATGCATGATTTATAATGTCCAGATGTGGTTATGCAACAGCAGACAACACACAGTGGAAGGGGACTTTATGACTCCCCCATCTCTTTCCCTTTTTGTTCCCTCAAAGGGGAAAACAAAAGTTTCCATGGCATTTTCTTGCTCGTAAGTGGAAAATCAAGCTATTAACAGAGGCCTAGGGTTGGACCCGGGATATAGTTCTTTTCGTATTGTGCTACTCTGCCACCTAACGGTGACTTTTAGTGCTCTGTGAAAGGCCTGCCTGTTTGTGGATGCTCTTCAATTAAAAATTCTTCTTTGAACTTAATGGAAAATTCAACATCAATCATTCTATAAAAGGTCATTAAAGTGAACATGTACAAAACACAAGAACATACACTTCATTCATGTTAACAACACATCAAAGAAAGTACATGGGTCATTTATGTTTTTCCCTGCCAGGCAATGAATGGTCGTTTAGATAAAAAAAATCAAAACAAAAGTTTACTGTTAAACTATTTGTAAACGAGTTCAACATAGAAGTGGTTTCTAATCTGTTATTGTTCTTTACCAAAAATGTTTAGGAACTTGCAGGAGACACTCTTTCTGAAACTAGTGATTTACACATTTTAGTTTCATCCCTGTCTGAGGAGTCTTCACTGACTGGACTGAGGTTAAATAAACATTAAGGTTCTAGTCCCAACACGAGGTAAAAAGACCACAGACAGCTTCTGGCTGCCACAGAAGCCAAAGAAATCTAAAGCAGACAGCAGGGCTGCGGGGAGCTGACGGCAAAAGGAAATCGGTACTCAAGAAGCGCATGTTAACCTTCGCAGCCAGAACCAAAAGGCAAGTTCAAAATACTTTCCAGACTACAAAAATCTAAAAAAACAAAACAAAACAAAAAACAAACAAAAAAAACCGTAATTCTTAGACTTTCTGGGAGAGAACTGTGAGGAGTGTGTTAAGTGTTCGCTAGAACCAAGCATGGGTGTGTCGATAGAGAGAGAGCGATTCATCCAAAGATCATTTTCCTAAACATGGTTGCTCACAGAAATGTGAGCAGCAAGGAGTGAGAGGTTCTCAAGCCCCTTCAACAGAGTCCATTGTGATTTCAGTTTGCCTTTTCTTCTTGAGAGTCATAAAGAGCCTTTGCCCTCCAGCTGCAAGCAAGCACTCATCTATTATTTCACTTAAACACACACCCAAAAAGATGATGTAGATTATTAATTCAAGTAGAAGAAGCACACATGCTTTGGAAACAAAAACTCGGTGCTTCAAATGCAATGCCCATTGGCCATAAGGAGCTCCGTTGCCAAGGAGATGGTGACCAGGTATTTCTGGAGGGGTGGTCCTTGACAGCTTCTGATACCCTTTGGACTGATGTCATGAAAGAAGGCTTTTCAAATATTTCATCTTTCCTGTGTGTGTTGGCAAGAAGGGACTGTGTTGCATGACTGCTTTTCAAAGGCAAGATTAAGGAAGGAGAAGAGGAAGCATTGGGGGAACTGGAGAACGTCATCAAGTGTGCTGAAAATGGAGTATGAAGAGAGGCAGAGGCACGGTCAGTGGCGGAAGCCACTTAGACTCAACTCCGTGCTGGCCCAAGGCAAACACACCGGGAGTACAGGGGAGCCATTGTGGTATGATTTTGCGGTATGAGTTTTGAGAAGCATGTTTTCTGGAGGGATGACTGTGTGCCAAGCCCTCTGCAGGTTGTCTCACACACACCATCATCTTCATGTCCGTCCTCACCCTCAGCACTCATCCAGCCAGGGAGCTCTGTAGTGACTGAGGTGGTGACACCTGTCATCAGAATGGTGAGTTCAATGCAAAGGCTGAATGTCTCTTTGCAGAGATGGGGCAGGATGTGCCTGTGAGAAATCTTCGCATTTCCAAATTTGGTCTTCCAGGGTCTCTCTTAGAAGTCACTAGAAATTCTCTCACGATTTGTTGAAAAAATTTCCCAGCACTCGCTTTACCTGAGGATTTTTGGATGAAGTGTATATTCACAGGAGTAATTGCAGACACAAGACTTGCCTTTAGTGATTCTGAGAATCGCCATAAGAAACGGAAGTAGCTGCAAGGAAAATAAAAAATAATAAACAGATAGGGATTAATAGATATTTTCACCAAATCCAGTAGTTAGTAGTATCATCTAGCTCCTACGGTTCTTCACCCTTAACTAGGTTGAGGTGGGGGTGGAGCCCCCAGGCCCAGGGTGTGATGGGTTTTGCACAGGGTGTGATGGGTTTTGCACAGGGTGTGATGGGTTTTGCACAGGGTGTGATGGGTTTTGCACAGGGTGTGATGGGTTTTGCACAGGGTGTGATGGGTTTTGCACGTGTTGTCAGGTTGCAGCTGTGGCGGCTGACATGCGCGCACCAGGCCACATGGCCCCATTAAGAAAATGTGAGGTCGCGAATTACTTTCACAGTCTGGAAATGACATATCTCATTCATCCAGTGAGCTATTTATGTCCAGATTGAGTGTGAGGACCTGTAAGTCATCCAAACATGTCTATTTCTTTATTTTTGAGGACTGGTGAAAGGTGTGTGCATGTGTGTGTGTGTGGGGGGGGTGTGGGTGGGTGTGCCACATAAAAAGGTGGGAGAGAGGGCCAGGGGAGACTGATAACGTTTCAAGGGCTCATGAGCAGATCTGATTTCTGGTAGAGGTGATTCCTTCTCAGTGGAGGCCCTACCACACAGGAGGGCTGAGAAGGCAGGTGTGCTTGTCTTTGGTGTAAACACTTTCCAGTCATTATAAACCCTAGGTGAGGCCTGCGGGCATGAAGATAAATACATTCCAATTTGGGGGGAAAAACTTCCCTGTTTGTAACCTGTCCATTCTTCTGCTAGAGGGTCACGAGAAGGGAGGGCAGAGACTGTTGGTGAGCAATAAATCACTTTTCTACTTTGATCCAAATCTCACCAAAATTGGACCAGGTATTTACTGACCACCCTGCCTCACTGACAATTATCCAGTGACAGGTCTGACTTCACAAAGCCTCCACCTGAGGGGAAGAACTGCCAGAGTGTCAATACTTCCTGCTCCACTTAGGTGTCTTAGCAGCAGACCGCCTGTCTTCAAGTCCCATTCAAACAAAACATCCAACAAGTAGAGACCGTTTCCCAGCTGATTCATGCCTCTCCATTTATTTTATAAGGTATTTTTCCCTCAGCAAGGGATTGTTCTCCAGAATGCCAAGAAGGAAATATTTCTTCAGTCGTGTGCTGTGATTGGCTGGGGAGGCCTAGTTAGATACTACAAACAGTCAGGTGGGAAGATGGAGGTGGAGTGGGGACCAGAGATTTGTCACTGTTCCAACTGGGGATAAAGAGGTGATTTGCAATGCCAGCCTGACTGCCTGCCACATCTTTTGGCCATAATCAAACTCTGTCTCTGTCTCCACCCCTTGGGTGTGTGTGCATGTATGTGCATGTGTGTGTGTGTGTGTGTTTATCTGTCCATCTCTGTGTCTGCCTCCCCATGTTTGTGTATGTCTATGTGTACGTATGTGTGTGCTTGTGCCTATGTGTATATGTGTCTGGCTGTCTTTGTATCTGTCTCTGTGTTCCTCCCCATGTGTGTTTGTGTGTCTATGTGTATCTGTCTATCTGTCTCTGTGTACTCACTAGTGTGTGTGTGTGTGTGTGTGTGTCTGTCTGTCTGTCTCTCTGTACCCTCTTTCTATACATATATGTATATTTGTGTGTCTGTGTCTGTTTGTCTGTCTCTATATCTGTCTGTCTCTCTCTGTCTCTCTTTATACGCATATATACACACCTCTTCAGATCTATCACTGACAGAAGAGTTATTAAACAAAATCTCAGCCAAGGGAATTAATAATCTCAAAAATTCATTTCTTTATCAAATCTTGTGGCTTGAAGGAAAAGCACTTAGTGCTTGCAGAGGACCAAAGTACATTAATCACCTGAGGGAAAGGGAGCATTTTCTACTTTTAGTATTTGTCAAATGAAGGGAGAGAGGAGGGGGGGGAGGGAGGGAGGGAAGGAGAGAGAGAGAGATGGAAAGAGACATGGAGAGAGGGAGAGAGGGAAGGAGATTGGACTCTCAGAAAGTGTATGTAAATATAAGAGGTTAGACTTGCTGTCGGAAGTGCTCCTGGTGGCAGAGGTTTGGAGGAGAGAGGGTGTGAGTCTGGAGTGAGAGCTGGGATGACCAGGCACAGACTGAAAAGTAGGGACTCAAGTGTCATCAATGTATCTCCACTCTGAGAATCCAGTAACTATTAAGCCTTTGCAATCAGTCAGAGAGAGATCGGGGGATCAAGGCAGACAGACGCCACCGTTGTGGGCTGTGGGCAGCATCTCTGCATCGCAGGGCAGACCACTTTTAAAGCACAGCTCTGCACTGCACTCACTCGGGCGGTAGCTGTTATACCCCAGCAGGCAATCATACATGAAGGATATGAGGTTGGGGCAGGAAATAACCTCTCTTCGTTGCTCTTGACCTTATTCCCTGGGACACTTGTCACTTGTCAGTCTTGTGACCCAGGAGGAGACGGAAGTCAAGAGGCTCGTGAGAAAACGACAATCAGCTCATCTTGGTAAGGCAGCCATGGTTATTAGCATCACAGACTTAACTGTTGATTTGCTCAAAGCAGTGGTCAGCAGTACGACAAAGGCTGTCTTCACTGAGTGTCGATGCAGCCTGTTCTGAAAGTCTGATTATTGTGGGAAGAGAGCACCCTCCTCAAGTTTTCTTCAAAGTAACCAGGCTACAATTACAAGTCACAGCTACTGGCTCATTGCTCTTCCCATTGCCATCATGTCTCCTTTCCTGACTGCAACTTCCATTCCCTTTCCCCTGCCGATGACCGTCACTCAGACAAACTGCCTTCCTTCAAAACGCTTATCTTGGACACCATTTTCAGGACAAAGTGAATTCAGACAGCAGTTGTGGAACATATACAAGGATGCGCGCGCGCGCGCACACACACACACACACACACACATACACGAGGAATCTCAGCTGAGATAAAGGAGGGTCTAGCGCTCCTCTACCTCGACTGAGACTCCTCGTCCCATCTGGCTCTAGCTTGTGTCAAGTTGACAGAAATTTAACCAGCCTAGCTAGTTTGTGCAAAGTTTCTGTACCCTCTATAAACCTCCCTGTCAATGTGATAATCCAAATCAGAGCAAATCAAACTGAATTAGAAAAAGTCCAGGTTTAATGGATACCAATGCTCCCAGATGGCTTTCCAGCCCCCAGAGAGGAGCTGGGGAAGGAAGGCCAGAAAACCATGTGTTTTTTCTCTGTACAGATTACTTTGTGGAAGTGATCTTGAGCATCTCTGGGGAGGGGTCATCGTTTGGGGGGCTTTCTCAGGGAAGCAGTCTGGACTGAGGCAACTCCCAGGGTGGGAGCTTGGGATGGAACTTCCACCCAAACATTTCAGACTCTTCGGGTTTATGGATGCCAGGGGTTGGGGTGACACTTCTACCTGAACAGTTTGTTTGCTGGTCAAAGCTCAACCTTATTGTGTGCAGGTTAGATGTTTTCAACAGACACACTTGATCTTGTTTCATCTCTGATGTTTACCCTTCTAAAGAGGATGGGACATTGTGAATAATAATAAAGTAAGAACTAGAACACTTGCAGGAATGTGGCTGGCATGCAATAAGCTGTCAATGAAAGCTGATATTGACAACTGATCCTGTATTTTGTTCAGCTTAGATCCAACCACCTTCCTAAATGTTGTTTTTGACTATAAGAACTTAAAAGTTGACTTGAACTTTATGGGCAATGATTTCTTAGAAAATAATGTGAGAATTCCAATGTTTATTTATAATTTCTTTGTCTTACTTTCCTGATGTGATCTCTCACAGTGTGAAACAGCAGCAGTGATGGCAGGTCACCTCGACTCTGCCTTCCACAGAGATGCTTCCACTGTGTTACTATTAAATGAGGATACTTGCTATGGATCTAAAAGAGATTACTCCTATTGCTTCTATTCTTAGATAGCTTAAAAGGTTTTATTTTATATAGTTGAGGGAAGTTGTTAGTATTCAATAATTGAAACTAAAACTGACTCCTTTGTCAAGAAGAAAGAGTATACTGACTAGCCACAGACTCTCTGAACAGAGATTACTGTAGACATTAGGATCAGCCATTGCTGCTTTGGGGTTATGTCAGTTGTATAACCAGTAATTGGTTGGCATCAAAACTAAAATTATGTTTTGGGAGGTGGCGAGTCTTGTTGATTGGATGGAATTGCCACTGGAGTAACTGACTCAACAATGGATTAGTTGACCCTCAAAAAGTATGGGCCCATCACTGATTGGTTGCTATGTAGCATGCCTCAATGAAGTCAGTGGTTATGGATAAATTAGACTGTAGTGATTCACCATTGACTGGCCAAACAGCAGATAAGATGTGATGTCTGGAAAGTAAAACCAAAAACAAGTAGGTGTCATAGGAACAGTTGCCGTGCAGCACACCAATAAGATGTGAGAAATACCTGATGCTAGGAAGTGGGTTAAAAACCATTAGAATCTATCAAAACTAATGTCAGAAAAAAAGGACATGATAAAATCAGAACAGGCTTGTCCTGGTTATCCTAGAAAACTATTATTTTATGATATACAACCAATATTAATGGAACAGCACGAATAAAAAGTGGGGCTATCTATACATCTAACTAGATGAACAAATTGAGGAAATTTTAGCAGGAAGAAGACTATTGGACAGTTTTTTGATGCTAAAATTTTGATCAGGGGAAATTATCCAAAGAAAGGGAGAATTCAAGTTCTAGATACTGGGATCCTTGTCAGACTGCCCATGTCTAAGACCATAAGACACAGACTTTCAATAACAGAGAGCGGTTATTGCAGACAAGTGAAGAAGTGCCGAGGGAAGAGCTACTTACGTGGACAAAGAATTCAGGGATATTTAAGGATGGTGATGTACCTACTGAGTAGAAGTGAGTCGTGCCTAGGGCTAAAGGAGCAAAGAGAGGCACAGTGGACCATCAGTCAAGTACGTGGGAAAGGGAGGAGGGATGTCCTGGTGTGTACTTGGCCACAGAAGAGCACAGTTATTCCGGGAGTAAGCAAAAAAAACATAAAGCTCAGAAGAAGAGAGGGAAAAGCAACTGACCTCTGTTCTCAATGCTGCCCTTCTGTCTAGACTTCCTTTGGCAGACTCCATTGGTAAGACAGCCCAGGTGGTAGAGTCTACAACAGGGTCAGTGCACTGGGCCGGAAAGATGAAGACTCTTGGGAAATGAACAAGGTTGGTTGTGAGGGAAAACAACCGCCATATTCCCCATGTCGGGGAAGACAATCTAACAACAAATCCGTGGTGCTTCTGAAGCTCTTTGGGGATTTCTGCACGTGCTGTAGATGCCTACCGACGAAAGCTGTGCTTCTTGTTTGGTGTGTACTCTACGTAGAGCTATGGACAGCACCTCTTCCTGGAGCTGCTGACATGGAGGAATGGCAGGAAGTCAGAGCTGTAACAGAGGCTCCGTCTTTTTATCAGTGTATCAAATTATGATGCTCAGAGGAGGCAGGGGAGCAGGTGAACTGTGGTGCTTTGTGGTGTTGATTCAATATCAAGACAGAGATCCACTGCTCCCGTGAACCCAAAGGAGCCTCATTAAGAGACAGTAAGGGTGGGAGTTTGCCTCATGTGCCTGACCAGCTGGAGTCTCTGCCTCCGTCCAGATGCGGGGTTTTGTGAGTTGATGGTGTGTGACGCAGAAAAGGAGCTGTGAAGGGAGCAAATCTCTCTCTAAAGTGAACATTTTATAGAAATCCCATTTTCTCTGGGGCTCAAAGCCAGACCGATTTAGGGGATTAAGCTCCGAGGTTTCAGTACTGGGACGGATTTCAGGTCAACACTGGCCTACAAATCTGAGTGGAGGTGAGGAGAGACTCACGAATTCACTGGTGATTTCTGGAATATTCCCTCAAGATGCCTGAGGCTGTGTCACAGAAGTGTGTTGAATTAACTTGGGAGGTGGTGATGAGCAGAGTGGGTACCGTGCTGTTGGGATAGAGCTGACATTGAATACCATTGCTGTTGGATTTTAACCTGGGGCACTTGTCTGGTGCCAACTCAGAGGAGAACAGCTGTATTTGCTTTATGCCCGTCGAATGCATTTTTTGTCAGTTTCAGACAAACTTTCATAATTATTTCTGTCACCTCAGGATGATTTTTTCCCTCCAAGTCACTTCACACAAATCAAGAAGCAGGTGCCTCTTGTCTTAGATGCCTCCAACACAACCAGCTGCTGTGGTCCGTATGCATTTTCACCCAGGGTGAGAACATGTGATGGGTGATGCCCAGGGTGCCTCACAATCAGCGGGCTTTAAGTGACGACTGCAGAACAGGCCTGGCATATTTAAAACGGCATTCTGTCATGGATGAACACATGCTGCCCATCCCTCTCTCACTTCTCAGCTGAGAGGCCATTTCTGGGTCTGATGATGGAAAAATAGAACGAGGAGCTACCATAACGTTACTCTTAGTTCAAAGGAGCAGTTGAACTGTCTCTAACGATGCTCTCATTTTCTGTTCAGGCTCTACAACACACCTAACCTCCTAGCAGACATTGACATTAAAGGAATGTGTCCAGATAGGTTTATTCTGAGGCAGTCAGAAACAGCATCAGCACTCTGGAAGCTTTTAAAGTTGATATCTTTTATAAGCATTTGGGGTTAAGACACTGGGCCGTTTTTATATGCCTCCTCCTCTGGAGCCCAGCAGCTCCATGGATGTGAGGAGCATAGTATCTCACTGGCGGGAAAACTGAGTGCCGTCGGTCCTCCAGGCTGTACTGCACCTGCATTGTGCCTGGGCCTGAATCAAATGCCTCACACTCCAACCCACGAGCAGCTTGCACTGCTGAGAATTGCTTCCCGTTTTTTTAGTGCTTGGGGGAAAAGCAAGGTGGTTTTCCTCCAAGGTCTCGATTGCTACCTTTTGCTTTGTTTTTGTTTTCTTTAAGTTTTGTTCTTCTCTTAGTATTTGCATTAATTTTTTGATAATTTCATACAATGTATTTTGACTATATCTCCCCTAAAACTTC